>NC_137623.1:22828385-22982699 GCF_963280865.1 Gymnoscopelus braueri | reverse complement strand
AGAGTATTCCAGAGCCAGGTACAGTGAGTGAACATGATTCATTGCCAGCCAGTCAATGGGGCTGCAGTAAAGTTAGTTTTATATTGGATAGTTGACAGATATTCAACCACAAGCTACTTAGGGCCATCAACATTGTAATTTGTATTTTCTCATGAAACATTTTAAATATTTTAATGCATTTTTATATATTTCGTTTTTTATCAATGCAAATTGTGTAATAATTACTGTCATAACGGTAGAACTGCACTTACAAAAGAAAATGATTGTGCAGAGTACTTGTTCTATAGCTGTAGATAAATATGACTTGTCCTTCAATGGTCAAGTAACAAGGTTGTGAAATCCAGCTCAGAAAGTCTTTTATCATCACTGGCAGACCTTGAAAGTCATTCATGCTTTCATTTCATCATACAAATAAATAGTACAAATGGTACTATTCACAACATTCATTTATATCTCTCTCTCTCTCTCTCTCTCTCTCTCTCTCTCTCTCTCTCTCTCTCTCTCTCTCTCTCTCTCTATCCTCAAATAAAATAATAAGTGACATTACCATACAATTCAGCTCATGTAAACGCTAACAAGTAACAAGGTTGTGAAATCCAGCTCAGAAAGATTGCTAAAATCAAGTATTTTGTCATCATTGGCAGACCTTGAAAGTCATTCATGCTTTCATTTCATCATACAAATAAATAGTACAAATTAGTGATGTGCGGGTCGGGTTTTTTCATGACCCGCCCCGCCCCAACCCGCGACGGAACGCGACCCGCCTCAACCCGCCCCGCGAACCCATATATAAATCTATGGCTCAACCCGCCCCGCGACCCGCGGTGGGAATATATATTATATAGCGCTCTTTTAAGTACCCAAAGTCCCTTAAATGTCTACATTAGCACAACATTGTCATGGGCTGAATAAACAAGCATGTTGGTCAAAATAGGTTTTTTTTTTTTTTTTTTCGTGGAGAGCGGCTGACCCGCTCACCCTCAGCCCGCATAATTTTCTCTGAAATCCTGACTCGACCTACCCGCGCCGCGGGTTGACCCGCGGGTCCCGCGGGTTACGGGTCGACCCGCTCATCACTAGTACAAATGGTACTATTCACAACACAGCTCTCTCTCTCTCTCTCTCTCTCTCTCTCTCTCTCTCTCTCTCTCTCTCTCTCTCTCTCTCTCTCTCTCTCTCTCTCTCTCTCTCTCTCTCTCTCTCTCTCTCTCTCTCTCTCTCTCTCTCTCTCTCTCTCTCTCTCTCTCTCTCTCTCTCTGCACACAACCATGCTTTATCCTCAAGTAAAATAATAAGTGACATTACCATACAATTCAGCTCATGTAAACGCTAATGCTAAGCAGCTAACTGTAGGTAGCCAAACTCACCTGGAGAATAAACTCAGTAGGAAACACAACTGTCACATGACGTGACTCTGATTTAAGTTAACTTCATGACAACACTGCCAACTATTTCCATGAGGTGTAACCTTACATTATAAGTTGTTCATTTCACTATTTTACTTCAGTAGGTGAGACTGTCAAACACTGACTGTTTTTTTTTTTGGAGCAGGTGTGGGGCAGTGGGGGCGGGGCAACCAGAGGATTTTTAAAGAGCCCGCCAGAAGCCTGCGTAGGGACAATGTTGCCAGGTCTGCTTATTATAAGCGAGTGCTTGTTTCTCTGTAATGTTGTTTGTAAATACCACAATGGGTCTTGGTGGTTGCGGGTTGCGTTTTTTTGTGGCTTGTTTCTAAATTGTAGTTACTTATTTGGGCTTGCTTCCACAGCTTTTGATTGTTGTTTAAACCAGTGGTTCTCAAACAGTTTCATGTCAAGGACCTCCAAATTAATGTGTATTTGTCCACGAAGTTGGAACCCCATCTGAAATTATAATTTGTGCCAGGGACCCCCGTACCAGATTTGTGTTGTTAAAATGTTTTTAAAGAATCCACATTTTGCACTTTTTTCCCTAAAGATTTTGTTGTGAGCTTGTAGATCTGCTATTTTCGCTTTTTTTGGTCTTCTTTTCATAGAACTGGTTGCTTATTTCTCTCACACAATCTGGCAAAGCTACTAGACCCCTTAACAGACGACGTCACACTGATAAGAACCAGTATGCGCGCAACCAGTATGCGCGCAATGAAGCCCATTCCGTAAGGTCTCGCTAGGACGCGCCTCACTAGCCAACACACAAGAGGGGGTTGGGGTGTGCTGAAACCAGCGCACCCCAAAACAACAGGTTGGGAATTGATTGCGTGAAACAATCACCTGTGCGTCCAGTCTCAATGTTAGTAAACACATAATTGGTCTATAACCTCCTGCATTCACAGATAACACATTATAACCTGCATTCACTGATAACACATTATTTTGTGCCTTTATTGCCCTTTTGGATGTTGCCCCCATGTTAAATAAGCACACTTTAGATTAATAACAACTAAGAGAAAGAACTTGAATTGTATAATGTTTATTCAATTGTACCAAATAAAAATAATAGCAAAATGTCAGCAAAATGTCAAGCAAAATGAAATACAGTAAGACAAAATAAGCCATCACACAAGTCAATGGAACAGTAGGTCTGCTATTACCTTATATTATCTTAGATAGCTGTATATTTATATCTATATAATATAATATAAATATGTATTTATTTATATACATTTTCACGATGGCGCCAGGGGCCACCAGTAGAAAAAAATGCCAGGATTTTTTAGAGGGACCTGGGGGCTAAATCTAGGTCTATAGTCAATCATCAAAACTTGTAGCCAGAGAATGGTCACGAAAGTGCCAACACTATGGCTTGTTTCCATTGGAGTCCTTTGTACTCTATTCATCGAAAACAAATCAACTGAATATTGCTAAGCAAAATATGCCTCAGTCATAAGGCAGTGGTGAGTAATCATCCAGATCAAAATCTGTGGGCTTCATTTGGTGTGCTGTTTCTTGATCTTGACATATTTTAAAGGTGAAATCAGACCATTTGCATGATTGATTGGTTGATTGATTGATTGCATTTATTTTACACATATCTAACACATACAGCAGTGCTGAGAAAACAACCAGGTTGGATATCATATACAACTTGGCAGCTGTTTGGGAAAAATTCTAGTCCCTCAGTGGAAAAAGTTTGAGAAGTTATGATTCAAGTAATTATGAGGATAAATGAATCCTTGCTGTATCTTGGTTTCAAAGGCAAATAGAATGCATGACTCACTAGTCTGGGGATAGTCATTTGGCCATGACAAATCTTTAATTTTCTGAAAAATGTGTAAAATATTGAAGCCTTCTCCCAATCTACCCAGACACAAAATACCCCAGTAGAAATGAAACATGAATCATTAGTAGACCCATTTCTCTTCTCTTTCTTCCAATATTCCCTGCAAATCCATTTTAAAAGATGGGTTTTTCTCAGACTTGAAATTGTTTGACTCTTAACGCCCAGACATGATACAAAAACGTTATTGTGCAGTTCAAACGACTTTCCTCTTGTTCAGATTGATGATATTTCTTGCTCCACACTCACACTCACACACACACACACACACACACACACACACACACACACACACACACACACACACACACACACACAAACACACACACACACACACACACACACACACACACACACACACACACACACACACACACACACACACACACACACACACACACACACACACACACACACACACACACACACACACACCCTTACATAACACAAAAATAAAGTGGAGGAAAAGTACAGAGACCAAGGCCATTATTCAATGTCTTACTTTAGCCGAATAGAACTAAGGCTCTTTTAAGGTTCACATTTTGTACGTGAAACTTTGGCAGAATCTGTCTGAGTGCCTCATTTAGGTACAGCACATATTTAAAGAGTTAACCATGAAGCCTGTGATTATAGTGGATCAACTCGGCTTGGCTTGACAATGAGGTGGGGATTTAGAGACCACAACATAGCAGAATCCCCGGCCGTGACACAGAGAGGTTGCATAGGTTAATTAGGGCATGCAATGCTGAAAACACAAATGATTGAGCAATGACAAGGTTACAGTGATATTCTGTGCATTATTAAAGAGACACGTCCGGGGCAGCAGCACTGTCGGAGCTAGAGTGCCAACAAACAGCTAGTTAGTACGGAGAAGACCTTGTTGTGTTTGTGTCACCTGGAGAAAAGGCTGGCAATACAAAGCGTATATGGTACCCACTTCAACTTGCATGCTATAGCTTTCTCAAGGCCATATATCAGCAGGGTGGGTGAAGAACAAGCAGACAAACAGAGAGACAGGAAACATGAACAGCAAGGCTTACCGTGTACACTGGTTTGACAAGGAGCCAGCAGCTGCACAGAATGACACCACTCTGTAAACAGGAAAGGGAGATACTTAGTGGTCTAATTTTCAGAACAGTTCTTACTTCTTACTAAAGCAAAGGTCTCCGTTACATTTTCTGTTTTGGAAAGTAATGGCACAAGCAGACCTGCATGTGCAGCCCTGCAGACAGGTGCACAAGGGAAAATTGTCTTAGAAATGCAAACAATAATAAAGATTAATCCTGTAGGAGCGTTGTAACCATTCCTATAATGTAATTTCAAGTATTTGCAAGCTAAGGAAGCATGTCATAGTTTTTTCACCTATATAATTTAGTACTGGCTAATTTCATGTACTGGGCTAAAATATAGCCAAATGGTCCTTATTTCTCCAATCAAAATGTAACACTTTCACATCACGGATGAGGACGCCGCTATAACATTTAGCTACTTTTCAGTGTATGACAGCAAGAATATCATCCATTTCAAAGTTGGCTTCCAAGCAGGTCAAAGTTCCTGTCCAAATAAAGCAAACTGCACAGTCAAATAAAGAGTCACTTCTTGGACTTCATTAACATTTGAAAGAAAAGTACACAGAGTTAATCTAACTCTAAAATGCAATAACATTTTAAACCTGTATAAGGGTGTATTTTCACACTTTCATAGTTAACTTAATATTCCAGATTTTATTGTGTCGATTCTCACGAATCTCGTAAACAGATATTTGCAGACAAGAAGCAATCTCTACTCCAAACTTTGTATTTATCAATGTCTAACACAACTGCAGTTGCAGTCGCAGTTGACTGATCCACAAACAAAATGAATATAGAGAAATCCCTTCGAAGCTGAACTCCATGTACAATAAAATACTTGTCAAACTGCTCTCTGGGAATAATAGCACAAAGGTAATATCTATTATCGGCATGTGTGATATAAAACGTGGATTTATTTCCCACACTAGATGGTATCACCCGTCAAAGTCAGGTAATAATTACATATTCCCTCCCAGGACAAGCTAAAAGCATTCTCTCTACTCCGATACAGTATGTTTATAGCACATCCTCTCTGTATAATAACGTCATCCTTTGTAGAGATAAAACCATACAGCTTCTCAGCATATTATTACTGCATGTCCCCATAAATACACACTGTGATGGCATGCTTTGTGCGCCATGACGTATTTATACGTGTGTTGTGAATGTGAGAGAAAATTAGGTACTCAGAGCATGAGGAAGGTAGTATAGAGGGAAATGAGAGTGAGTTTGTGATCACACAGGCCACTGTGATTAATCTGACACTGTATAGGTGGCACAGGTGCTGTGTCTCGCGGAGTGAAGATAAACCTGGGGTTTATGCCCGATGGCCACTATGATTACTGTTGCTTTAATCCAATCCGTCACACCTATAATTTTCCACAAGATGTTGTGATGATTTTTTTTACCACCTCCATTTGCTACAGTAATTCAAGATTCTATTTTCTCTCACACTTTGCAGTAAACACACACACACACACACACACACACACACACACACACACACACACACACACACACACACACACACACACACACACACACACACACACACACACACACACACACACACACAGCTAAGTGTGTTCACAGCTACGTATATATATATATATATATTCTCACAGTTTGTTGTGTGCATGGGTGGATCTATGGAGGAATCCATGAGAATCCATGTCAAGCAGTTCAATTCCTAAGAATATTTCAGATTTCATTTATATCTATCATGTTCTGTGGAAGGAAGTAATATATTAGTGTAGCAATAACTTCAGAGAGGAATGCAGCATCCAATACAACGTGACATCTGAGCAATAACAAGCTATACGATCTGTTAGCATTAATCCAGCTGTGTGTAACATGTCATGAGTAATTGCTAACATCATCAGGGTTGAGGAGCACTCCCATTCTCAAGTCGAACCCGATTGATTCCTCCATCCTCGCATAATCCTTGCCTCCTTCCTTGGGGGAGGGACTATAAGACGCGAGGAAACGAAGACAAGTGAGGGATGAGAAGATAGAAAAAGAAGAATTGGTATTTGACGTCAGTGAGTCAGTCAGTCAGTCAGTCAATGATTTGCATGTCTAGGGTTGTTGTGCTCCAGCCAAAAAATGCACCTCTACTAAGTCTACGCACATGGCTCCTCAAAACTGTGATCAACGTGAGGCTCCAGAAGGGCTGTTTCCGATTGCGGATTATGGCCAATAATGTGTAGATGGCCTCACTTTGGGAAGATGAGGCTTTTCTGAGTTACTGCTGGCAACAGTCCACTTATTTTCTAATGGTGCCATATCACCTCTGCTACACACATCATGATTATTCTATTCAAGTCCATTTTATTCTTGTCCCACAGCCCCTAATTACGGTATGTGTGCATGGCAGTTATGTTTTAGATGTTCTGTGGTCTAAACAAAGCCGTTTGCGCTGCCAGCTGCCACTCCTCCCGCTGATGGATGCCGTTTCCTCGGCACAGTTATTGGTTTTCAAATTGTCATGCAGGAACGGCAATTAGTCATCCACAAGTCTCAAGGTCGAACTTAATGGCTTCCAGTATAAACAAAACATCAATGGGGTGAGAGCCAAAACGCAATGCTTTTTGTTGTAATAAAAAGTTGGGATGCAAAAATTGGGATGCAACTCCCGGACTTGTAGATTAATGGTACTGGAAGAAACAAATCCTGTTGTTTTTCTTGGTTTGGCTTTCAGCTTCTGAATCACAAGTACCCCGGAATAAAAAAACATAATGCGGCTTCCATGTTTTTAGTTTTTTTGTTTGATCATGCCAGCAATGGCACACAGCTTAATCTAATCTTAAAAGGCACACACCAATACGACCCCAACGTGGATGATTCAACATGACAGGCCCTATTGTTTTCTGTTACTTTTATTTCCTGTCCTCTATCTTGAGCACGTCACCTGGGTCCGCTCCACGATTCTCATTATTTCACAAGGAGAAACCTGAATAGACACTGGCCACTCTCTCATGCAGAGGAGGAAAAGGTGAAAAGGTTGGGGAGGTTTACCTTAAAAATGCATTGGCACAGGCAGCATGACCAGATATATCCATCATCGGTGCATCACCTCTATATTCCAATATACTACTCAATAGACACAGGACAGAATGTGAATCCCCTTATCAGTCATAAGACAGACCCTGCGTGCTACAGATAGAAGATCCAATGCTTAATTCAACTGCCCAGCTCTAGACAGAAAAGTTATGCTACTTCCAAGCATAGAAACTACTTTGGTACTTTGGTGAAAGTTAGTGCCGTGCTCATCTTTGGCATTTTTAAGTTGATATAAATGTAATTCATTTCAGAAGTATGACACTTTTACCTTGATCTTGTGATTACGGTCATTTTTTTAACTGCCCCACATCTTTTCTACCTTTCTACTTCACAGCCATTCGTATCGCAAAGCTGGGCACAGATCAAGATCACTCCAATTAATGCCTGAGTCACCACATTTCTATTTCAGGAACACATCAGTTATTCACTTCTGAAGGAGAGATAGAGAAGCAATGGAATGTTTGGTGGTTCTTATTGAATTAGCTCCTTTCTCTGCCCTGAAATTGTCCCACAGGGAGAAAAAAACAGTGACAGCCAAACAAATTAGATGCGAACCTCTCTGGGAGGGTCAAGCGTCTGCTATTTTCTCCCCCCGATCACTGTTCGACAAAAGAGACCATTTCACATTCTGTGGCACATGCCTCCCCTGGGCAGTACATAAAGCCATGGAATGATTTCCCTACGCCAACCCCTACAAAGATGATACTAGCCGCACCAACTGTACACAAATACATGCTCTCTTATTGATTTGCAAAGCAGAGCTCATGCAGTATGTACAGTATTTTGAACTAAATAAGTGATGCATGGGACTCAGTTAAGAATATATTTGAGAACACAGGCGGTCAGAGGCGGTAGTGACATATTTTATCTCAGCATAAGGCTTAAAGCACAATGTTAGGCAATATTACCCTATGAAGAGAGGGAGCACTGCAAGAAATGATCAGCATGACAACTAGGTGACAAAGTGACTGGCAATGACATCATGAAAATGTATTTATGATATAAAACAGCCTGTATACAGGCTCAAATATATATATATATATACATGGGTAGCTGTCCATAAATTAACAAAATACTAAACTTTAAATTATCCAACATAAGATAAGACAATGCTTCTATCTGGCCTTTCATTTATAGCTCTATCATATTCACGACCACATCTCCGGAGCAGCCAGGACCATTTAAGTGGAGTGAGTTATCCTCCTGTTTTGGTGCGCTGCCACATCCGCGGAGATGCTGTGAGGAGATTGGGCTGGGCAGTTTGATTGGGTAAGGATTTTTCTGTCAGGGGAAAGGAAAGGTAAGGGGTCCGTGCTGACGCCGGCACATCCCTACTCTTTGTTATCCCTGCGCTGATTAATGGCACAGTCCCACAGTCCACTGACAGAGCGCTGAGGCCCACGGAAACCTCCAGAGATGAGGCTGCCTGCCAATTACCTTCCTCAATAACGTCCACTCAATGCCTGAATGACAGGGACCCGCCCCCAGGGCCCAGAGCAAGCCACTATTAACTATTAGAGCCAAAAATTCCAGGGTAACTGAATATATACAGTATGTACATATATACTGTATTTACAGTATATATATACCTACTCGAGACTGCAAACACATCTAGATTTGGAAATAATTCACTCATTTATAGTTGTGATTATGTAAGGTATGTATCCTATTTATGATACTAGACCATAAAAACAGGGTTGTCCTCTAAAAAATGATCAAAACAGTTAGCGATGTGAGCAAACAAAAAACTTTTTTGATTACACGTTTGAGAAGATGGCGTCAGATGTAAGTTTCTCCATTCTTCAAGGGCACGGGAGAGAGAGACTTTAAATTGTGCCACCTTTGGAGAACTTCCCTCGGAGATGTTGGTGATAAGTGAGGCTGAAAGGGAAGATTAGGAGCTTGGAGGAGAGTCAGCTTCTCCCTGCTGATTTGGACATCCATTTTAATGGGCTGCTTAATGCTCCCATTCAGGAGCTGGGTCTGCGGAGATTCACAGGGTTCCTCCTGGCACAGTCCCTCTACTCCCAGAGCAAGGAAATGGTAGCCATTGTCTGCATTAAAAATGCATTGCCTACGCTTCTCTGTCTGCTCAGCATTCTCACCACTGGCAGTGGCACCACCTATTATCAGAATACCACAGCACTGACAGCTGAGAGGATAGTTTGTAGAGCAAAGAGAAGTAGGGTTGTTTCAGCAAAATTCTAGAGTAGCCTATCATTAAATGGGGCCTATTATGCTTTTCCTTATTTTCTGCCATATATAAAATGATACAATATCAAATGTTAAGTTTCCAAAGTTTAAAATAATGAGGTAAATGAATGATGAACTCATGATACATTTATTTATGGTCATCTGCTCCAAGCACGAATTACAGTGCCCGGAAACAGTGCCTTCTTCCTTTTCTTTTTTTAATGGAAATAACAAAAAAAACATTGCACAAAAACAAATTCCACCCACTGTTCTACACCTGCAAACCTGTGATGTGACAATATAGCTGATTCTGACACCGTTCAACCAAGACTGTATAGCTCTAAAGTTGTTCGCCTCAGGACTTTGGAAGAGTTTTGATCGTTGTTAATTACGTCTCCCAGAAAGTGATATTCGGTTGTGAAGGAAAGATAAATGTGTTTGTCTTTCAAAAGGAAGAAAGCGACAATGGATAGAGTTTTAGTTTTGTTTACTTTTTGTGTGTGTGTGTGTGTGTGTGTGTGTGTGTGTGTGTGTGTGTGTGTGTGTGTGTGTGTGTGTGTGTGTGTGTGTGTGTGTGTGTGTGTGTGTGTGTGTGTGTGTGTGTGTGTGTGTGTGTGTGTGTGTGTGTGTGTGTGTGTGTGTGTGTTTTTTAGGCCAACAACAGCCATAGATGCCACTATATTTGTCTGTTCATGGCACACAGGATAGATCCACCTGCACAGGGCCGTGTTGGGGACACAGTACAGTATACCACTGAAATGTTTGCCTTGTATTGATAAACGTAACACACATGGCATAATTGTGAATACAGTTTCAGTGCATATGACGGATGAATACAATGTTAGCTATTGGTGATTTGCACGTGCACGTGCACCAAGCAGTCAGATGTGTCTTTCTTTCAACCACATCCGCTCAAAATCGTGGCATTATTTTCACAGTCGTCGAGCATAATGTCACCATTAGCAGGTAACTGCTAAATTGCTGACAGGGGACGATGGGGAAGTTCAATGAAAAAAATGAAATGTGGTAATTGCTGTAAAATGCTCTACAACTACGGAATATAATGTTTCGGCCTATACAGCTATTGCCAGTGAATACATGAATGTACGGCCTGTCAACAGTGAGTACACGTGTGGATATTGCCTAGCAGCATAATGCTGGGGCTGTCATTCAGTGGTAGGGGGTGAGGAGAGTTGGGAATGGGGACCCAGGGTTCCCTGTTGAGCTCACAGGGATGGATGGGTGGTGAAATCTAAACAGGCTTGCATTATGTAGCACCTTTCTCCAAAGTGCTTCACAATGAAGAATTGCACATACTGTACAACCATTCACACACAAATTCAGGTAGTGATTTCATCATTAATTAACAGGAATTAATGATGAATTAATGATAAACAAATGGTGAATTAATATGAGTTAATCAGACGAGGTGTCAGCTGTAGCAGCCTACTATAAGAGACATTCACCTCGATGAATAAGTATCTTAATCCATGATCACACATGCCAATTTGATTCCTAGGAGGTATAGTTTAATGCGCTTTGTGATTCTTCTTTCACACCTACAGCGAGCATACAAAGAACAACGATTTGTTGTGTGTTAGCTTGTCTGACACCTAGTTGATGAGTTGATGAGCCAATTACAGGCAAATCGTATGTCGTATATCAAAAAGTAGCGTCATTCCCAGCCATTTCTCATCTCAGAGGAGAAACGCCTGGTAACAACTTAATGCAGAGAGTGTCTATAAGGCGGGACTTCCGTTGTATGCACTTCCCCCGGAAGATGTCTTTTTTTTACCAATCACAACACAGGTTTCATGCTATAAACAGCCCTGTAAAGCCTCAACCTTGGGAGGTACTTCCGCCCAAATTCCAGTACTTGCGTCGACACTCAACAGGCTAGGCCTTGAGCTACACTCATTGTCACATGACTCCCGAGATCATGTGTGAAATGTCACTGTTTGTTGCAGATTCTTTTCCCCACAAAATTAGGCACAGAATGGTCTCATGACTTGAGTCATGTGACAATGACTGTCAGACAGGGTTTAGCTACTCAATAGCGTTTGTCTGTAATTGCCTGATCTGCAATGATCTGTGCCCAGAGGAGAGCACATTTCTTGTTGGCCATTGTAACTGTCATAACATAATTATAATTCTATGAGCAACATGCATATGGGTTGAAAGAACGCCATAGCATTTAACTGGGGGGTGACGAGTCATGCACAATGCATCAATAACCCCTTGTACTGTCTTTTGTATGGTTAAATACCCAGAACAAAACATTAGTGAGAAATAGCAGTGAGAGATTGGAGAGATTGTTCTATGGATACATAATGGTTGTGAATATTATATAAAACTCAGTGCAGCCTGGTTTCCCAAGGTCCAGGGTCCATTTATCCCAGGTTTGGGATGTGGTCAATAAATGTTTGTTATTTAATGTTGGAGTTCGAAAAAAAATATCATATTGCTTCATATATATGTCATGAACTGTCGTGTTTTATTATTGTGTACCTTTATTTTGTAGTATGTTCTAGTGTTTCCTGATGTCCTTTGTAGCCTTGTTACCTGTGTTCTCTCTCTCTCTCTCTCTCTCTCTCTCTCTCTCTCTCTCTCTCTCTCTCTCTCTCTCTCTCTCTCTCTCTCCCTCCTTCAATTATGCCGGGAAAATATATTTTAAAAGATCAAAGTGTTGGCTATTAAACAATATAAACGTATGTAATTCATATATGTAAATCCTTTAAGAATCTATTTTCACCCAACTTATTTTATTAATTAGTGTGTTAAGAAATAATAACTTATTAACACATTTGATTTGCCCCAATTCTCAAGAATGGGTGTTTATATATATGTGAGTGCGAGCATATGTTTACTGCAAAGTGTGAGAGAAAATAGAATCTTGAATTACTGGAGCAAAAGGAGGTGGTAAAAAAAATCGTCACACCATCTTGTGGAAAATTATAGGTGTGACAGATTGGATGAAAGAAACGGTAATCATAGTGGCCATCGGGCATAAACCCCAGGTTTATCTTCACTCTGCGAGACACAGCACCTGAGCCACCTATACAGTGTCAGATTAATCACAGTGGCCTGTATGATCACAGACTCACTCTCATTTCCCTCTATACTACCTTCCTCATGCTCTGAGTACCTCACTTTCTCTCACATTAACGATGTTGTAACGATAAAGCAGTAGCCTACATGTGGGAAAAACGGAACGAGGAGCGCTCGTGACCCTTTTGGATTTCTGCCAGGTTGTGTTCCCACATTATTGCTGACTGACATGGATCACTCAAATGAATTGAATGACTGACAACAGGAAGTGTTGCCCATAATTCACACACACCCTTTTCCCCAGTAAGCTCCCTAGTAGTCTCGCGTCACCAGACAACTATTCCACAATCTCTGAATGCTATATAGAGTCTGGAACTCCACTTCCCGAAATCTGCTTAACGGAAGTTGTTCTATGCTACTCAGACCGGAAAGACATTCAACCAATCACGACGCGGTGTCCGCGGACCTGTAGTCCCAGTGGAAACTAGTCTCGCGTCACCATGCAGACAACTAATCCACAATCTCTGAATGCTACAGTATATAGATTATTAACACTGTGGATTAGACAAAGTTCAGAGAGCGTTGACTCGAAAAGAGCTTTTGAAATCTCCATTGCTGCTAACGAAGCCATCTTCAACACTTGTTGTTTTGATTCCAGTCGGACTCCTTTGCGCCACTGCACAATGCTAGAACGGAAGTGGGTAGGGGAGGGGCTTCCGCTTTCCCCTTAAGCATGATCAGAGCTTCCGAGTCCCAGACTGTATGCCGGACACATTTGTAAATTGTGGGAGGCAACAGTCTGGCCACGCGAGACTAGCTCTCTAGCAAACTAGTGGATAAATAAAACTAGAAAAAGTGCTCCTCGGAGCACAGGTCTCCGCCAGGTCAGGTACGTTATTCTGGCATCCTGGTGGCGCTATAATAGGCCAATGTGAAAAGGGTGCCAACCGTGCCATTTATTCTTGCATTGACACTGCATTCATGATTTGAGGCATTTTGTTCCAAAAATGTGTTTTGCTAAATTAGACCTGCTGGTGGCGCTATAACAGGCCAATGTGAGAAGGGTGGCATTTCTTCCTCGGCCTAGTGGGAATGTGCGTGTGAAATTTCACGGAAATCCCAAGCTGTGTGTATACTTTGAGGCTTTTTGTTCAAAACGGACCAATCCTGCAAACTTTGGAAGCCAACCTTAGGCAATGAGGATGGAATATGGGAAATCGGACAGATCCGTGTTGATCACATACACATGACAGTGATACTGTGTACCGATTTGCATGATGTTTGGATAAAATTTGTAGGAGTAATGTAAAAAAATGGGTTTTGCACAAATCGGCCTCCTGGTGGCGCTATAACAGGCCCATGTGAAAGATTTGGGGCAGAGGTTCTGAATTGGCATCCAGGGAGTGTGTGTGCACAGTTTCGGAGCGACCGGGCCAACGGTGCCGGAGATTAGCTGGTGACAGACGGACACACACACACACACACACGGACACACGGACGGACGGACAAGGGGTAAAACATACTCTCTCGCCATGCCTTCGGCCTGGCGGAGACAAAAATAAAGAGTCAGCAGATTAATAAAGCACAGGAATTAGGAAAAGAGCACCAGAAACCAGGTAGGCTATACAGAAATCCTGCTTGGCATTCAGAACTTGGACTGTCTGGGAATTAGCCTGATGAAAGAGTTTAGATATTTGTCACGATACTGGAAATTCTAACTTTGATACCTTGAAAACGATCGATTCGATACTAGCAATTTTGATACCACAGGAAAAAATGTATGCCATAACATTTTAGATTTTTATTGAAGGCTGTGATGTGAGTGTGTTGTTTTCCTTATAGATTCTCCTCAGCTTGACAGAGCGACTATGTCCCAAACTCTGAGGAAGAAATCTCATTTCAACCTATAACAGATAGAGGAACAGAAACACAAAGCTAATAATTAGAACAAGTCAAAGACTGTAAAAAAAGGCTCTGACAATTTGCTTCCCCGTTCTCCTTTTCTTCTCACCAAACAAAAACAGAGATATGTCAGCCCATTACATGCGCATCACACACTGTGTACGTTTTGAACACTCGTGTCTTGCATCTCATCTTATAATACTACAGCACCGGGACAGAGGGATCGTTGTACCGATGTCTTCCAACACATGTCAAAAAAAAAAGACACCCGCGACTGAGATGAGCACCAGCCAAGAACAAAATCATCACAACTTGGAGGAAAAGAAAAACCTCAGCTTGAACGAGGTAGGAGGTATAGCTGATTTGCCAGAAACAATCAATCTGCCAGCAAAATGGTGCCCCAACTACACTGCTGTAAAAATGAAAAATGTGTGCAATTTTCATTTTTCTCTATTAAGCGTTACAAGTTCAAAATTGTTCTTGCACTTTTAATTCCAAAATACATGAGAACCATTTAATTTGTATTTATTTTTGTATTACTAGGCCTTTTGGCCTGGCAAAAACAGCCTGTGAGAGGGAAGTATATAGTACATATTCATTAGCATACAATATATAAACCCTTTACAGTTGGAATACTAATGCACTTTTTCAGGCAATGTGACAAGCGCACATCTTGGCCTATGGGCTTATCTGTGCAGCAGAAGAATGGGAAGAAAAAGCGTATTTAATAGTGTGTTGGTATGGAATGCTGGGAGGTGGAAAGACAATTACTATATCTATTATGCGGTGAAAAGAAAGTGTCGTGCTCAAATGGTGTGTCGCCAGAACAGGGAGCTCAGAGTCAACAAACTGAGAGATTAGAAACAAGATACTGGCTAGATAGACTACAGTATCGAAGTACATTTACTTGAGTACTATACTAAAGTACTGTACATCTTTTGAGTATCTGCACTTTTTCTTTGGATACTTATGACTTTCAAGGGAAATTAATTAACCACCACACCCTATTTAAAATATAGTGAAAATAGCAGATCTACAAGCTCACAACGGGTCGCATCATGGGGTGTTGTGAACTTGTAGATCTGCTATTTTCACTATTTTATATTTTTTGAACATTTCTGTATCATCTTGGAATCTGTTTTGGAAAATGCCAACATTTCAATACAGCAATGCATTGAAGAAAATGTACATTGTAATTTGTACTTTTGAATACATTCGTTTTGAAAAGTAAAAATTTGACAGAGCAACTTTCACTTGTAGTTGAGTAATATTTGACCAGAAGTACTGTATCTATATTTTGACTCAAGTACTGGGGTTGAGTACTTTGTCCACCACTGGGCACAGTTTAACACCGGTTAATGCTCAGTAGGGGTTTTCTGGTCTATTTGGCTTGAGTTCAGGTCTTTTCTTTTTTTGTCTCCGCCAGGCCGAAAGGCATGGCAAGAGAGTATGTTTTCCACCCCGTCCGTCCGTCCGTCCGTGTGTGTGTCCGTGTGTGTGTGTGTGTGTGTGTCCGTCCGTCCATCTGTGACCAGCTAATCTCCGGACTCCGGCACCGTTGTCTTGATCGCAGCAAAACTGTGCACACACACTCCCTGGATGCCAATTCAGAACCTCTGCCCCAAATTTTTCTCATTGGCCTTTTATAGCGCCACCAGGAGGCAGATTTGTGCAAAACATATTTTTTGACAGTACTCCTACAGATTTTGTCCAAAAATCACGCAAATCGGTACACAGTATCTCTATAGTCATTAAACAAAAAAGATCTTTCAGATTTCTCATATTCCATCCTGATTGGCTAAAAATGTCTTCCAAAGTTTGCAGGAGTGCTCCGTTTTGAACAAAATGCCTCAAATCATGAACACAGCATGCAATTTCCGTGAAATTTTGCACGCACATTCCCATTAGGCCGAGGAAGAAATGCCACTTGAAATTTTTCCAATCAGCCTCATGGTGGCGCTATAACAGGCCGATTCGTGTTTTTACCTATAACTGCACCAATCTGTGTAAAACTTTGTATAGACACTCCCTAGAGGTCAACAAAAAACCTTTGCCCTGCATTTTTCACATCTGCCTTTTATAGCGCCACCAGGAGGCCAACTTATGTAAAACACATTATTTTATACTACTCCTTCCAATTTTAGCCAAATGTCACGCAAATCGGTACACATGATCTCTATAGTCATGTGATCACGACGGATGTGTTTGAGTTTTCATATTCTATCCTGATTGGCTAAGATTGACATCTAAAGTTTGCATTATTGGCTTGTTTTGAACAAAATTCCGCAAATCATGAACGCACCGTCCAATTGCGGTCAAACTTTGCACGCACATTCACACTATGTTGATGAACAAATGCCACCCATTTAACATTGCCCTGTTATAGCGCCACCAGCAGGTCTAATTTAGCTAAACAAGTGTTTTTAACAAAATGCCTCAAATAATGAATGCAGTCGGTGTCCGATTGTCGTGCAAGGCCTAAGAACAAATGGCACCCTTTTCACATTGGCCTATTATAGCGCCACCAGGAGGCCACAATAGCCTACCTGACCTGGCGGAGACCTGTGCTCCGAGGAGCACTTTTTCTAGTTTTTCATATTTTTTATGTCTTTATTTACATTTCAGATCAATTAATTTGTCAAGCAATCAGTCTGTATGTTATATTATGTATTAACTCTAGTGATACACATTCCAAGATGATCCTTCTACTACATCAACCATGTTAGCCCCATTAAAATCAAGATTTACAAACAACATCACTTCCCATATCTTCTATGATTCTCGTCTTCACAAAGGAAACCAATGCCACAGGCAAGACACACATTACAGGGATTTCAAGATGATATCTTTTTGGATTTATATTCCAGTGAGTCAAACCTTCCGCTTTCTCAGAACTATTTACGCTAGACCACTGCTTTGTTGCAATTCCTCCGTGGGATGAAACTGAACTATGATAATAATACGGGGGTGTCAGGGTCTCTGGTTTACCTTGCCAGCCAATTGAATTGTCTGCTCCATCCCAATTCAATACCCATCGACCTTATGTCTACTGTCTCCTGGTGCCTGGCAAAGGTTGTGTCTGAACCCATCTCAACAGCCCAACTGATCAATGCCTTCCTTCCCTTTCCCAATTCAGTCAAACTGGCATGTTAAAACCGCCTTCACAGATGTTACAGTACATGTGCATACATATACTGTACATGTAGGTTGCTGAGAACACCATGAATAACATTATGCAAACTACCTACCTGACTACACGAAACGCACGTTCATTAATGCTGACATGTGACTATATTGGAGGAAAAGTACTCTGGACCAAGATGTTTTCTAAGCAGAGATTATTGGATAATGGCTTAATCTCTGGTAGCCCTATGCAAGCTTAGCCTATCTCTAGTAAATAGTAAACACAGAAGAGAAAAATAAAGGGAAACTTTTCCTACTTCTTTCTATCTAATCTTAATCAGTATGATTAGGAAACTCATTTCACACTCAAGAAAATCATTTCTCACAATAACTCCTAACAGCATGCACTGTTATAAAGAAGTAGGCTACAGTATCACATGCATGTATGTAAATTATGACATTATGAAAAGCAGAAGAAGTGGCCTGCAAAATAACCAGAATGCCTGGTGTGTTGAGAAAGCCAATAACAGAGGCATAATGTGGCAATTTTAGAGGCAACTAGAAAAAGTGCTCCTCGGAGCACAGGCAGGCCCGGATTTATAGGAGTTGAGGCCCGTGGGCTAGAGTACATTTCGAGGCCCCCCTGGCACGCACGCGTGCCCCGTTCGCGCACGCGTGCGGTCCAAAGAAATGTACTCCTTGAAGTGGAGTAGTATACATATCAATTTGATCTTTTTTTTTTTTTTTTACCAAAAAATCGGAGGCCCCCCCAGTTGGAGGCCCGTGGACTGCAGCCCACCCTAGCCGAACGGTAAGTTCGGCCCTGAGCACAGGTCTCCGCCAGGTCAGGTAGGCTATTGTGGCCTCCTGGTGGCGCTAGAATAGGCCAACGTGAAAAGGGTGCCATTTCTTCTTAGGCCTTGCACGACAATCGGACGGTGCGTTCATGATTTGCGGAATTTTGTTCAAAACAAGCCAATATAGCAAATTTTAGATGTCAATCTTAGCCAATCAGTATGGAATATGAAAAATCAAACACATCCGTCGTGATCACATGACTATAGAGATCATGTGTACTGATTTGCGTGAAATTTGGATAAAATTGGAAGGAGTAGTATAAAATAATGTGTTTTACATAAGTCGGCCTCCTGGTGGCGCTATAAAAGGCAGATGTGAAAAATGCAGGGCAAAGGTTTTTCCTTGACCTCTTGGGAGTGTGCATACAAAGTTTTACACAGATCGGTGCAGTTATAGGTAAAAACACGAATCGGCCTGTTATAGTGCCACTATGAGGCTGATTTGAAAAAAAATCTAATGGTAGTTCTTCCTTGGCCTAATGGGAATGTGCATGCAAAATTGCATGCTGTGTTCATGATTTGAGGCATTTTGTTCAAAACGGAGCACTCCTGCAAACTTTGGACATTTTTTGCGTAGTACTGTCAAAAAATATGTTTTGCACAAATCAGCCTCCTGGTGGCGCTATAAAAGGCCCATGAGAAAAATTCGCTGCGATCAAGATAACGGTGCCGGAGATTAGCTGGTCACAGACGAACGGACGGACGGACGGACACACGGACACACGGACACACGGACACACGGACACACGGACGGACAGGGGGAAAAACATACTTTCTCGCCATGCCTTTCGGCCTGGCGGAGACAATTAAAGTTAAATTAGACATTGACCCGGTGGAGACAACGGGGGATTAGCCATCCAAAGATCGGTTAAGTGTGGCTACCCACCATAAAGGTAGATATCTCAGGTAGATTATCTGTGATAGGCTTAATAGAAAATGGTGCTAGCCTAATCGCATTAAAGTGACAAACATCATTGACTGCTCTGAGTAATAGGGGCCAGTTGGTGTTAAATAGTTCAGGGAGGCTAATAGGTTCTGAGTCTTTTATTGATTGGCGGTCTGGTGGGATTGGTAAACAAAACATTTCCCAACAGGCCTCAGTTCAAACAGCTATGCCTGCCACAGCACTTTTTTGCCTATACCGCTGTTTGGTTTTGCTCACTGTGGCAAAAAAAGGAGAAATGAAATTGTGCTGAAATATTCTATGATCCATCGTTGGCTTGAAAAATGACCGTGCCCGACTGATGTATTATGGTACACGTGAATCAGCACATTATCATTCCTTTTCAGCTTTGCTTCCCTCCTACCTTCCCCTTTTGCAAAGAAAGCAACAGACAAAATGTTAATGAATGCTTTATTTCACTTTGATGTTGATATAAAACCTCATTGCTCGTCCTTAGCAGGCTTTTCAGAGGTCAAAACGGCACCGGATGTTTTTGCTTGGTCCTGTCTTCACACCAAAATAAATATTGCCAATCTGGCTACAGCAGGCTCCAAATCAGCTTTTAGAGTCCAAAAAAAAAAGGAAGAAAAATGGGTCTGCTTTCCCACAGGGCCTGAGGCAATAGAGTTATAATGTGCAAGTCTATCAGGGGCTGTACAGCACAACTTATGGACACTGTAGATATTAGATTGCGTTTTCTATCCCAAATGAATGCAGTTTATTGCTCCATCCTGAGCCACCCAATTGGTGGAGATAGCTCTCTTTGTACAGATGTCAGGGGTGACATTTGTGAGACATGCAGCGAAAAAGAAATGCTTGGAGTCAGTCTGCGGGAGAGCTGACGAATGCTGACATCAGGAGGATATGCCAAGCATGAGGAGAACACATCCCTCAAGTGAAATATTTTTGGTGACTGGATCCACCATGTGCCAGACGGAACAAGATTATGATGTAGTGACTCCTCTGACAGCATCTGGCCTTGTGCTGGTTACCATGCAATGCTAAATACGTCCACACCTTTGACATTTGCCTGTCTAAAGAACCTGTCTGAATAATCCTATCGACAAAGTACTGCCACTCCTCTGCGTGCTGCAAGGGAGAAATTGCATCTTCGAGCACCGACAAAGTTGGGACATAAATAATATAGAATGCATGAGAAAATGCTGAAACGAGCAACGAATAGCAATGTGTAAACTCAGTGTTATGAGGAAGTAGAAACTTGGAATTTTGTATTCGATTTCAATTACACAGCATTGGAATGCACTCCTTTTGTTTTTCACTTGAAGACAGTGCTGAAATCCTACCTTGTATTGACAGCTTCGCACTTCCACTTTTGTAATTAGCCCCTTGGAGACTAAAACAACAGTCTGTAGAACGAGATATCATTACTTTCTCATGTGCCTGTCAAGATTCGCATATCCGGCCCCTGTTGCAATCGTAAACGGAAAAACCAACAGCAACTATACACTTTTAAATGTAAAACACATCATTAAAATGTCTGTCACTTTGTTTTTCTTCCCATATCTTTCTTTTTTCTTCTCTCTTCTTGGATATTGGCAGTGAAAATGGACCATTTTGAACATGAATAAGCAGATTTCGTTTATTTTTCTGTGTGTGTGTGTGTGTGTGTGTGTATGTCTGAAACATGGAAATGTATAAATATTCCATTTAATTTCATACGGTTTGTTTTTCACATCCTCACTGACAGCTTGCAGCATATCATTGCCCATATTAAGTTACTGGTGACTTGGGCAGACCTTGATGCAACACTATGAAATAAGGCCAGAAATAGATATAGAGAGAGACAATCAATTAGATAATACTACAGAGAAACTGCAGGTAGTGAATGCGCAAAAAGGGACCCTTATAATGGATCTTTGGCAACTATGGGACCTCAAATAATACTGTAGACAGCCAACTGGGGAATAGCAATCACCCAGTGAAACAAGAACACTGACAGATAAATAACGGAGCAATAATAGCAACATTCTTCTTGTGGCGGGAGGCTGGGGGAGGGAGGGTGTGGGGTTCGGTGGAATAAAGTGTCTGACACTGAAGAAATACTTTGTATTACGTGCTTGTTGTGTTTGAATGAGGCAAGAGCATAATACACTCATGTGCTACCAAGCATATCACTGGAAGCCATTTCCGTGCATGCCGTGATAAGGAACGAGATGTGTTCATGCAGAAGCCTGCGTCGACGATCATTACACATGCTACCGGATGAAGAGGTGCATTGTCATGCCATCATCTTGTTTTGAGTCACTGAACCATAGAGGTGAATCAAACTGCTGGCCTTTTTAGAATCACAGCAACAAGCATGCAGCTTATACAGACCTTTCTAGTTAGTCATTGTCATAATTGATAGACTATACGTCACAGGACCTATATGCATACATTACTTATCAGACTTAGTTAGACACACACACAAACACACACACACACACGCACGCACACACTTCTGAACTATTCTCTACTTCACTGGCAAACATTATTTGCTTTCTCTATATCAGATTGATTTCCTTTTTTGTGTACTTCTTCAGATTCAGGGCTGCTGCTGCCTGCATTGTCAGCTATTACCTACAGTACAGTAATAGTGTAATGCCTGACTTGTGCATTTTGCGCTCGGCTGGGCAGATACAACAACACTTGAATTCCAGCGCACTTTAACGGCACAAACAGATCAATATAGCAGGTGCAAGAGCTAAAGGTAGCCCTTTTCAGACTTTAGGATACAATGACATTTTAAGCTGATTAAAGGGATGTGCAGGGATTCTACATAAATGGCCGAGTTCCATCTGGAAGCATAGCCCATGTATGAAAGCCTCTAATGAAGACGTATGATACAGTAACTGTCCACTATTGCCATTGCCCATGTGGAGAAGAAACAATGCTTCCTTATATCACCAATTATTCCACCAATGAGCAGTTTGACTTGTGTGAACGAAACACTCTCAGTATTGAAAAAAAGTGCATTGTTATTGGGCGGCAGTGATGGCTCAGGAGGTACAGTAGAGCGGCTGTCTGGGAGTCGAAAGTTTCCAGCGGTTTGATTTCCGGCTCCTCCTGTCTTGCGTGTCGAAGTGTCCTTGAGCAAATTGAACACCTAACTGGTCCCAATGAGCTGGTTGGTTTCTTGCATGTTGGACTCCGCCGTTGGTGTGTGAATGTTTAATTGTGGTGTGTGTGTGTGTGTGTGTGTGTGTGTGTGTGTGTGTGAATGGGTGAATGTGAAATACATTGCAAAGCGCATTTGAGTGGCCTGAAAGACTACAAAACGCTCTATATAAATGCAGTCCATTTACCGTTATTTGCTTATATCAAGCACTTGTACCAGCTATGGCCATGGCTAAGATCATTTCTGGATGCATTAAAATGTGTTAGCCTTCTATTTCTTTCTAACCCATGAAACCTTACAGGTTGAGTCACAGCAAAAACTAAAGCACTAAATGCTAATTATGTGCAATCAGACATTTATAATGCAGGCAAAGCATCTATATGCATTAATCAAGTACTGTATGTGTGCTGAATATTGCCTGCCCTGCGCTACAGTGCAGCACACAATACAATACCATATTCTACAGGCAATCTGGCTCAAAACATATAATTATGCACTCTCAAATATATTTCATGTGTTGATGATCATCTATTGAGGAACCAGAGACTAGGATCCTCTAGTACAATGAAGTGAGAGTAATGAGGAAGAATAGCATATTGATGCAATAATTATAACGCTACTGTTTAGGCACCAGCTACATAAGACACGTATGTGTGTGCGTGTGCGTGTGCGTGTGCGTGTGCGTGTGCGTGTGTGTGTGTGTGTGTGTGTGTGTGTATACATACATACACACACACATTATATAAGCCTTGAGATATATCTCAGGAACAAAAGAACAGAAAAGACACATAAAGCACAAAAGATAAGCAGGAGGGAAATCGACCAGTGATAATCATTCCTCTGAGTATTTTAAGAAAGCTCGTTCAAAAGGTAAACACAAGTTCATAAGCTGAAAATTGCACGAGAGAATGTGAGAGTATAGCCTAAATGACTCATTCACAGCCCCGAGCCTTGAGTTTATTTTGATAAAGGTTAACTGTGTTTTGCTATAGGACCATGCAAATGCATTTGCACATGAATTTGCGTTTGAGTAATTGCATTAACCACAAGAACCCTTGCAGCATAATAGGCAAACATTTGGCGAAAATAGAGCTACAACGCGTTGTGAGCTACATAGATTCGACGAAGAGATTTGGTGTAGAGGGACAGAAGGAGGGGGCCAAGGTACAGACCCCTGGGTGACCCGGGTTAATTGACCCTTTGTCAAGTGGTTGTGCCCCCTCTTCGCACCCATTGGTTGCTGTTTCTTGGTTGGACAAAAATCTTTTCTCTCCATCAACTACCATTGAAAATAAGTTTTTTTTTCCAATTGCTTCATATTGATATTCAGTGTATTCAAATTTTAAACTTGGTCTCAGTAAAAAGGAACATCTCAAGTGCAGTATAGTGACTGGGCATAAATTATGTTTTTAAATGTTTTAGCAAATTATAAACAACCATAAGGCGGAACCAGGGTAGAACAAGGCAGAAAGAGCCTGCTGGTTAGTCAGTCAGGGACCAATCAGAAGGGTCTGACAATGGGTCAATTAAGTATACTATTACTAGTCCATACCCGGGGATATGCACGATCAAAGTATTTGCAAAGTTTGTGTTATGCACTGTGTACATGCATTGTATTGCTGAACATCCCTAAACAAAGTAATAGTAGCAACTATTAGCGCTATTCAGGTGAATGAATTATAACATTTTTGAGTCAGGTCGACCCCCAGCGAATGCTGCATTACCCGGGGATGTGCGCAGGCAAAGTATTTGAAAACTTTTAGTTATGTATGGGCAAGGTGTGTGTTCCTATGGGTCGATAACTGCTTAGCTGCGACAGTTACAACACACATACACACAGTTCAGGTCCACGCGTTGCAATTCACAGAGAGAAGCTTTTATCTGCAGCCGTGAGGCAGGTCGTTGCCGGGGTCCGCGGACCCGCTCAGTTATGCGCGCGCACGCACGCACACACACACACACACACACACACACACACACACACACACACACACACACACACACACACACACACACACACACACACACACACACACACACACACACACACACACACACACACACACACACACACACACACACACACACAGTGACCCAGCGACGGCTGTAACCATGGTGACGATACTGTAGGTCCCATAGCCCAAACCCCTGAATCTCCGGTGTTGAGATAAAAACGCTGATCAACAGCTTACATTTTGGGAAAGTGAAAAACGGACGTTGTTATTTGGTGCATATGGTAATGAGCAATGTCTGTATGCAAATGCTGATAAATTGCTCCAGCTACATTACATTACATTACAGTCATTTAGCAGACGCTTTTATCCAAAGCGACTTACAATAAGTGCATTCAACATAGGCGAGAAAACTACTCATCACTAGAAGTCTTAAGTGCATTCTCTTCTAGAACAAGCAACTAAGAGCATACCTAGCGCTAAGGTAAAAAGCTACTGAGGAGAACGGGGCAGAACAAAGAGGTTTTGAGGACAGGTTTTGAGGACAGAGGTTTCCTTATTTATAGGAGGATAGGGTTTAGGTGATTAAAACAGCTCCTTTGTTTTTCCTTAAATTAAGACACAGTGAACGTAAATAGTTTTTCTGAGGAAGGAAAATACACACAATGACATTAAAGCTGTCTCTATGGAAGCAAAAGAAAACAAAAAAAACTCGTCTTCATGTTATTCAGGTGAAGCTGCTCGAGGGCATTTCATCAAGAATTAATCTGCGTCAAATAAAACTTGGTCACCTGTTAAAGCCGTCATTGAGTTATGTGCACACAAAATCTAAATCTCTGAAACATCAAAGGGAGAATGTAATTTCAGTTTATTTCTAAGGAACTATAGGAAACCCATCGGCCCTGACAACACATCATGTATTGTAGATTAGGTATTTCTCATATATTATATGATAATTCTTCAAAAAGGAAAAAGTATAATAAAAAGCCAGCACAATATGAAAATATGTTGAAATCTTGTGGTATGTGTTAGCATAGCCAGAGGCATACAAGTCAAATATTCAGCTGTGGCAGAGAACACATTCCCAACAAAACGAAGCAACAGCGTATCATTACAAAATGGTCCATTGTATTCATCTATCATAATACACGTCGCTACTCCAAGACAACTTCTGTCTCGCCAATGCTCCCTCAAACCATTCTGACTGTGACATATAAGCACTTGCTTAAAACAGAAGTTACTTTTTGCTAATGCAATGCGCTTATCAAAGATATCCTGGGGCAACGCTGTTCGTGCAGGAAATAAATCATGCGCTTCGTAGATGTGTGCAGGTCTAGAAATATGTCTATGCATATTTCAATCAAAAGGCTGGCCTCAGCCTGCAAGACGTTTGTTTTCAGACATAGGAAATGTAACGTAACAGAGAGCACATAAGAAATGTGAGCGTTTGTTCATGCAGCCTCAATTATGGTTGTGCACCTGTATTCATTTTAAGACAACTTGATTCTCCATTAATTAGGAGCTTTGTGTTTTGTGTAATGTTAAAACCATGCAATTAATAGCAAAAGTGGCTTGTTTACCCAAAGGTGCATGTCAAATTGAATACAAGAGGGGAGTAAGCAAAACAAATGCACAGAAACGTCTAGATTGTCCTTTGAACTGCCACTCAGAAATACAGTACAAACAGCATGACAACTATGGCTGCAGCAAAATTCAGTTGTAGCTACAACGCATCAGATCTGTGTCTTCAGACTGAGACAGACCTGACATGTTTGTACGGTTTATGATTGTTTTCTCTATTTTTTTTCTTTTTAGTACTATTGACTGGAGAATCCCTTGGGATTCATTCAACTCGTATAAAGATTGTCTTTATAAAACTAGAATGCTACCGTAGACAGGGTTAGGGGGAAAGGGAGTAAAGTGACAGTAATCTGATAACAAAATACAACTATTACTCAAACCTCTTACTCTTACTAAGTAACACAATAAGACTACAGATACCGTTGAATGAAATAATTAAAAAACTAGAAAAAGGTCAGGTAGGTTATTGTGGGCCAGCAATGTTCAGAATTTGCCAATCGGGATGGAATATAAAAAATCGGACGGAACCATCTTGATCACTTGACTATAGAGATAATGTGTACTGATGTGCATGATGTTTGGACAAATTGTGTAGGAGTAATATGAAAAAGAAAAATCGGCCTCCTGGTGGCGCTATAATAGGGCAATGTTAAAAGGGGGGCGTTTGTTCTTCAACGTAGTGCAAAGGCGTGCAATCGGACACTGCGTTCATGATTTGCGGCATTTTGTTCAAAACGGGCCACTCCTGCAAACTTTAGATGTCAATGTTAGCCAATCAGGATGGAATATGAAAAATCAAACAGATCCATCTTGATCACATGACTATAGAGATCATGTATACCGATTTGCGTGAAATTTGGATAAAATATGAAAGCTTAATCTCAAAATATGTGTTTTACATAAGTCGGCCTCCTGGTGGCGCTATAAAAGACTATTGTGAAAAATGCAGGGCAGATGTTTTTCCTTGGCCTCTAGGGAGTATGCGTGCAAAGTTTCACGCAGATCGGTGCAGTTACAGTTAAAAATGCAAATTGGCCTTTTATAGCGCCACCATGAGGCTGATTTGAAAATGTTCAAAATGTGGCATTTCTTCCTCGGCCTAGTGGGAATGTGCGTGTGAAATTTCACGGAAATCGCAAGCTGCATTCATGATTTGAGGCATTTAGTTCAAAATGGACCAATCCTGCAAACTTTGGAAGCCAACCTTAGCCAATCATGGAATATGGAAAATCAGACAGATCCGTGTTGATCAAATGAATATAGTCTGTGTACCGATTTGCGTGATGTTTGGATAAAATCTGTAAGAGTAATATAAAAAAATGGGTTTTGCACAAATCGGCCTCCTGGTGGCGCTATAACAGGGCCGTGTGTCCGTGTGTCCATCTGTTCACAGAAAGATGGACACACGGACACACGGACACACACACGGACGGACGGACAAAGGGTAAAACATACTCTCTCGCCATGCCTTTCGGCCTGGCGGAGACAATAACCAATACAACAAAAAGGGGGTTGGAATAAACTGCTGGACCGCACTACAAAATCTTTAACGGGGTATCAGTCATTACTACTGGAAAACCTTTTGAAAGGAATTGTTTAGACAGAATAGAGAAGCAGCATCGACCTAAATGGACGTCACCTCAAGGCGAGGGTTATTACCGGTCTTCAGAGCAACAGGTTTGACCTTTAAGCACATCACTTCAATTCCTTCTGCCAGCACCTCATACTGTAGATTGGTTTGAAGCATACACACTACACAGTGCCTGTGTGTATGAGAAATAATGTTGTTTGCTAATATGCACTGCTGGGCTTATAGTCACAACTTCTCGTTAGTTTATCCCTCTGGCCCTAGAAAATTGAGAAATTAAAATACCTAATGCCACAGTACCTGTTTATTTCACAGAATTCCTTAAATGCTTGTGTCACTCAGAGGCCATTCTCGCTTCAGCGCTTGCGTATAATATAGCCTCAACCTCCAGGGAGCATGGTGTTATTTTGATAAGTTATTTCTTGCAAATTAATGTGACATGCTAGTGATGTCAGGGTTATTTTGTGTTTATCTAAATAATTAAACATGTCAAAGTACTTTGCTGCCAAGAATGTGTGAAGAGAAGACTTCAACTTAGACAAGACTTCAAACATTCTTGTCTTTACAAGAGATGTTGAAGGCCCTTTTCAAATGAGATATTTTAATATATTCTAACAATAATTAGTTCTGTATTAGTGAATCTTCCCGACTGCCATTTTTGAAGAACAGAGAGATATATTTGGGTTTCTATTGCTTTATCTTCAATGTGCAGTAAAAAAAAGAAAAGGGGGAAAAAAAATATTAGAAATATGACTGCAGCAGTACTCCAGGCCATATTTTTTGAAGTAGTGCTAAGATGAGGATGATGAGTTTGGGGGTGGTAATATCAAATAGATCCACAAAATGTATCTATTAACTGTCACGTGATAGTGTGATATTTAAATATAAATATTTAAATGTTTGAATTGCTCAGGATCACTGACGGTGTGACATAACAAAGACAAGATTATACCATGGAATCCATTCTCAAGCAAACCAACATTATTGCCATGGTTCCAGCTTGGTGGTAATTAGCTTTTCTGGGGTAATTTTTGTTGTTGTCGAATTCCCTGTGTTCAGCGATGTTATGTAGAGAGATCATCTCCTCTGCTCTATAGCCACCACTGAGTGCTGCTTCAAATTGTGCTTGCAGAGTTCTGATGGTGTATCAATTTCCTAAATGCTGCATCAGGAACACTAATTCCCAAGATAAAAGTACAGACGAACAGACAAAGAAATAAGGCAGCATGCACAGAAGAAAAACTGGTACACCCAAGAGCCATATAGCTGCCTCATGCACCGTTCGTGACAGGCTACAAGTCATTTTCAATGGTAACTGATGACATGAAGGTACGAAGCGACACTTGTCGCTGCATGACAAGCGCAGCACACTGCAAATCAAAGTTAAGCTGGCCTCAACATTTTCAGCGCTCCAAATTACCCAGCAGCAATGTAGCTGGCCACGTTAAGCCATTTTGTTGCTTTGCTGCCTCTAGTGTGAATGTAGCATCAGACTCCCAATTCATCGGATCACTGGGCCTCACCCTCCGAAAGTGAAATGTTTGTCTGTGTGAGAGAGCAGTGGAAAAGGCGATGGCTTCTGTCTTTTGTTATTTTTTCGTTTTTCGTTTTTCGTTCAACTTAAACTGCTAGCCGTAATTTGAGGCACTTGGCTGTGATCGCCTGAAGACTGTCCACAATCTTCCAGTAGGCTCCCCTCCCGCTCTTTATGACAAAACCAAGTGCTGCTCCTGGTTCACACTTCATTACCCACAGTAATGCCTCAGCACAATGATGTATGGAACCATTCTGACTCCTAGACTCGCTCCTGGCAGGAATGGTCGGAAAAAAGGAAAGAAAAAAGGAAAAGCCTGTACAAAGAGCTTCCATGAAATTGTTTCAAACACGATAGTGACTGAAACTTTTCTCTTCTGAAGAGTTTAGGGGAGGACTGGCCTCAATTTAAGACAACATCTCTATTCTTCTACATGAACATGTACTGTACCCTTACAAAACGTTTATCCTCTGAAAGCAGTGTGCCTCAGCTAGAGAAGAGGGAAAAAGCACAATGGCTGTCTAAAGGGACATTTATCAAACATATTGTACCACAGTTTATTCAGACACCCCATAGTGATTGACTGAGAGGCATTCTAATGAGCACTGATTAGAATTATCAGGGCTAATCAGTAATATGCTACATCTCAGAAATAGCACTCTCAGAAATATAGCACTCTGAGTCTGAACGCAACCTATAGCCTCTTTTTCCCAATCATGACCGATATGGTCGATTAAACTGTGGTGTGATCAGAATAATATACTTGAGGTGGTGCTGATCTATAACCATGTGCACACCAGCACTCCCTCTCGTGTAATATTTCTCAAGTGAATAGTGTCTGTATTCAGTTTGGAGCCTCATATTATTCATATCCAAAAACCTGTTGACAAGCTATATTTTGTCTCCAGCTCATTACTTACATGGAAACTTATGATTCTCTTATACTTTTTCAGAATCCCCACCCCCCACCCTCTATAAGGAATTGCTATGCCATGTGTTAATTATTTATCAAGGTCGAGAAGTAGTCTTCTGAACACAGTAATTAACTACTTTGCATTAGGCTTCCTTGCTCTCATAACATAGTCAGATAAAGTGTTGCCTAGAGCGGGAATGTAGAATGTGTCATAGGTCTTGTCGCTCTTGTCGTTCTTTTATATAGTAGAGGTTCACATGACTGTCTTAGACAAACACAAATAATCTAAAACCATATTTTCCTGAATTTGTCCTTACTTTGAATTTGTCCTTACTGAGATGTTGCTGCCTTTTGTCTTTGACAGGCAGCAATGAATTTTGGATAGCAACTTCTTAACCACAAGTTATATTTGGCTGTTGCAATTACAATGACATAATAATAATACGCAGACTGATGGCCATAACAGCCTAGCCTAAACATTTGTTATTATACTGCTCTGCTGCAAAGAAAAACCTGTCTAGGACGAGGGTTATACATTTAAGGCAATAATGATAGTGAACAGTAATGCATTGCCTGTCAAATCCCAACTCATTTTTGGCTTCTGAACTTTTTTGTCCCACTGCTGCTCAAGCAAGGTTCTCTTATTGTGCTTTTCTTAATCAGGGAACTCTAAGATGTGTAACATGCTCATCATAAAATAACAACAACCACAAGAAAAAGACAAAGGGGAAGGATAGGGAAACACATCTTTAACTTTAAGCCTGCAAAGGTAGATTTGGCAGTGAATGTGACAGGAATAGACTAGCAGTACAAACAGAAAATAGATTGCATGGACAATGACATTCATTGAATATTGTACACCAAATGTCTCCTCCCAACTGTCCCCATCAGCTTCCCAATTTGTACATTGTATAGATGTAGTCAGCAATGTTTGAAAAGCAGAAATCATTAGAGAATATGTTATGATTATGTATTACTTAATTATGAAAACAGTTATTACAAACATTTGTATGAATGGATGAGTTATAGATAGTTATAGAGCAGGTCCTTAATAAAAATGTTGTCAGTTATTCCATTCTTATCTCCAAAACGTTTAACTACATAGTCCAACCGAAATCCGACGGAACGTTGTGTGTGATTGCTGTCCCACTCAATGTGCTCGTGAGTCGTAATAATGTTTTATTACTCGCAATATGTCAGCAACGTACCGTTTTGAAGGCACACACACACATATGCAAATGTTGAAAGATTTTGAAAGTGATGTCCAAAGGCGAGTCATGCGTCTGAGAAAGTGCCACAAATACGTGCACGGATGGCGCCTGCACAGTAGCTCCTTATGCTGTGTAGGTTTCATTTGTCCACGCATGCACAGTAGGGCGCTGGGTAGGCGCCCTAGTGGCCAAAATCTGTGGCAAAATCTGAGTTTTTATCCACGCTAAAATTAAATTATCACACTTGAAAGCATCAAAGCTAGTGTTACACACATGGATATAAGCGTGCAGGAATGTAAAAGAGGTTTCATTTCTCTGTAAACACACAGACAAAGGCACATTACAGCAACCGCTGCACTCGCTGTGATCTCTGGTCCTATTCTAAACAGGACCCCATAGCTGTCCAACACGTCCCTGGCACTGTGCATGTTTAGCTGCCCAACGACTGCCGGTCGCAATGAGCCGTCACTCAGAGTCATTGTAGTGTAATAATACCCAGAATGGTGATCTGTTTCACAACATAAAAGTAAATGTATATTAAATGTATAGTACTAGATTCATACCCGGTGATGTGCGCAGCCACACCATATGCAGACTTTCTGGCTGCAGAATGGAAACCTTGTCTGCTGGAACACGGCTGCAGCCAGACGCTTCTCAGACTTTCGGGTTATGTAGTGCTCAGTATGCATAGTTTACGTTTTTGACAGTGAATTAATCCTGTTGGCTTGTAGTGTGGTGTGTTTGTGACCCAACGTGAGATGGTTGGCGCTATATAATTCAGATTTTTTTAAAACATAAATATTCTCCTTGGCACAATTTCTTTTTCTGATGTAGGTCCGCAGCCAAATACATGTAAAAAAAAGTTTGAGAACCACTGGTCTATACGAGTGCTGAAGCCTCAACCCTAAAGCCCCTGTTTATCACTCAGCTATCAGATGTGTTACTGGAGCTAAATATGATATTCATCACTGACTCTGCATGCTATGGTATGGTTGGTGGGCCATCTCTTGCACAGAGGCGCATTATTTATTTCTAAAACCCGGAAAAGTCATTTGTATCTGTTTGAGATGTTGTCCCGGAACAATTACAGCTGTACAAGATCTAATTACTTACTTTTACTTAAAATCCCTAGGGTGCACACTGAGTTTGGCAAATTCTCTTTTTCTTTTAATGCCCCCAACTCCTGGAATGCCCTTCAACACATTTTAAAGTGTGTTTCTATGCCATTGTTTGCACAGTTAAATCCATGATCATGCTCTGAGTCCATTGTGTATTGGTTTGTAATAGTTTTTAACCTACTTAGTATTTCATTTTACATTATTTTTGTACCTAGCTCTTTTATAAGTTATTGAGTCTGTAAATGAGGGTAACCTCAGTGCCTTTTCGAGGTTAAATGAATCTTGTTAGGAATGATTGAAATGATAGGACTTTGATGACTATTCAGCAGATAATAAGTAACAAAGGGCAAATAGAGAAGACTGCAGACGAGACACATCCATTGTAAGCAATATAGCCAGCCATGGACTCCAGTGAGACTAAATAAAATACCCACAATTACCTTCACATTATTCCCTAAATGGCTCTCGAGTCCCAACACCCATCAAATGACAGAATCAGAGTGAGACTTATAATTGCTCATTGCAGATTTAAACTGCAGCAAGCCAAGAATGAATAATAGCCCCATTGAATTCTACCCCCATTGTTTTGCCCCACTAGTGGCTGGGCTTTAAGCATGGCGATCTCGGCAGGTTGGACGGTTGCCCCTTCCAACGCATTGGTCTCAAACAAGATATCTTGAAAAGGATGTCTGAATTGTCATCGAATAGGCTCTGTGCATAAATTATAGTTCTCTTTTCCAGAAGGTGGCATACTTGTTTCCTGTTCCGAGTCAGTTTGTCATAGCTTCATTTGATTGGTTCAGCAGCAGATTTGAGCCGGAAACACATGGTGGTGTCGTGTATTTCTGGCTCAAATCAACTGCAGAGCCAATCAAATGAAGCTATATGAGAAACTGACCTGGAACTGACCTGGAACAGGAAATGGGCATGCCACCTTCTGGAAAAGGGAACTACAATTATGCACAGAGTCTATATGCTGTGCACCTTCATGCTCTCTGGAAGATGAACCCTACTGATTTTGGTGACCCTGTGACCTTTCCTTTAGCGCCACACTTTGGTCAAAACTAATACTTGCAGTATCTACAAATCTAATAGCCGCATTGCCATTTCTGAGTGCATTCATGCTCTCTTTAGGATGAACCCAAACCAGTGACCCCCGTGACCATTCCTCTACAATAACCCTCAGACTAAAATATCAACATTGCACAAAATATATTAAAAAATCTAATCAGAAACTAATCCTAAATCTAATGCAGGATGAACCCTACTAATGAGAGTAGGGTGCTATAATGACGTCAATGTCGGTCGGTTCAAACCACTTTGGTAGAAGCAGGCAGGATGGCCTCTACGTAAGGCTTAGCGATATGGACAAAATCAAATATCACGACATATTTGAATAAAAAATTTTAATATCAGTGTGATGACGATATTGCTGGGATGACTATCTGTGTATGCTTCAATAAGTAGTGGCAGCAATCAGGTGTAAAGTGGCTGATATGCTACTGTTGGTGATATGCTATATTTGGTGAAAGTTTACACACCTCCTTAAAAAAGAGCTCAAAGGCAGCTGTGGAAGACACTTAGATTGTGTCACTTACTTGTTAATGTAAAAGTTGTTGGTTGAGAAAATATATTATTTTGCAATTCAGTGTGAGACAAGCTATCAATCATGACAATGATATGATTATTCAATATGATTATTGCAAAATAAATCAATCAAAAAATTTAAATGCCGCGTCCAATCTATCCAAATTAGAATCAGACATTGATGGCCCTGTACACAACACAGAGACAAAAGTGAATTAACTTACACCCATAGGGAGCACCACAAATTACATACAACCGGTCCTGTGAGTCATGTGGCAATGACCATCAAACAGGGTTTTGATATTCCATACACGGTTTGCCTGTAAATGCCATACTTTGTTTTTTAGCCGGGGCAATTGCTTACAAAAAACGCCATATATCATGAATGCAACATCCAATCATTCCCAAATTATTATTTTTTATTTAAATTTTTATCCCACGATTTTTGTAACCCATTTTTTTCACCCGGTGCCAATTTCCTAAGTGATCCTGGGCGCTACACCAGCCCTACACCAGCACTACACCAGCGCTACACCAGTCCCCCACAGCCTAGGGAGGCCAGGGCCGAGCTCATGCTTCCTTCAATGCATGAGAGCCAACTGACCTTCTTGTCACCTGACAGGGGGGAGTTTCCCCGATTGGACGTAGCGCGTGGAAGGAACACGTTATTCCAACCAGTTCCCTTCCCCTCCATCAGGCGTCCCGGCTGTCATGGGGGAGGCGGTATAGCGACCAGGATTACTACATGTTTTTGTGAGGGTATTAACTACCCTAGGAGACACGGGGAGAACATGCAAACTCCACACAATCATTCCCAAATTAGTTGGAATCACATGTTGATGGGCCTCTATAGAGGGGACCTCCAAAAGCGCTTTCACGTCTGCCCGTAGGGGTTGTCACAAACGTGAAAAGTTGCATTCTGTCGTACACAGAATGCACACATTTTGACCACGCTGTTTCCTCGTGTCTGCACCCCACAACTGACACAGCCCTGGGTATTGGCAACCCAGCCTGGCAGAGATGTATGTGCATTTGGCAGTTATACTTCCATATCTTCCACATATCAGAATCAGTGATGTGACAATGGTCTCTTGTAGTCGTCTCTTCTGTAGATATTTGTCAGATGTCCAAGACTGATCTTTTTACAGGAGCAAATGGCCATCTATATGAATCCAAATAAAAGGATGTGCTGGTCAATCAGACAATTGAAAATGAGAGTATGAGTTTTGATCATGTTGCAATTGATACTAGCGTTTGTGCCAGACAGTGTTTGACTGCCTTGCCATCATATCAGGCACAACAGAAAACAAGCGGAAGCCCACTTAACCTTACCCTGGCAGCCAATTGCATTTCATTTCAGAGTAAATAACCCTGGGTACATGAATGCCTTGCTCAGCAAAATTATGCGTAATGTTGCCAAATCCTGTGTGGTAAAAATGTCTCATAAAACTTAACAAGCAGTCCTATTTTCAAACGTAATGACTTAGTTGTCTCTTTGTAGGCTTGCAATACAACAAATGTTTTAGAGTTGTTTCGTTGTGTTCAGTGGGGCGGAAAGATGATTGAGGCTGGCAATAGCCCACCTCAATGTTTAGGCATTTATTTCCAATAGGTTTTCATTTGCTTCATTTGAGTGTTAGTAGGTCTAACACTTTTGTCTGTTTGTATTTGGGTCCCATGAAAATATTATGGGAGCAGGCAGTGCTTAAACTCTGCTGTGGCGGGAGCTGGCGGTTAAATAAACTGCGAGCAGGGCTGGGGGCATCGTATATGGGAACAAAACTCACTAGAGGAGCTATATGAACGATTACAAATAAAAGGATATCTCTCATCTTATCAATTGTGGTGTTCTTTTGCCAGAAATGAGTGCGTTCCATAATTATGTCTGTGAAGTGGCGGTGTTTTGGTGTGATCTCTCTCTCTTATAGGAGCAGCATGGCCTCTAGGGCTTTTTGACCTTGACTTTTTTTTATATACATATAGTTATTTATGTATTATTTTTTATCCAGGACTGCATATTTTCCAGCCTGTCAAAGGCTGAGGTTGTCATAAACTACCACAAGGTATTAAAAGGCAGCAGTAATGTAGTCTCTCTCTCTGGGAATGGATGACCCACAGTAAGTTCATGTGATCAGATGTTAAGTCTCCACTCTGCATTCAGCTGCCACCCAGAGCAGTTAGTGTCTATTGTAAGCGCGTCTTACATTAGCATCCCGCTAATTATCATACCCAAAGGTGGTGCCGTGGATCAAAGGCAAGGATGTACTGTTAAATATTTCTGCTTCATTACGGTACAAGGGCTTTTGATTACTGGCCTTTGTATGCCTCTGTCAATTTGAGGCAGTCATGTCCTCTGCTCTTCAGCAGGAAGTGCAATATTAATATCAGTGGCACTTACATCCTGAGTTAGGGAGTTGTTCTATGGTACTACTGCACCCAATGTTACAGGCAGCGCAGGCCTGTAATTGGTCTTCATGTGTCACCTGCTTGACTTTATGTCAGGTTTTCCCCCTATGGGAGTACTACTGGCCACATTAAACTTCTCTCACTGTCTCTCATTCTCATCTTTCCACCATAACGACCCAGTGTTCCGTGTATGGCACTTATGATCTACTGTAATGGTTGTGCCATCTACTCCACAGTCACATCAGGTGCATTAGACGTCTGTTACTAATGGACCAAAAATGTCACCTTCAATAGACCTGAAGGCCTTGGAATCTCAAAATCCTCCATAAAATTTTCATATGGCTATGCTATATTTTTAGATTGACTGGAATAATTGACAGGGCGTGCCGGTAGCTGACTGTATAGCACATCGGCAATATAATTGCAACCTTTGCGGTTGGAGAACTGTGCTGCATTCACCTTTCTGCCCTTTCCTCTATGTGCACAGTCTAAAACATTATCTAAAAAGAAAAATCTGAGATGAGCAATTAGAGATTACGTTTAATGGCACTTCCAGTAACATGAGCGGAGCTTTCGTAAATAGTCTCTACTAGGCCGAAATCCCGGGAGGCAGAGCAATTTTTTTCCGCTCCTGTCTGTGTTTCTGACTGTGTGTTATGTCTGTATTACGGCTGATCTCAGACACCTCTGGACTGATCGGCGTGAAACTTTGCACGCACACTCCCAGTAGGCCAAGGAATAACCTCCACCCCAATATACAGTATTCACCCATAGTCCCCCTGCCCCCCAGAATGGTCTCATGTGTCATATGACATTGACCGTCAAACAGGGTTTTTATACTCCATACTGTTTGCCTGTAATGTACATTCACAAACTTGTGGGTGGGGCTTATTAAAAAAAATGACTCAGAAGAGCACACTTTTCTAGCAACAACAATTAAATAATGCACAAACAACATGCAAAGCCTGGGGAAAGTATTACATTAACATAACGTAAACAAAAGCAATGTATACTGTATGAGGCACACCCTTGGAGCCAGTATCACTCACTAATTTCACCTGAACCCGGGCACCTTCTTAGTGGATGTTCGCTGTGCTCTTGGTAAGCGGGAGGAACTCATTCTAACCCATCCCCACAGGTCAGAATTATGCACATGAGCCCATTATCTGCTCATTCTTGCCTTGTTTTCTCTAACTCAGTCTGCCAGCACAAATTGACCCCCTTTTGGTGTGTCTATATCCTGTTTTCATACGCCTGAGTAATGAGAGGAGGAAGTGTTGGAGGGGTCGCTGCTGTTTACTGTGCTTGAATAAACAGCATGATGAGATGGACCGGCTGGCTGACAGACGGCAAAAAAAAGGGGGGAAAAAAGTCTTAAAAAAGCAGACACATCGATTCGTTCACGAGCTCAAGCTGCAGTTAAACAAACCTCTTGGAGGCTGTGCCCGCTTCCCTAGCCCTCAGCTTAATCTCCTATCGATCAGCTGGGAATACAAATGCAAATATTGCCGTTGTCCATCATCTATTTTTCCCACAATGAGGTGGAATTATAAGGGGGCATCTGTGTGTGTGCGTGTGCGTGTGCGTGTGCGTGTGCGTGTGCGTGTGCGTGTGCGTGTACTTGCGTGCGTGTGTTTAAGCCATGGATTGGCCACTGACTACCATGCACCTGCCATAAGCATTCGGCTGAAGAAGATAAAAACAGCCGCACACTGTTTTTAAGCTACAAAAACGTACTTTTATTATTGGCGCAACGTTTCGACCCTTTTAGGTCTTCATCAGGTGTTACAATCCTATAGTCTAGGCCAGGGGAATAAAGGATTGTCACATACGGGTTAGAAAGTGAAGTCTGGTTTTTATTGACCATTCCTTTTATCTTTTCTTGTTAGTTTTGCATGATTTTACAATTAATTATTTTTAGATAACCTCACAGACCCACTCACACACACTCTACTGCCACACTCTGACACTCTTCCACAGACACACTACTGACACATGTAACATCAGGAAAAAAATTACTGATTTTTTTTTTTATCAATAATATTAATGATACATTTTTGGATCTTAAAAACAGTCTGCGGATGTTTTTTATCTTCTCCTTGATTCTCGCCTTGATGTCCAGCACCTGGCCTAAATACAGGCATAAGATGTGCACACAATCTTCTCTGTGAAATAATCATTCGGCTGCCATTGCTGTATTGACTGTGCGTGTGCAGGCTTGCAGAGGCTTCACCCCGGCTTTAAGTAATTATCTGATAGAGTTCTTTCCACAAACTCCACTCCAACTTTAGAAGCAAAAAGGTCAAGGATGTGTGGAACTGCATGCAGCTACTCTGTGCACTGCCATAGAACTTCGAAAAGGATCTGTTTTGACAGCGGCAGGTAGAATCGGGTATACGTGGTTGCTGTGTGTTTGTTGTTGATAGACTATTGTGTCAACCGACATGATAAATCCACCTCTGTATCCTATCTACTGTAATTATAGAGTACAGGGTGCCAGACTTGACAAGTTGACAGTGTCTCCAAACTGCCATCTCAAAGTGATAGGTTTCTGCTGTTTGTAGCTTCGAATCGTTCATTTATATTAAAGACCCAGTAGCAGAGGTCAGATCGTGATGTTGAGCATTTCTGCCAACTGAAATTAATAGAAAATGTAACTGACAGCTTTCTAAGTGCTATAATGTTCCCGTGAACTCACTGTCTGAATGCTACTTATTGTCTCCGCCAGGCCGAAAGGCATGGCGAGAGAGTATGTTTTACCCTCCGTCCGTCCGTCCGTGTGTCCGTGTGTCCGTCCGTCTGTGTGTTAGCAGCTAATCTCCGGCACCGTTGGCCCGGTCGCTGCGAAACTGTGCACACACACTCCCTGGATGCCAATTCAGAACCTCTGCCCCATTTTTTTCACATGGGCCTGTTATAGTGCCACCAGGAGGCCGATTTGTGCAAAACCCATTTTTATACATTACTCCTACAGATTTGATCCAAACGTCATGCAAATCGGTACACAGTATCTCTATAGTCATGTGATCAACACGAATCTGTCCGATTTCCCATATTCCATCCTCATTGCCTATGGTTGGCTTCCAAAGTTTGCAGGATTGGTCCGTTTTGAACAAAAAGCCTCAAACTATGCACGCAGCTTGCGATTTCCGTGAATTTTCACACGCACATTCCCATTAAGCTGAGGAAGAAATGCCACCCTTTTCACATTGGCCTGTTATAGCGCCACCAGCAGGTCTAATTTAGCAAAACACATTTTTGGAACAAAATGCCTCAAATCATGAATGCAGTGTCTTGCCGTGAAAGACCTAAGAATAAATGGCACCCTTTTCACATTGGCCTATTATAGCGCCACCAGGAGGTCAGAATAACGTACCTGACCTGGCGGAGACCTGTGCTCCGAGGAGCACTTTTTCTAGTTGTAACTCAGACCCAGCTCCAGCGGGAGAACCAACCGGAAAACGTGCACCCAACTTTGATCAGTCTGTAGCAGTGTTCCCCAAACATAGGGTCTGTGAACCATTTTGGGTCTTAGACCTGTTTTTATGGGTCCCGAGTATCCTTTTTTTCTAACCTTTCCTTCAAAACATTTATAATAATATTAATAATAATAATAATAATAATAATAATAATAATGATATGATGATACTACTACCACTACTACTACTACTACTAATAATAATAATAATAATAATAATAATAACAATAACAATAACAACAACAACAATAGAGCACCGAAGTCCTGACGTCACTCGTTCATCCCCAGGTTTGCGGAAGTAATTTCTCTATGGAGAATAACATTGGGTCATCTTAGAATCGTCTCATATAAGCATTGTGGTCCAAAAATAAACACCGCGTGTCTGCGTTATTGTCAGGGAGGAGGTTCTGTATCGTTTATCATAGTCAGTCACTTATATTTGATACAGTCTGTTTCTGGCGAAAATGTAACTAATTCGGCGGAAGTAACATTAGCGTTTTCTCACCGTCAGTTGATGCTTCATATCCATAAGAGTCAACCCGCCGTGGTCATTTGTTTATTTTTGGAACACAGTTCTTATTTGACGCGATATTAAATACGTCTATGGGATTCAGAACGGGGGTGGAAAACTGCGAACCAGGTAGACAAACAAAGGATGTGTAAATGACGTCAGACTTCGGCGGTCTATAATGTTTTTTTTTGTCCGAACATTATTACAACATTTTTCAAATATATATATATTTTTAAATATAATTAAAAAATGTTTTTGAAATTTCCAAAACATGTCAAAAATAGTGAAAATATCTGATCTACAAGTTCAGAACACGTCACGTCGTGTTGCCTTGTGAGCTTGTAGATCGTGCTATTTTCACTGCTGAAATGGTTAAATCATAACGTACTGTATTTTGTACGTTTGGGTCACCAGATTGCCCTTTTGGGACTCAAGCTGAGAGGGTTTAGGAACCCCATGGTCTGTAGCATTAAACGACTAGCCAGCAACCCTGTGATGTTATTATCACCTCATCCCCCTCCTCTCCAGGGTCCATTAATGCTACCCCCCCATCCCCCAACCACCCCCCACGCTTGACAGAGACGATGCAGTATGGAATGAGATGAGCTGCTGGCCCAGATATGCCAGGCAAAACATACAGCTCTGAGTTGGTCCTGCCCAGTAGGGATGGGAGTAATTACTGACAACATTATCACCAGCTGTGGGCTGCTTGGGTTGCAGTGCTATTTCTACACTTTGACATGGAGCCCTAGAGGTCTGTTGGGATTCCCTGTTTGGCTTTGTGTTGATTTCTTGTGTCGTTGCACTCCAGGTTCCTGTTTCCAGGAAATATACGAAATGCTGCTCCCAAGATTTCTCTCAGGAAATAACTGTGTGTATCCGTAAATAGAGCACAATGTAATATTATCAAACTATCCTTCATGGGCGCAAGAGCTGACTAGGTCACTACTACATACATACAGCATCTTTGTACCATTATATCTTTTTACACATTAATCAGGTAGCAAACAGTCCCTTCATCATATTGAATGCCTACTGTATATTTCTCAGTATAAATTTGATTTAGTTCAAATTAAATTATGGTGAATGTTCCATATCTTTACGCCTTTTGCTCATTCCCGAGTATCTATTAAACAAATACTGATATGTACACAAATTATTTCCATTTGACTTTAGTCAAATGTTATCGGGTGTACCTTTCTGCTCTTTTAACTCACAGGCCATTTTCAGTTGTATTGCTGCTTAGTGCTTATTAATCATTAGTATTCAATAGCTGACTGCCATGACTGGATAAGTACAGGACATCCACACTGTATTTAGAAATGAACACTGAGGCTATAGTTGAGCTAGATAGTTCCGTCTCCACCCTGACACACACACAAGCTCCTCTTTAGCCAAAAGCAGACTAGCAGCAATTAGCTGCTAAAACACATTTAAACTAAAGTTAGTGAAATTATTACCATGTATCAAACAGTTGCTAATAGATACAATTCTGAATGGCTAGTAACACTGAAGATGTTCTGTTCAGAAAATATATATTTTTTCACTGTGTTCATTCCTTCTGAGTGCAAAAACATATTATGACCATAAGGGACCTTTAAATTCAATTCATGTAGGCCTATTTAACCTCAGTTATATGCCACCTATAGGAAAATGTGCAAGTCGTGTTTTCATTGTTTCATTAAAGTGAGAATATTTACCTCGGAGCACCAGAGATATTACAATTCCTCCTCGTTATAAAATACATCTCGGCACATACTGTACCATAAATAAGGTACTACAATATAGACAAACAGACAATGCTGTAATGGTATCTGATTTCCTCTGATACACATTTTTTTATCCAGGCTATTCCAGTAGGCTGTTGAGCTGTTTACCTTGATGAGGGTTCCCCGCAGAGCCATGTCAATCAAAAAGGTAAGGAAGAGCGATGGTCTCATTATGTGGGGAGAATGAGGATGGGTTAGCAATACTGGCATAGTCTACCCTCCTTTCCATCCCTTCAGAGATTCAAGTTGATCTCCCGCTATGATCAAATGTAGCTGCCGTGCCAGGTTGCAGGCACTCACCTATCGTCTCGAAATAGAGGCAAGGTGTTTATGGAAAAGCACTCTTGTTTGCTGCATCCACTGCACCCCCTTTTAATCTAAGAGTGCAGGTAGGTTTCTGAGGTCACAGTGGAGACAGCAGTGCACAGATTAGAGGTTGCAAGGTACAAAATCAAGTAAATGGTTTATTGATTTTTCCCCCCACACTGAGACAGAAGATATTATGTGATGAGATGTTAATAAAGCCTGAGACTTCACTGCGATGCACCCACGGCAAAGGTGTCTTGCGGCTGCCGCTTGATCTGTCTGAGTCCTTCCTGCACCTTTGAACATCCACAGTCTGATACTCTGCCACCATAAGCTCATGCGGTATCAAATCAAATAGAGAGAACGTCTACTTATCAGTTTGAGCATTTCAGAGGCATGCAACGTTCCCATGATGCCTAGGTCAAAGGCCTTGATATAGCTAAGTTACTTCAAGTGCTACTTTTCTAAGATATAAGTGTTATTAATGAGATCCATCGGTGCAAATTGATCAGAGCCTTAGAGAAGATTATCAAAAGCATTTGAGAGAGAAAGAAACTATTGATTTGTTGGACTGGTTGCTTAGCCATTCCACTGAAATCTCATTAAGGATGAGGAGCCCTGCCACAGTTGGCTTTGAGCAGTGTTTACCATCTTCCACATAGAATTGTTTAATTACGGGAGCTGCCTAGCAGCCAGAATCAATGGTTGCAGATTTCACTCCGCCGGGCCAGGAGATAGAACTGGTGACACGAGACAGATGGACCGGAGTTCTTCAAATCTGTGGCTCAAGTTCACAGCAGCATCCATCACAACACAACACTTCCCACTCTCTCCCCTCACGACCTTGAGAAAACCTAGACTATGCAGCCTAATTGGGAAAGAGTGCACTGATTTCAAATGCTGGTTGGTTAGAGTTGTTGTTTTTTACCTTGACAGATTTAGACTAATATCTGAAAGCCAGTACACTTGTGTTTCCTTGTGCATCAATTGCCATTTTCTGTCACTACTACTTCTACAAAAGGGAGCACTGCTCGGTGAATAATAAAGTATTTTTCCCCTCAGTCTCAGAAATTGCGAACAACATGATTAGAGCCATTCTCTGTGAATTCCCTCTCCAATCAGGCTGCTGTCAAAAATAACTTACTCTTACCCAGTCCAATCATGGTCAATGTTCTTGCCATGAAAATCTAAATAAGATATTTGCATTCAAGGAGAATGCTTCTCAGAGACGTTTTTTTCCAAAAATGGCCACTTTCTGTGTATCCTCATATACTGATTATGTGGAATAATATCTATATTTTGTAAGATGAGACATATATTTGATTGACAGTCAAGTGAAACAAAACAAACAAACAATGAACAGCACAGAGGCATCTGTGCTGTTCATTTGTTATTGCTTTATTATTATTATTATTATTATTATTTTATTATTACACCGATCAATATGCCTCTCTGGCTAAGACTAGCTTCATTCAACTGCAGAAATACATTAATGATTCATTAAAGACATATTTCACTTCTCATAATTAACATCTCCCTTGTGTTTGCGTTGCAGCCACACCACCCACACTACATAGTTGAAGCAAATTAGGACTTGATGAGAGAGATTCTCACGACGACGAAAGAACATAAGGCCGCCTAGTGAGGATGAGGAAACTATGCATTTTTCATGGGAAGAGTTTCACAGTCTCTGAATTTTGTTGCAGGCAACGTGGCAGTAGTGGCACTATTTTGAAACCTGTCAGAGAACTTGACAGTACTTGAAACAATTTTACAGCGATCAAATCATAAACCGCTGTCAATGAGAAATGATGTTTCTGTGTACGCCTGCATGTATACTCACAATGAAATATGCATCCGCCTGGCTCAGACTCATCAGAGCACAGTACAAAGAATCTGTCAATGTTGATTAGTGGGCTTTCACTAGCAGAGCATTACTCGCTCATTATATATCTATTGATAAGTGGTAAAATGGCCAAATTCAATTAGCCAATTCTCCAGAAGCCCCTATCAAAATAATGAACTTCTCTGTTCCTCGGCAGCGCATCCATCCATCATCCAAGGCAGACGCCGATAAATAATGCAGTTAGTAATTAACACATGTCTGTGGAGGTTATTCCTTTGCATACCGAGAAATCCTCCCGTCAAAGATTCCTCAAGTCAACTCTAATGAGGACGAGAACTAAATTAAGACCTAAGAGCTGCCCTCCACGAATGGATTCTGCTGGTGGACCTGATAACTCGTTCACTCTTTTGCTAGCAGTGTCACATTGCCCACCATTAAACCAAGGTTCCAACCTCTATATAACACGTGTTCACTTTAACTAGCTCATTTTGGCAGCAGATTCCTACAAACTCCTTCGATTCTAACAACCGACATCGTATTCGTTTGTCACCTCCTCGCCTTCTTTTCTAGGCACTGAAACCAATTCAATAGCGCTGAGCCCATAGTATGAATGCACGAGGGAGCAACGAAAACACTATTGACATGCAGCGTACATGGTGTTCTTGATGTTCTCATCAAATGGCCCGGCCTAAAAGCCAGCTGCTCTAATTAGCTATGGATTCTCCTGTAGCTCTCTCCACCATTATTTGACGTTGCGATGTCACTTGTTCGCCTAGCAAACCTAAATGTAATAACACTATACAGCACGTGTTTAAACACCTGCTTCCACCCCTCCCCACACTGGAAGGCCTCTAAAAAGGTGTCTATATCAGAATCAACTTCATTGTCATATCACAGGTTTACAGGTGTAAAACAGTAGGTGGAATTCGTTTGTGCAAGCTCCATCGTTTTTGTTATTTCCATTTTTAAAAAAAGGAAGAAGAAGAAGGGGGGCAGGGGGAAGCGAGATAAATCAATAAAAAACTAACATATTATCTACATATTTACACATAGTACCTGAGGTAAGACATAAAGGTGCGTAGCAGCCAAGTCTTTCCATGTGCCCCACTGTCAGCTTCCATTTTTAGGATGCATTTGTTCATTTTTTGGTTTATATACAGTATGAGGAAGGAGGGAGATCAGTCTCATTTGAGGAAACACATGCCAGCAGAGATGAGGTGAGACACATAACACAGAAATCACTGAAGCAAAAATACTACATGGTTTTCCTAATGAGCCGGGAAAACTTTTAATTCTCTATTGGCTACAGCAGTGGTGTGTCAGGACCCCCAGGGGGTCCCAAAATTATTAGGACTAGCTTAATGTGCAACATTGTTTTCTCACTCAACAGTAAACAAACCAACATACAGTAGCCTAGTGTATATAGGGTATCTGCACATTTCTAAAGTGACAATTTAACGACTTTTAAGACCTTTTAAATACTGCAATAATGTTATAAAAAGACTATTACTGCATCAAAAGTAATCAACACAATATAGTATAAAAAACATTTGTGAAATTGTGAAATATTACCTGAGAAAGAGGTAAGAACATTGGGAAAATAGCTGATCTACATGCTCACAACGCCTCACGTTGCGAGGCATTGTGAGCATGTATCTATTTTCACAATATTTAGTCAAACAAATGTAATGCCTCAACTCCTACAATGCTAAGTGCTTGTCAGGGTGGATGGTCCCCAGTTCAAATATTATTTTTTGAGGGGGTCACGGCCTGAAAAGGTTGAGAACCACTAGGCCACAGTATAGCTGTTGTTGAAGATTGAGGGAAAAGTGCTATTCTCCACTGACAGCTGTATTCTAACAGTGTTTCTCAAAAGGGGAATATGTGGAGGTACTACAGGGGGTACATGAGAGAAAGTGGAAAATGAGGACATAAAATGCAATGTTTAATGATAAACAGATAGTGTTGTCCGCTTAGCTTAGTTATGACTGCCTGCTTTAGTTATATTTTATTTATGTATTTTATGTTGTTGTTGTTGTTTCATTTATTTGTACTGTTGTGCTGTTGGTCTTTGTCTGTTATGTTATGTCATGTTTATTTGTTGAAAAGTGAATAAATACTTTAATTACAAAAAAAAAAGATAAACAGATAGTTTGTGTGGATTTGCTGATCCGTAAAAAACAAAGTAAATAAACAACCTGACTACCACGACTGCTTTTGAATGGAAAGTAGTGTGTAGCCAGACGATCAGAGATCTCTGCTTACTGACATTCAGTGAATGGCCTATATAACTGCGTAGAAACAATTTTGTAAAAAGAAAAAGCATCACAGAACCGATCTTCAGAGTGTTCCTTCGGATCAAGCTTGGTTTTCAAAGCAGTGGGCGAATAGTTTGTTACTTCTGGTTTTCTCTGGTGTTCAAGCCCAGTCATTGAATTTAGATGAACTTCTGGTCACACGAGACTAACTAAGCAATACTAATTATACATAATTTGGTATCAAAACTGGACTTACTGAAATGTTATGGCCACAGTTGCCTCATGGCACTAATTGCAACTCATTCACTCCATTTCTTATTTGTTATATTCTTAAAAAGGTTATCATTCATTCATATTGGGCCAATATGCCTCTATGGCAGCATAATACAGGTTTAAAACACGCTCACACTTGGATTTGTTTAGGTCACGACCATTACACTTTTACATTGTTTTTGAAGGAACCAGTAAATAATGACTAGAAGTCCATCCCAAATGAGGTTTTGACTGTAGAATTAGGCTCTGGATTGTTACCTGCACTCATTGGAGCGGATATCTCATTCAGGCTGCATGGGTGGAACTCCATTGGGCAAGTTATCGATATGACAGTATCAGTACTTAGTTGGAGGCCAGTCCGGAGCCATGTGGAACTATACATCAAACAGATTCGTATCTGATCCCATTGCCTGTAGGGACAGTGGGTTTGACTTTATTAATTCACCAAAAATAACAGTTGTTGTTGACAGATTTGAATATAAATATTCAGAGGTTTCTTGGCCTGCTGGCAGTGCACAAAAAAATTTACACACACACACACACACACACACACACACACACACACACACACACACACACACACACACACACACACACACACACACACACACACACACACACACACACACACACACACACACACACACACACACACACACACACACACACACACACAGCCTGGTGGGTTTAATAAATCAAAAGCTGTACAACATTTGATATTGGGATCCAGAGACCCAAGACCCTGCCCCCTGCCTTGAATGTCCCTCCACCTCTGAAATGAATACCACACCTTTAATATACAAGCATCTGTAGCTATCTCCTCAACAAAACATTTGGTGCATTGTAAATATATATGCTTTAATGGGCTGTGACTGTGATACAAGGAATTTATGACCCCCCCCCCCCGTACAGGCCGGACAGGCCCCCAAAAGAGGACATGTCCAGGTGAAAGAGGACGTATGGTCACCGTAGTTTAGATTACTCCTGCAGTTCATCTAAACTGATCTGTGTGGTTGTTGAGATTTCCAGGCCTAGTGGAGTGGAGTACTTTGTATAATTTCTGCATAAGGACATTGTTAAAATGAGAGCCCATGTGTACTAGCAGAGCTGCTGTGGGATGGTAAGCTTTGAAGTGCCCCAGGATGGATTTTTTTCCCCCCGATCTTAGCTTGGCATAGATAGTTTGGTTTGGTTTTGCATTGCTTGTCCTCTACTACAAGTCAAATGTTAAAAACCCTACACGCCCATGAGCCATTAATAATTGTCCTCCCTTGTTCTGCCTTCAGTAAGAGGTCAGCAAAATGTGTATAACACTATTTCAAACCAGCAGGTCATGTGTTTTTAGCATCAAACTGTCCTGAAGCTCCAGGAGGCAATAATCCATTGGATTCAGCACCTGCGCAGACACCTGCAAAGATCCCCAGTGCATTTCCGTTTTTAAATTGCGTGCCTCGACACAACCTGAAATCAGCACAGTTTGTTCTTGCTTTCAGCAAACGGCATTGCCAAGGTGCACATTTTCTACTGCTACATGGCCTGGTCACCCGGTGTTTCCCACTCAAACTCCCAGCCTCAGAACCACTCAGCACTTTTCTCTCAGAAGAGTTTTAATCAATCAGGAAGCCCTCCGGCGACCTCCACAAGAGCTTTCTCATTCCCAGAGAAGACAAGAAATGGCTTCAGTGGGTTGGCAGACGCGGGTAGAGGAAACACTCAGGTCTATGGAGGGCCTGGAGTCTCATTCTGGTAGAAGAAAGCCTGAGAACATTGGGCTAGAATCAATCCCTTTCCAAAAGTACATATCTCACTGCAAAGCCTGAGATCAGCCACTGGGAAACGAGAGCTGCCTTTGTTTCACAGTCTACAGTTGCCTGGCAGAAGAGAACCAAAATGGCATATGCTGTGTGACTGTTTTCCTTTCACTTTCCACTCAATTTTAACTTCAAGATTTATTGTGGTAGGGAGATAAATGGTCAATGGACTTTTTTGTGTTATCCTTTTAGCCTTAATGTATGTCTGTATGTGCTGTTTACATTTCTGACTAATAAAGTATTCAATCAAAAGTATTCAAAACCAAGCCCGTGCATTTTGACGTAAATAAGCTAGATTGCAGACTGGAATTGACTATTCATAATAGAATATTCGCAATTCTGGGAAATTGCAAGTGTGGTTGCACCGACGCAAGTCGTGTGTTGCGGCCGCCTGGACACAAGGAATATGCTGGGAGGAATACCGTCGGAGGCCGTGCGACGTGCGATTCGAATTTGCTGCTGATCGGATCCTGCGTTCGTGACTTTTTGTTTGTGATCTTTGAATTTCTTTGTAAAATAGGCCCCTCCCACTAACTTTGGAAGCCTGTTACGGACGAACGGTAGGGACTATCAAAATTTCGCTTACATATGTTTATCGCATGGGTCCAGAGATCATGTGTACCGATTTCTGTGAGATCAGGACAAAATCTGTAGGAGAAGGAGCAAAAACTGTGTTTTGAAGAAAATTCTAAATGGCGGAACAGCCTATAAGGGCAGTTGCGTCATGACCCAAGGAATCCAGGGGAAAATACATTTTTATTTTACTATACCTACGGTTCAAGAGTTATAGGCCGAAACGTAAAGTGGGCTGTTATAGCGCCACCATGAAGCCGACTGGTGTCATATTTTTTTCATTGGACTATGAACCTCTCCTCCAAGTGCCCTTACTAGTGATGTGCGGGTCGGGTCTTTTCATGACCCGCCCCGCCCCGCTAAATGCACACATTTTTTATTTATGACATGCTAGATTATGGTATTTCAGATAATTACTTTGAGCATGAAACCTAAACGATGGAGAGACAAAAGTTTCTGCATTGACCAATGCAACAGTTTATAGTGTGACATACAGTATAGTAAATAGCGTCATGTCAATGTTGCAGACATGCATACTTATTCAGGCTAATAGAGAAGTCACCTTGTGAGAAGAAGCAGTGGGGTCACTGTTGCTGTTGCTGTCTGGAACAAAATGTCTTGGATTCCTCCATCTCATTATACTTTGGCAATAGAAAAAAAGCATTTGTTAAGGGAACAAAAAAATGATTCATTTTAATGTGACAACACCCACTGCAAAATGTCAAATAGCAAGCAGTGTGTGTGTGTGTGCGCGTGTGTGTGTGTGTGTGCGTGTGTGTGTGCGTGTGTTTGAGTGTGTGTGTGTGTGTGTGTGTGTGTGTGTGTGTGTGTGTGTGTGTGTGTGTGTGTGTGTGTGTGTGTGTGTGTGTGTGTGTGTGGGCCTACTCCAAATGATGATGCTATAAAGGCTGATAGTGCCTCTGCAGCAAGCAGAGCCTCCTCAGAGGATCAGGTTGGAGCTACAGTACTTGCTTATGTGTCACTAATGTTCTCATGAGAGGGCTGCCCGACAACATTTTAGAGCAGCTCTGTAATACAGTGATATCTAATTCTTTGTTTACTACCTGGGGCCTAATTTCCCCTATTAATTCTACTATAGTGCAAGGCAGGGGATAACAAATGTAAATATTGGATGTGTGTGATATCTCAGCAAGCAGATGTGCTACTGTCTTTTGTTCAATTAGGTACACATGGCGAGTCGGATTAGCCTATTGCAACCTTTTCAACTGTACCGTAGATTAGATTTTTTTGGCATGTGAAATAAATGACCCACGACAGTGCTTATTGTGGCCCCGAGTGCACAATAACTCTTTAGCAAGCAAACTCAGCACACACACAACAACATGAAGGGATGAACACACACAAAGATAAACACACACAGATTCTAATCGATCTCCGATTTTTTTGTTTGTTTGTGTTCTCTCTCTCATAACTCAGCAGACGGCACACAACCTTACAGCAGCTACGCCCCATGGCACTGGATGGTTAACAGCTAAACATGCATGATAATTATGATTACTGTTCAACTACATGAAATGTGTACTGCATTAATCTATCTTGATGTTAGATGCAAAGCTAAAGGTGGTGTGTCAATTGAAGAATCTTAGGATGTATCACAAAAAATATGCAAGTAACAACCATTGACACAGGAGAGCCGAAATTTGACCAATTTCAGACTGACCAGTGATTGTCTCTCAGTCATATACATGAGAACTGATTAATGGATCCACGGATGGATAGATGGATGGATGGATGCTATCCTTAACAAGCTGGGCAAAAGCCTATGACCTCCACTTTAAAGCCCCAATCAGTCTGTTTAAAAGCAGAGCTCAAAACGTCAAGATAGGAATATGACAAATCATCAATAATAATGTCATTTCCCAGTGAAGTAATGTAATACATTTGAAGTACAGTTGAAGTTGAAATTGGAAAAACTTCAAACATGTCAAATATTTCAAATTGCCAGTCCCTTCTGCCCTCATAGTTTTAAAACTGAAAGCTACTGCACAACGGTTAGAGGAAGCTACTGTGCTAGGGAGAGACTTCATCTTCTATTAATGAGCTCCATTAGTCAATTAGCTTGCTTTATGGGCTGCTAAGGGGGTACAGTATGTTGGGAGTGGTGTTCATCATGTGGGAGTGGTGACAACTGGCTTTGTTTACTCCCTATAGCTGCCAGCATAAGTGGCCAGCCTCTCTGTCTCCTTGGCTTGGGTGACAGGGGTGTGGTCTAGATCAGTGGTTCTCAAACATTTTCATGTCAAGGACCCCCAAGTTAACATGAATTTGGCCACGGACCCCCATCTGAAAATATTTTGTGCCAGGGACAAACAAAAAATGTTGAACTGCTAGGAGTAACCACTTGTTCCATCGCAGTTTCCAAATGACCTGGCTCAGAATTAGAGATGAAAGCAACTCTTTTCATGGATAATAATGGAGCATTACAAACAAGATGCTTAATGATGTTCACACAACCTGCAAATTACCTAAATGAATTTAAATCATTGGATCTTTAAAGTACAACAAAGCCAATTGGGGTATATGTGCGGAACGTGAATAACAAAGCGCACAAAATACACACGTGAAAGTTAAATTGGACTGGATGCGATGAAAAGTGCCAGAGTATGAATGCTAAGTGTGAGAAGAGATGAAGTAATTGGATGAAAGAGTAAATGAAAGAGAGGAAATGGAGAGTGCTTTGGAGCAGCACGCAGCCAGTTGTGTTGTAATTAAGGCAGCCTGCCATCTCGCTGGTCCTGTGCACTAGAGGAAGTGCCAGGTCTCCACTGGGCCTGCTGAGAGGATGGTGTACCAGGAGTGCCAGTGGGCCTCATAACGAAGTTGTTAAAGTCATACTTGAGGACTGTAGATTTAGTTTCATACCAAAAAATAGAAAAAGTGGTCCTCGGAGCACAGGTCTCCGTCAGGTCAGGCACGTTATTGTGGCCTCCTGGTGGCGCTATAATAGGCCAATGTGAAAAGGGTGTCATTTCTTCTTAGGCCTTTCACGGCAATCGGACACTGCATTCATGATTTGAGGCATTTTGTTCCAAAAATGTGTTTTGCTAAATTAGACCTGCTGGTGGCGCTATAACAGGCCAATGTGAAAAGGGTGGCATTTCTTCCTCGGCCTAGTGGGAATGTGCGTGTGAAGTTTCACGAAAATCGCAAGCTGGTGGCGCTCTCACAGGCCCATGTGAAAAATTTGGGGCAGAGGTTCTGAATTGGCATCGAGGGAGTGTGTGTGCACAGTTTCGCAGCGACCGGGCCAACAGTGCCGGAGATTAGCAGCTAACGGACGGACGGACGGACAGACAGACAGGGTGCAAAACATACTCTCTCGCCATGCCTTTCGGCCTGGCGGAGACAATAAGGTATGTGGTAATTCACAGTTAATCATGCAAGCATAAATCATTCTGCACAGGATTTACATTACATTAAATGTGAAACTGCTGCACTTTCAGGGTGCCACAGATGGGGCATTAAATATCGTCTCCACCTCCTCATCATTCTCATAATCATCATCATCATGGTTGTCAACAATACCGAAGCTCAACCGAATGAAACGTGTTAAACACGGAAAGATGATACTGAAAAATGTCAAATTAATAAATGCCAGGACCTGATAAGCACCCTGCTGTTCTCTCATTGGTATTCATCGTGACTCGTGTCGACCAGTGTTCCAGAACAGTTTAACCAGCACTGGCCATGTAAAAGATTGATGCGTCTTAAACACCAAACATTAATCTTTCACGGAATGTGCCTCGGCAAGAAAGACTCTGTGTGATATCTTAATTTTCAATTCATACATTTCCAAGAGCATTAATTTGCTGCCACTGCAGAATAATACCACGGTCAATGTACTTAGGACATGCCTACAATGATGTCAGACATGAAAGAGATTAGGGGTGCTTAGTGTCATCACAGCCATGTGAGCTGTAAAACAAAGTACTTCAACAGGACCATTTTAACCTCTTGAACCCTATAGGCAGCATCTCTATTCTGGAGGGAACATTCGCCGAAAACAGCAGATCCACATGCTCACAACGCATCGCAACACGATTTGTTGTGGGGGGGTGGGGGGAGGAATATATATCGACTAAAGTATTAGTTAACTAAGTTTAGAGGATTTAAGTGGTTAAACAGAAATACAATGTAGGCTCCTTAGAAGCCGCCATTGCTGACAACAACTGAACATTGTCACCGTCTATTGTAATTTGCATGTAAAACAGAGATATTGAACACAAGCTGACAAAATGTCAGGTCATTATCGTTTAGGCAGCGGAGGCAATCACAGGGATTGCACTGGAGCTCATCCATGAAGAGGCAACCGCTGAAGTCGGGTATCATCACATCGATACGTTTCATCGCCGTTTGTCATTCCCAGTCCGTATGTTGCCTCAGCTGCATGGTGAACACATGCTTTTAGATAAAGGGCTCGTCAGCGTTACTCACAACAGAGAAACACAATTAGTTTAAGTACTGAGCAGCACGCATCAGATATTCATGACAAGCCTGTATCTGTTACAAGCACGTTTTATGGTTTTAACAGTTTACATCTTCACAGAACACTAATCAAATATGTGTAGTCCTCACTTAAACCTGTGTACTTAAAGGATGGAAAAGTTAATAGTGGCTTACACTGTGTGGCATGCACAGACTAGTTCTGTAGTATTAAGAGTCATCATCTGTTCCCGTTCTTGCCTGAAAAGTCTGCAAAATGACACACATGCCTCAAAGACTTCCCACTGCTTGCAGAATAGCTATTAAACCAACTATTTAGCCAATGCATTTCCAGCTCTGATTGTCAGCGAGTTTCACACATGTCGTCAGCATTGACACACAATGGTGGTTCTTTCCAATGTGGATGTGTGCAGTGATGATAAGCATTCTGTCTAATTTCCCAGTGCAGGCCTGGTTGGCCTGCTAGTCCAGAAGGTTCCCCTTGTTGTCTTTGCTCTGTCATTTTTCTTTGATCACAATGTCAATAGCAGACTATTTCCCTGGATGGCCGGCTGCCATTTATGCGGAGAAATTCTTTCAGAGAAGTTATTAATGCCTGCTCACGAGGGACTTCTCCCCCTAGACGTTTTGTGAACACTCCATATTGTCTCCAATTTCTCATTTTATTGGCTTATGGCTTATTGTCCGCAAGAGAATGTGGCGAGGACACAATGCAAATTAAAATTCTTCCTCTCTACTCGGGGAGAAAAACAGAATGGACATAATGATATTCATCACATAGTGATTGAAATGACAGATGCTAGGATAGTGCCACCCCCCTGTGTAATTACTTGCTCATTGTTATTCTCTATTGAATCTCCAAGAGTATGTGTTAATTGCATATTAAACAATGACATATAAGCATTGCAATTAGGAGCCGAGACGATGTTCTCACCCTACTGAAACACACAAACAAACACACACTGAATGATGGGTCCCATGGGTTTCTACATTGGTCACACAGTTGTGGGCCAGTTAATTAGTTATCTGGGTCGATTTTTAATTTACGTGTTTCAGGCAGATCTGAGTGTGAATGAGTTACTAAGTTGGTTTCATATCTTTGAACCACCTGAGAGAGAGAGAGAGAGAGAGAGAGAGAGAGAGAGAGAGAGAGAGAGAGAGAGAGAGAGAGAGAGAGAGAGAGAAAGAGCACTGATAATTCAAGTAAACATTTGCTGCTCTCTGAAAGGTTATGCCACTGCAATGTTTGAGTTAGCGCACGCACAATGTTGCAGATGAATGAGCACACACAGGGTGAAATTGACTGAAAAAGTGCTCCTCGGAGCACAGGTCAGGTCGTTATTCTGGCCTCCTGGTGGCCCTATAATAGGCCAATGTGAAAAGGGTGCTATTTATTCTTAGGTCTTTCTCGGCAATCAGACACTGCATTCATGATTTGAGGCATTTTGTTCCAAAAATTTGTTTTGCTAAATTAGACTTGCTGGTCAATGTGACCAGGCCAATGTGAAAAGGGTGGCATTTCTTCCTCGGCCTAGTGGGAATGTGCATGTGAAATTTCACGGAAATCGCAAGCTGCGTGCATAGTTTGAGGCCAAACTTTGGAAGCCAACCATAGGCAATGAGGATGGAATATGGGAAATCATACAGATTCGTGTTGATCACATGACTATAGAGATACTGTGAACAGATTTGCATGACGTTTGGATAAAATCTGTAGGAGTAATGTAAAATAAATGGGTTTTGCACAAATCGGCCTCCTGGTGGTGCTATACTGTAACAGGCCCATGTGAAAATTGGGGCAGAGGTTCTGAATTGGCATCCAGGGAGTGTGTGTGCAAAGTTTCGGAGCGACCGGGTCAACGGTGCCGGAGATTAGCTGCTAACACACAGACAGGACGGACACACACACACACGGACGGACGGACAGGGGGCAAAACATACTCTCTCGCCATGCCTTTCGGCCTGGCGGAGACAATAAAGCGGAAAACGTATTGTTCGATTACTAAAATTGTATCTGATTAAACCTACAACTCTACTCTGTCTCATTACATTTTGAAACGTTTAAGTTACAAGTAGCTTTCAATCTACCATGGCTGGTAATAATCTATGAATATAATGTTTATTTTTTAGTTTTCCTCAGTGCCAGGCAGCAGGTGAGCTCACCTACTGTATCATCACAAGCAGTAAGCTTAGCAAGAAAAATGTTCTAATGGAGCCCATGTTTATAACGATGCATACATAGTTATAAGCACCCATAACACACTATGATCCTGGCCAAAAGAAAAGGTCTGTGAGCGACCAGTAATTATGATACTTGACCTTATAAGTCACTATATTACTTATAACGTGTTATGAATGCATTATGCATACTTATGATTGTCTTATAACTGTAATTATACAGGGCTATAAGCAAATTATAATGCATTTATACTTGACCTTAAAAGGCATTTAAAATGCTCTATAATGTGTTTGATTATGTGATTATTGTTAGAAAGCATTAGAAGTATTTATGAGTGCTTATAACTACCGTTTGTATACGGTTATAAGCAGATTATAATGCATAATTAGTATGTTTATAATGCATTATAGACATGGGCTTCATAGAAAGCGTTAGCAAAATGGTATTTGTTGCTACAACCACTGAACAACCAAAATCCCCCTTATCAATCACACAGAGTAAGAGAGAGCGGGCGTGAGAGATCGGAAGCGCAGGGGAAATGGCCCATATTTCTCCTCTTGACACTTTCCTTTTAAAGCTAATTCAGCACATCTCTTAATCAAATGTGTCTGTGGGGGAGAGCATATTTAGGATTTATGTTTTGTGGTTAAACTAAATGAATCGCATCTTTTGTCATTAGCGAGTGCTCCATTGGGCCCAGCACCACCACCACCACCGACAACAACCACCCCCCACGCCCACCCCAATCATTGTGTTAAACCATTAAGACCCGATTCTACAAATACCTTCTAAATCCTAACAGTTTTTTTAAAAACGTATGTTGCTACATACAGTGGTGCTCAAACTTTTTCATATCAAGGACCCCCAAAATTATATGTATTTGGCCGCCAACCCCCATCTCAAAATAGTTTGTGCCAGGGACGCCCAGAAGCAAAGATTTTAGATAAAAATGTTACTTGAGATAAAAATATACATAATCAAAGATTTGCACACATTTTCAAAAAAATTCAAAAATAGCAGACCTACAAGCTCATAGCGTGGCACGAAGTGGTACGCTATGAGCTTGTAGGTCTGCTATTTTTTTATATAATAATCTAAGTATAAAATAAGGGTTAAAGTGGTTCAAATGTAAAATCACACAGATGCTTTCCCGGTTTTGATGGGTTAATAGAGAGTACTGTTGGAATGTGGCAGGAACGTCCTCTGTCATGTAAAGCGATTCAGCTGGGAAGGACGCGCAGCGCAGGGGCCCGTTTATCCAGTGACATATCCCATCGTCTCTGAGACAATGTCACCCTAATAATGAACAATTCTGTATCTGTCAGGGCGCGTTTGTATCCCACGCACTTTTCCGATCACATTCCGGCTGAGCGTTATTATTGTCTCCGATGAAAATGGGCCGGGGCATAATCGTGGCTAATGGGCCTTTAATGGAGAGTGTCATAGAACAATCAATCTGGACGGATGAACAAAAAGATCTCGCTAATGAATTCCTGCTAATGCAAAAGAAAACATTGTTCTTACACTAATTCCAGGCACCTCCGTTGACACGTAAAAGTCGACATTGTGAGACAATGGAAAGCAAACGTGGCCTCAGGAGGGAGATATTCAGGAGGAAATTTGATCTGCAAAATATGTATAGAAAAATACCAAATTTTACTCACAGCCACAGTCTCTCCTCCTTAGTATCACAGCATCGATTAGATTAAGTGAAGATTAAACTGGCATGTCTTTGTTTTTTTTCACTGCATTCAGAGCACAGGTTCCAATATGGAGCAAATTTATTCAGAGCCACCAATGAGGTGCACTGTTTGTCCTTGCTGTGTTTCACCTCGTCTCAGACAGAGTACCATGTGAAATGATTTGCTGTGTGAGCTGAGAAAATAATACGTTTATGTGATGTGTGTGTGTGTGTGTGTGTGTGTGTGTGTGTGTGTGTGTGTGTGTGACAAAGTGTTTGTCACTTCTTCTTCCCCATGTTCCCAGTGTTCCTGTGAGAGGTCTGAGTCACTCTTCCTGACCCAGATGTCAAGCCTCCCTTGCACCAGACATTTGCCAGACATTCAGCATGACCATTGGGTCACGGAGAGGAGGGGTGAGGCGGGGAGGTGAGAGACCGAATGTAGGGCCAGCACTTTCCTTCAGGTGAAAAGACATACATTAGCCTATACTGTATAGTTTTTAAACAAAAACAAACAAAAAACTAAAGCTTTTTTTACCCTCGCCTGCAAACACAAAGTGACACATTAAATGCTAATTTAGCACTGCGACAGGCGTTGAGGTTAGGATTACGCAGCTTTTAGTTATTTTGCCTATCCAAACACGACGATTCAGCCAGCACGTGTTCTGCAATGCACCATGGTGTCACACAGTGTAAGTACGGCTTCCTTCACATTTGCATATTTTGCATCAGTTTGGCTCCCAAACTGTGGAACGAACTCCCCATTGCAATTAGAACTGCAGACTCACTTCCAATCTTCCGCCATAATCTGAAGGATCACCTCTTCAGGCACTTTAGCCCGTAGCACTTGCCCTAGCCTTAACGACCTTGCAGGCTTATGCAAAGGCTAAAATGTAATTTAGAAAGAATGTTATGTAGACAGATGCCAGGTCATTTGTAGACCTGGCATCCTATTGTGTGTATAGTTTCAAAGTACAGATTATAGATTTGGGGATATTCTACTGTTTAGACTGATGATATGTTCTTGGTTTATGATCCTAGATTACTATTTCTATGCATTTGATGTATTACCTCGTGTTATCCTTGCTTGCTGTAAGTCGCTCTGGATTAAGAGCGTCTGCTAAATGCCTAAATTGGAAATTGTATTATTTTTAAATCACAAAATGAATGTTTTCTTTATATCCATTTCTATACCCTCCCACCACCACCACACACGTATATTAAATTACCTCTTTGTATTCCACTGCACCAGAAATAACTCCCAGGCCCCTCTACTGGCAGATAATAAGGAGACCTCCAAGGATGACCGATTGATTTTGGGCCCCCAAGGACCCCCCCCCCCCCCCCCCCTTCTCTGTAAGTAGCCGTGATGAAGACAGCAAAATTATTTAGAGTAGCTTAGAGATGGGCCCGCTGAAGATTTTCCCATTCATTGCAGGTTGGAGTCCCTCGAGCAACGGGATCAATAGTGCCTTGTTGCAGACGCTGAGAGAAAGGACTGTCTGTATTTGCAGTCAGCCTGTGCCGTGGCTTTGATATCAACCACCGGCTTTGGGAGATTTTCTTGTCTTATCCAATGAAGAGCATAAACAGAGTCTGAGATGAATGTGGGAGGGTGGACACATTTGTTTGCCTCATTGCTTCCAAGGAATGATGCTTCAAATGCACAAAACAAAAGACCAAACATCGAAATGCCCCCCCCCCCCCCCCCCCCCCCTCTCTCCATCTCTAACAAGAGAGACAGAGAGAGAGAAAGAGGGAGGTTGAGAGGGAGGGAGAAAGGGGAAAAAGAGAGATAGACAGTCAGGTCAGGAAGATGGGTTTTTATACTGAAAGCACTCAGATTCATATTCATCTATGCTTCCGTTGAGTCAGAAGATGTATTACCCCGGTGTATTGAGGGATGGAGTAGGTGTTTAGTAATCAGCTCATCTCTCAACTTCCTGACTCGAATAACAATAATAAGCTTGTGCCGCTTTTCCATGTATACAGTAGTAAAAACATGGAGATACAGAGATGGAAGCATTTATGATGATAAAGAGCAGGTCTACAGTTACATGACACAATATATGTTTCTTTCTCTCCACATGCCTCTCTGCCGGCCAGCAGAGAGAGCCTGCCCGTCAAAACATCTACATTTTGTATTCACATCTTAAAAGCATGTTAATAACGGCAACGCACCAGCTAAGTGTACTGCTCCCAGATGATCTGGGCTATATTTCTGTGTTCTTGCCAGGTACATCCCATATGCACCAGGCACTAACAGTAACAACCGTCTGAACAATCAAGCCTGATTTGCAACAGACTTTTAAATACCTAATGGGGGTTTTTAGCATTTGATGAGCATTATGCTCTAGAAGAGTTTTGAGTGGGGGCAATCACTATTTTTGAAATATTCTCTCTGCCTTAATTGGTCTCCATTTTCTCATGTTTTAAAGCTTGTTAACCTTTTATAATGGAATATGAAGTCACCACTCTTGATGACAAGATTGAGAAGCAATTTTCACTCCACATACACCTCAGAACCATGGGAGCATGCACGGTAGTGCACCTTCTAATTAAGGTGTACTGTGAAGGGAGGTATTTATATCTTAGACATTCTTTATGCTTTAAATCGGTACTTATGAACAGCTGTTGCATCTGGAGAAGGCACGCTCCCTCTGAACGTTTGCTCAGATCTAGGCTACATTGTGAAGTGAGTTTCATAATCAATATCCACTTGTCCAGACCCAATTCCCTCTGGCCCCTCTAGGTTTTCAAACTATGGATCCGTCTCGCTGTTCCGTGTATTATGTTCCCCACCAAATTCCTCTACAACTCCACCTCTCCATCAACACCGCTGTGTGCTCTCCTTCTGCAGAATCGCGGATCAATTACAAGCTATAGCCTGCCAACCGATCAAGTCTATAATAACACAGTCCCTCCATCTCATCCTCTGCTGCAGTAAATTACCTGGGCTCGTCTTTTCCCCTCTTTGACCCCAGGGGATCTTTATTAATGCCCAGGCTTTACATCAAATACAGTCAGGTGGCCTGGTAATGAGATCACAGTCAAGCCTGCCCTGATTTAAATGCTAAATATGGGTCAGAGCAAGTCGATGACCCATACACACTTCCACCGGCTGGGTGTAATGATAAGCTCAAACATGGTGTCGCAAGAGAAAGAGAGACGTTGTGATTAAGAGAGGGGGGGTTAAGAGACATGCTTTAAATATCAAGCGTAAAAAAAGGGGAGATGAAATGCCAAAATGCCAAAGTTGGAGTAAGAATGTAATTATGTGTTATGGTAGCCTACTGCTCTTTTATTTTTTTAAGAAAACAAAACACAACATAAAAATACTCTAATCATTAAAAACTCTGTAACATACTTAGTTCTTCCATTAAAAACAAATTCCTAACCAACTAATCTTGGTGCAGGCTCCACATGTCTTTTCTTGTTTTCTAAACTGGATTCTTATTAGACTTATACACTTTTGGGTATTGTAGCTTATTCCATTCCCTTCCACCGTCTAATACTGTACCTGTGTAAAGAAAAGAAGGTCTTGCCATGGTATGTTTTAATTTAGCACAGTGGAGTCATTCAAATACCTGGGCACATTTCACAGGGTCACAAACAGCAGGGTCACCTCCACCAGAAAAAGGGCCCAGCAAGAGGATGTTTTTCCTGGGACACCTGAAGAAATTCAATCTGCCGGCTACAGAAAAGGATTGTTGAGTTCTACACAGCCTTCATCAAGTCCATCCTCCTCACCGTATCCATTTGGTTGCCTCTACTTTCAAGGACAGGTGGAGATAGATTAAAACTGATTTCCATCCCATCAGTATGCAACTCATACAGTGCTGAGTCATCAAAAAAATCTTCACTGGAGCTTATCAAGCCTAGTTGCTTTGTTTATGTTTACTAATCCATACCCGGGGATGCCGGGTCACGATCGTGATGTCACCCTAACAACCACCCAACAACAACCAATAAAACCATGGCATTGATGTCCACCCAAGCTATGAGACCGCGACAATGACTAGAGATCCGATACCCTGTGTGGACGTTCATCCAGGCTATGGGACCGCGACCGCAACTACCAGATACAGCAACCATGACTACCATACCCTGCAAACAGCTTAAATTAGGGAAACGTGAAGAATACATTTCCTCACTCCTGACATATGCCAATTAACAATGCCCATGTGCAATTTTAGATAGATTGGTAAACCCACTGAGGAGGAAAATGTATATAATCGTATTAATATTAGCGGGCTTCATGTACTGTGCATTCACAACCACCTGCTACAGCAATCTGCCCTCATATAGCGGTTTACCGCACCACAACAAAATATTCTAGCAATGACAGGCATCTGTGACACATAGGACTTGTGGTCAAACCATCCTCTTTTCCAATGACATTTTAGTTAGAAACTCATCATTGAATGATAACCACAATTAGAAAAACACTGGACCACAAAAAGTTTTACCAACCTGATCCGTCGCCCTCGGCCTGATGAAACTATCTCTCTAGAGAGGAACATCCCAGCTGATTTCAGCAAATAAATGCTGAACACAAACACACACACACACACACACACATGCAGGCACACACGCACGCACGCGCACACACACACACGCACACACACACACTCACACCTATCTTTCCCATGACACCTCTTCCTTGTGAATAGACAAAGCGTTATTTTCAAATGATAATAGACCCATTTCACAGGAGAAAAGTGACAGGTAAACACTGCTAAATGAATTAACATTAATTGTGGGTGTTAAAGGTGTTGCTGTGTGCCAGCATGGACAGCTCCCGTTAACTTCATGCTGGCACACAAGCATGAAACATGCGCAATACTGTAATTAACATAATTATCTTCTGCTACGTTTACCTGTCACAATGGCTGCTGCAAAAAGGTTCCGTTCAAGTACAGTAAATGTTTGCTAGGCTACACTGGCGTCACGACTTGTGCCACTGCCAATTAAGTTTATATATGCACACACACTCAGTGTCCTTACAAAGGAATGAGCGCGAGAACGAGAAGCAGGGCAGTAACAACGGAAATAAAGAAACTGAAAGTAAGAAGTGCTCCTTGTTTTATTGTTTGTCTCCTGGATTTAAGCAAAATGTTATAGATAGCCTCAACTAGTCACACCTGCTGTTGTGCAAATCTGCAGGCAAAACAACAGTAACTTAACAATGATCATCCTGTTACATCCTGTTACAATCCTTTCACCCTCAGGTCTCACCGCTCCCCCTGCAATGCTCTGGTGCCATAGAGTTAAAAAATACTAGAGAGGGCACCGGATATCCCCTCCCATCCACTTGCATTGAATTGCTCACCCAGCGCATGGGCCGAAATCACCCCTTCTTCCGGGTTAGGAAATGTGATGGCCAAGGCCTATTTGGGGTTTCTGCGACGCGTTTTGCGCCACCTCTGTGACACATTTTGCAGCACCTCGGTGTGCAGCCCTGTGCGCAGCCCCGTGCGCAAGCTCGTGAGTCGAGCCCATTGGTCGAAACCGTTTTCGCTCGTTCATGTACAGTGGCCCCAGCTGCAGTACCTATGAATGGCCAGCAATGCATGTCCAATGCGCTTCAATGCAACCACTGGGTTCTGGGGGCTTGTCTGGTGCCTTATTTGAAAGGCAACCCCCACAAAGTTACATACTATGCCTTTAAAGAACTCATTTTCAGTTGTCTGGCAAACTGAATATCTTATCTCTTATATTTTATAAAACAAAATGAATTTCATCCATGAGCTCTCGGGAACACTAACAGCATACTGTATTTGCTAGAAAGAGAATGTGACGTCACCCCATTGAAAATAACAGCGAAAACCTCTCAAGATGGCGCCACCTGTCCATTGAACTCCATTGAACGGTTCCTCAAGCTACATTGCTGTGGCTTATATTAGGCATCGGTTCTGTTTATCATGGCTGGTTATCATGGCTGGTTGACTAGTTCATACTGCTTAAACCAGCTGTGCACTTTTTAAGTTGTGCCTGCTGTATGCCTATTGCACTTGTAATGATCCCACTCCCAGGCCTCAAAGTACAGAGTAACTATGATTCCATTGATCAGAGTAGCCTAATCCATAATGTTTTTGGTCCATCCAGCATAAGGAGCATCAAATGAAACAAAAAGCCTGTGCTATGTGCTATAGCCGAGCTCAGTGGTAGGGGAGATAGGCAATAGGTGAAATTAGCCCATATGTCATGGCTTATATGTAGAGGTAGACTTTCTATACAATTACACTATTTTATGGCAATTTGTTATCACTCTGGTTGACTTCCCTGAAGTTTAGAACATTTTCTAATTCTTAACTCCTAGTACAGTAGTTAATTCCAGGTTCTATGTGTCAAGGCTGTTGACAATTATGTTAGTATGTTATCAAGCAAGATTTCAATATTTTAACAATGTGAATATGCTCCAGCATTTAATTTCCTCTTTAAAAATGAATATAAATGGCTCCTGATCCATCAGTATCATACATGTGATGCACTGAATGAGCAGTTCAGGTAGGCTATAATAACATCAAAATGGTTGTGTTTCGGCATCAGGTTAAACTAAAGATAGAAATGTTTACTTACTTACTTACTTAGGCCTTGGTATTCCTTTCGGAACATAAGCCATTGATGGGTCGTTTCCACCCTCGTCTGTCTTGGGCCACCCTCTACGGCTGTTTCCACCCCTCTTTTTAACTTGGTCTGTGCTCCTTCTCCAGGTGTTTTGGGGTCTTCCTCTGCTCCGTCTGCCTTGTAGGTTCCATGTTCATGCCTGTTTGGTTATTGCCGTTTTGCTTCTTCTTAATGTGTGACCAATCCAGCTCCACTTTCTCCTTATAATATCTGGTGTACCACCATTGGGTCTTGTTTGGTAAGTTCCCACATGTTGTTGTTGCGGTTTGGCCAGAAGATCCTGAGGATGCGTCTAATTAGGCATGTGGTTCTGCAGTTCATTGGTGATGTTACTGGTGGTCCTTCCAGGTTTCAGATTTGACGTTGAAGTTGAAGATTTTGAGCTTGGTATTGAGTGGGATGTTTTAGATTTTCCAGATCTTATATTAATATGTTGACTGTTGTTCTTGCTTTCCCTATTCTTGACTTCACATGTTTAGGTATAAGGTAAAAATCACTGAGTGTGAAGTAAGCCTTTGATGCATTTATTTCATTGAGATATACAGTGTGAACTAGAGGAACACTGTTAAATCCCTGTCCATTCATTTCAGTAAGCTACAGAACAACACCACTTGAAGCAAATCACACAGGTGCAGTGGTGGAAAAAGTACTCAAATGTTTTACTTAAGTAAAAGTATCAATACTGCACTGTAGAAGTATTCTGTTACAAGTAAAAGTCCGGAATTCTAAATTTACTTGAGTAAAAGTACAGAAGTATTGGCATCAAAATGTACTTAAAGTACCAAAAGTAAAAGTACAAAAATGTTTGAAAATAGCCGATCTACAAGCTCACAACACGTTGTGAGCTTGTAGATCTGCTCTTTTCAAATAGCCTAGGTATAAAATAGGGCTAAAGTGATTAATGTATGTTTTTTTTATAATGTAATAATTTATATCTGCAGTAGTAACTAGTACCTAAAGTTTTCAAATAATTGTAGTGGAGTAAAAGTAAGATATTTGCCTCTGAGATGTAATGGAGTAGAAGTAAAAGTACCAAAAACTTGAAATACTCCAGTAAATGGAAAAACACCTCAAAATTGTACCTAAGTACAGTACTTGAGTAAATGTACTTAGTTACTTTACACCACTGACTGTAGACACGTCAATATGATTGGTTGGAGTTAGCACGTCCAGACAGTGATAGACAGATGGTCCCATCCAATCACTTGCCAAGTGCCTTGAAAAAACGGACCACCGTCTTGCAGCTGTTTGGCTACCGAGGTCCCAGATGGAAGTAGGTTGTGAAACAAGTGTGTGAAGCAAGCTTCTTCCATCTGGCAGAGTCAGGTTAGATTGCGTACCCAGCGCCCATAAACTTTACAAAGGCAGTCATAGCCAATCGCAATGGACTAAGAATCACATGACCCCACTTGAGGCGGCCATAGCTGAGTGGTTAGACCAGAGAGTCCGCCTGGGTAGCCAAAGGTCCCAGGTTTGATTTCCCGGCCTGAGCAATGTGTCAAAGTGTCCAAATTATTAATATAAAAAAAGTATGTGTACCGATTTGTTTGTTGAGTATTAGCACAAAGTGTGTTATAAAGAAAAAACTAAATCTAGTCTGGCACAAATGGTAACTCCCCATATAGGCATATGGGGAGTTACGTCATGGAATCCAGAATAAAATAATGTTTAAAACAAATTAAAATTATAATAAATGATATTACGACCTATGGTTCAAGAGTTCATTGCCTGCCAAAGACGTTTTAAAACTTTTTTTTTGCGTCAGAACCAGGATATAACGTGAATTCTACTAACTAGAATTCTACGTTTTACGGAACTCAGCCAAAACCCAAACCAAATAAAAAGTGAGCTGCCTCTTCAACGAATAAATTTGCATGATCAGAGACACTGGTTCATATGTAATACAGTCCTAATTCCAACTTCATTTAAGGGAGTGTGGTGTATTATTATTATTATTATTATTATTATACATTATCATTATTAAATTATTATTTGAGTTTACTGACAAAATCATTACATGAGTTTACTGACAAAATCATTATGTGAGTTTACAGACAAATTCATTATTTGAGTTTACAGACAAAGTAATTATTTGAGTTTAGAGACAAAATCATTATTTGAGTTTACTGACAAAATTGTTATTTGGGTTTACTGACAAAACCATTTGAGTTTACAGACAAATTCATTATTTGAATTTTCACACAAAATCATTATTTGAGTTTACAGACAAATTCATTATTTGAGTTTACAGACAAATTCATTATTTGAGTTTACAGACAAATTCATTATTTGAGTTTACAGACAAAATCATTATTTGGGTTTACTGACAAAATACAAATCTACGGTTCTTCAAAGCCTACGGTTCAAGAGTTAATGGCCAAAACATGAAGTGGTCAGTTATCACACCACCTTGAGGCCAATAAAAAATAAAACAAAAAGCAGAATGGGTGTGGGGGTTTCTCCATGGCCTCCTGTACAGATCTGTTCAACGGTAGACATGAAGACACAAAGCTACATTCTACTCACTTGCAGGTTTTCTTTAATGAAAACCTACAAGTGAGTATAGGCTTAAAAAAAGAGAAAAGAGCAAACTAGCTGAAACTGTATTTTGTTTACAAAACTAACTAAAACTGACTTTACTAACTAACTAAAACCATAAAGGGGGGGTGGGAGGGGTGCAGATCGGAGACAATGCATTGTAATGAACTTATTTTTCGTCTCAATGCCAAATGTCATTTGCTATTCTACAAAACAACATCATCATACAATGACATCACCATGACATCATAACATCCACGTAATTGTCTTTTTAAATGAATTGTCAAACACAAAATGTCATTTTCGCTGCTTTTAACAACCCATCGAGTAGCTTTCTAGTAACTTCAGAAGAACATTAGATTTGTGAACTCTGACTCAGAGCGGAGCTGCTGTGTGAAATGTTCCACTGGACCGTACATCTGAAAGAAGCGCCACAGACATACTTCAGCTCTGCTGTGGTGGTGGAGGACAAGCTGTACTGCTTTGGAGGATACAGTGATGTTCACATCTTCAACACAGTGACTTTATGCTGGAGGAAGTTGACCCCAGTGGCACCTGGAAGAAGAGAACGTCACCTTGAGGTTCCCCCCATGCGTGAGGGACAAACAGTTGTGCTGATAGAAGATACAGTCTACATCTGGGGAGGCAGGTGCAGAGAGGAGTACTGCAGTGTGCTTTATGCATTTGATGTCGACACCCACAGATGGTTCAAACCCAAGATCTCCGGGACTATTCCAAGGGGGAGGTGCTACCACTCAGCCTGTGTCTTGGAGAAGGTCATGTATATTCATGGAGGAGGAGACCGTCTGAATGGAAATGACATCTACAAGTTGGATACCAGCACAATGGTCTGGGCTTTGATTAACACCAGAGGAACTCCACCACCTGCTTCATGCCGTCACTCTGCCACCATCATCGGGTCAAAGATGTTTGTGTTTGGGGGATATGCGGTGTACCAGAGGGGCTACTACAACAACTACATCATCAGAGTGTTTGACACAGAGACCGACTGCTGGCTCAACACGCCTTCTGCACAGCTTCCAGTAGCAAGAGTGTTTCATTCATCCTTTGCCTACAATGGAGAGCTGTACATATGTGGTGGTGAAAACTGTCACGGGATCTACATGTACAACCATTACGTGTGGATATTCAATCCAGAGACCTTCTCCTGGAAGAAGGTTGAGCCCAAGGGAAAAGGACCACCATGTCCAATACGTAACATGTTCTGTTGCATGATGGGAGATCGTTTCATCCTCCTTGGACGAGACAAAAGAGATACTACCGCTAATGACCTGTTCATCTTAGACTTAAGTCCTCATTTGAAGACGTTATGTAAGCTAGCAGTTATTCAGTACGATCTGGAGCAGTCTGAACTCCCTCACAACATCAAATGGGAACTGGCAGCCATGACAACAAACAACAAAAGCGCAGGTCTCCGCCAGGCCAGACCTGACTCCGCCAGATGGGAGCGGTATTGAGTTCACAGGTTCACAATACAGATACCGAAACGCTCCATGGTCGAACCAATCAGCGGCAGCTAAGGGCGAGACCGGATGTGACGCCATCGAGAGGCGCCTATTGTGTTGTAGTTCTTTCACGATTCATCATGGTTGAATAGTATACAAAAGAACTACTGCTGGTGCAGCTACTTTATGTTATGTAGACACGTCAATATGATTGGTTGGAGTTAGCACGCCCAGACGGTGATAGACAGACGTCCAATCACCTGCCAAGTACCTTGAAAAAAACAGACTGCCGTCTTGCAGCCAGTGGTGGGAAAAGTACTCAAATGAAGTGTCAATACTGCACTGTAGAAGTACTCTGTTACAAGTAAAAGTCCGGAATTCTAAATTTACTTGAGTAAAAGTACAGAAGTATTGGCATCAAAATGTACTTAAAGTACCAAAAGTAAAAGTACAAAAATGTTTGAAAATAGCCGATCTACAAGCTCACACGCGTCACAAAGCGACACGTTGTGAGCTTGTAGATCTGCTATTTTCAAATAGCCTAGGTATAAAATAGGGTTAAAGTGGTTAATGTATGTTTCGTAATATCATAATTTATATCTGAAAAGTAACTAGTAACTAAAGTTTTCAAGTAATTGTAGTGGAGTAAAAGTACAATATTTGCCTCTGAGATGTAGTGGAGTAGAAGTAAAAGTATTGGAAATTGGAAATACTCAAGTAAAGTACAAATACCTAAAAAATTTACTTCAGTAAATGTACTTAGTTCCTTTCCACCACTGCACAGGTGTTGCAAATATAGCCAATTAAAGATGAAGCATAATGGCTGCTGCTATCCACCTGTTTCCGCGGGAATTTACTGGAGCAAAAATCCTGTGTGGGAAACATCCTGCGGGGGGACCGGAAGTAGGAAATAGCGGCTCAGTGTGTTTACATTTGCCAGCAGAACGTAGCTCGTTCGCAGCTGGCGAACGGGCCTTTTGCATGTAGTTGAAGCGCAAGGGGGCGGGGGGGTAGTGCATGGGGAGAGAGTCAGCGCACTGAAGTCAAGGCACACTACAGACTACTGTGTTGTTGACAGACAACGGATGCACGCTTATTATGAGAAACAACACAAATAAAACATGGCAAAACAGTTGCGTGCATTAGTGCAAGATGAGGGTAAAGGAAACATTCAGTCTAAATGTCCAGTAATTCGCACGCGAAAAGGAAACATTAATGTCCAGTTTGCTAATCCACAACTACTGTGCCAGATAATCACCAAGAGAGTTAAAAAAGAAAAAACGTTTCAGTCATTCAGTCCGACTTCACTGTAGCCTATAGTAGCCTTTTCATAAATTATATTTGTATTAGGCTGTCCTAAGAGTTTATAATATTTAGAGAAATGTAAGGTTTCAAATACAAAAGTATTGGTAGTAGTTGCTGGACATTTAGACTGAATGTTTCATTTATCCTCATCTTGCGCTAATGCACGCAACTGTTTTGCCAGGTTTTATTTGTGTTGTTTCTCATAAGCGTGCATCCGTTGTCCGTCAACAACACAGTAGTCTGTGCCTTGACTTCAGTGCGCTGACTCTCTCCCCCCCGCCCCCCGCCCCCTTGCGCTTCAACTACATGCAAAAGGCCCGTTCGCAGTACAGCTACGTTCTGCTGGCAAATGTAAACACACTGAGCCGCTATTTCCTACTTCCGGTCCCCCCGCAGGATGTTTCCCACACAGGATTTTTGCTCCAGTAAATTCCCGCGGAAACAGGTGGATAGCATGTGTGTGTCTGTGTCTCTCTGCTTTAAATTATCTGTCCATAAATACCTTTTGTGTTATGTGTTTAAATGCTGCTAGTCTGTTCTTCAACAGACCACAAGTCTATTAAAGTTTAGTCTTATTTATGTATACATTGCACTTTTCTGTACTTGTTTTTTTTATTTCTGTTTTAACTGTATTGTATTATGTTATGTGGTATTTTGTTTTATTGTTGTATGTCTGTCAGGGACTGAGGATGTAAATTTGATTCCTAACTGTATTGGATTGTATTTTTCATTCATATATACTGTCCATCTCAAATAATAGAATACAATGTGTGTGTGTGTGTGTGTGTGTGTGTGTGTGTGTGTGTGTGTGTGTGTGTGCGTGCGTGCGTGCGTGCGTGTGTGTGTGTGTTTATAAGTGACAGGTGTGTGTCTTTTTAAGTGGCACTGGTCCTGTTTTGTGCTACAGACTAACAGAAAGACAGACACCCACACACACAAAGCCACTTACAGTAGGATATAGAAGCAGCTGTGCACCACTTAAAAAATGGTTGTGTTCAGACATTATGTGAGATGGGTATGTTTAGGTAGGGGTTTGATGTGTTATGTCAGGGTGTGTACTGTACTGTGCAGTTGCGCACTGTGCGCGATACAATTTACAATCTGTTCCCACGAAGAGCCTTTTCAATGGAGATTATATCATTAAAGAAAAGTGTGGAGTTTTGAAGCTATAAAACTTCACTGACCCAAAACCACCTTTCCTCAATCCCCCGTCTTGCAGGCAGAGGCTACATAAACATACCGGTACTTATTTTCCCTCACCCCTACCAAACACACAAATTACCCAAACAGGTACAAAAAAGAAAATAACAAACTTGTGGTAATTAAACTTCAAGGCTGTGGAAAAGGAAGTGTTAATCCGCACGGGTTAGCGGATTCCACCATTGCAAAAGCATTTACACTTTCATTAAAGAGTGCAGCCAAGTGGAACGAAATCATTTAGAATGCCCTGCATAAACAGTGGGGGTGAACCTGTGACTGTCTACACTGCACACTTTACCCTTCTATAATGAGGACTAGTTGAGACCATACAATGTATTCATAGATTAACATTTCTCAGCAAAAATAAAAAACAAGCTTAAAACTAGAAAAAGTGCTCCTCGGAGCACAGGTCTCCGCCAGGTCAGGTAGGTTATTGTGGGCCAGCAATGTTCAGAATTTGCCATCAGGATGGAATATGAAAAATCGGACGGAATCATCTTGATCACTTGACTATAGAGATAATGTGTACTGATTTGCATGATGTTTGGACAAAATTTGTAGGAGTAATATAAAAAAAAAATGGCCTCCTGGTGGCGCTATAATAGGGCAATGTTAAAAGGGTGGTGTTTGTTCTTCAACGTAGTGCGAATGTACGTGCAAAGTTCCACCGCAATCGATTTACGGCATTTTGTTAAAAACGGGCCACTCCTGCAAACCTTAGATGTCAATGTTAGCCAATCAGGATGGAATATGAAAAATCAAACAGATCCATCTTGATCACATGACTATAAAGATCATGTGTACCGATTTGCGTGAAATTTTGATAAAATCTGAAGGCTAATGTAAAAAATGCAGGGCAGATGTTTTTCCTTGGCCTCAAGGGAGTATGCGTGCAAAGTTTCACGCAGATCGGTTTAGTTACAGTTAAAAGTGCAATTTGGCCTTTTATAGCGCCACCATGAGGCTGATTGGAAAATTTCCAAGTGCCATTTCTTCCTCGACCTAGTGGGAATGTGCGTGTGAAATTTCACGGAAATCGCAAGCTGCAAGCTGTGATTTGAGGCATTTAGTTCAAAATGGACCAGTTCTGCAAATTTTGGAAGCCAACCTTAGCCAATCAGGATGGAATATGGAAAATCAGACAGATCTGTGTTGATCACATGACTACAGAGATACTGTGTACTGATTTGCGTGATGTTTGGATAAAATCTGTAGGAGTAATATAAAAATATATATATTTTGCACAAATCGGCCTCCTGGTGGTGATATAACAGGGCAATGTAAAATATTTGGGGCAGAGGTTCTGAATTTTTATCCAGGGAGTGTGTGTGCACAGTTTCGCAGCGACCGGGCCAACGGTTTCGGAGATTAGCCGCTCGCAGACAGATGGACACACGGACACACGGACACACGGACGTACGGACGGACGGACGGAGGGTAAAACATACTCTCTCGCCATGCCTTTCGGCCTGGCGGAGACAATAAATAAATGAAAACTTTGGGTAGAATGATCAGGGAACAGATCCTTTACAAATTTGAGGCACATGCCAAAAGAAGAGGCAGGTTTAGTTCAATGTTAGTCAAACTAAAAGCTCTATAGTCTGCATCATAATCATGGCTAAGGAGTGTTTGTTCAGTTACAGGGGTCCACAGTCTCTGCACATTTCTCCTCCAGCTCTTTAGTAAACAGAAAATACATGTTCAGGTCGGGATACCAATGTCATCCAATCAGAAGAGAGAACTGCACAAAGACCATTTAGCATTTATTGGCTTCCTAACACTTTGGAGTATGAATGACTCAAGGGAAAACTTCCAATTAGTGAAAGTATGAGCCAAATGTAGTTTAGTGAGGATTGGCAAAAAAAAATTGGTAGAAGTTACACGAAATTGACTCTACTGTAAACCGTACAATGAGGGGTTATCAATGAGTTGAGTCAGGGCGGAGCTAGCCTTTGCAGCTTAGATGCAAGCTAGTGAATAATACAGTATATCCAGCCATGAAATAGTAGGTAAAGTAATTGGCATAAACTTAATATTTAATCAGTAAAAAAGTGATGCATGCATGCAAGCGTATGAATTTGGGAAAACATTACAAAAACATCCAAAGCAGCCAAACCAAACAAGATGAGGAGACAGAATGATGGCTCAGGCCCCTTTATATAGGGTGAGCAATCACCCCACCCAGGTGTGCAAGATTCCCCACTAATGAGGCTCTCTCCAGAGGAGCCCATAGACCATAATCACACGGCGGCCATATTGGAATTTAACATTGAAAGTGCCGCCACCCGGGGTGGCTACTTTCATTGACTTCATAGAAACATGGCCGCGTGTGAATATCGTCTATGGAACTAATTGACACAGCAGGCCACTGATCTAAGGCCAAGGGGTCGTCACAGTGTATTTATGTTATGTGGACAATTTTTTTATGCCTTTATTTATCTATTTATTTCAAAGATATTTTGGGGGCTTTTTTTTAATGCCTTTATTTGACAGGATAGTAGGCTGACAGAAAATGGCGATGGGGGGTGACACACAGCAAAGGTCGTCGGGATCGGGAGTTGAACCCACGACACGCTGTCAAGCTGGATTACCAGCATGTGTGCAGTCAGTGTTCAGGCCTTATTCAACTATGCAGGCCTAATTCAACAAACAGTCTAATGGTAGCCAGGGGGAAACAGTTCAGAAATCTGGTGGTATGGCTGTTGATGCAGCGGTAGGATTGCCTGGCTGTGGTTGTAGTAGTGGCATAAGCAGATTGTGGCTGTGAGTGTCCTTGATGATACGCCACGACTGGTGTTGCATTAGTCTCATGTAGCCAGACAATCAGATATCTCCACCTGCTCATTCTTAAGTTATGGAATGGGTTTGACACTGGAGAAAACCAGCGGTAAAAAACCTACGCACACTGCTTTGAAAACAAATTCTGATACCATATCCTATATGAAGGCCCTAAAGACTTTGTTTCTGTGATGCTCTTTTTTATTGTTTAATTCCCAAATTATTTCTACCCAGTTTTAGACCATTGGAATTTAGATTTCCCCAGACATATCAGTAGGTGGAGATCTTGATCATCTGGCTGTGTGTGTGTGTGTGTGTGTGTGTGTGTGTGTGTGTGTGTGTGTGTGTGTGTGTGTGTGTGTGTGTGTGTGTGTGTGTGTGTGTGTGTGTGTGTGTGCGTGTGCGTGTGTGTCTGTGTCAGTTGATAACATTAAAGTTTATTACCCACAATAATAATATTTTCCCCCAAGGGATCAATTTGATAATACAGTAGAGCCTTGCAGACACAGGTCATGCAGCCTTTTGTTCAAAAGGGAAATACTGATATGGATGGATGTTTAAAGATGTAGCTAATATTTGGTTACAGAGATAAATACTTTTTGTTTATTTTTATTAACTGTTAAAAAGAGCCAACAAAGAAATTTAGTTGGGAAAATATTGATTTACGAATGCTCATAGTATTCTATACATCCATATTGTTGCAGAATAAATGTATACTGTATGTGTTAATCGTGAAACGTTATGAAGGTATATAGGGGGGATATACTTTTTAGAAATGTGTCCACCGACCACCGCTAGAGATTTTGCTATAACATTTCTATTGTAGCTCTCCACGCAGTGGCATCTTTTTTGATGAAATACAGGGCATTTCTTGGTTAGATTAACCTTCAGAGAGTGCTTTGCTGGATGCTGTTAAATAATTCTAAATTGTGATTTGTTCTTCACCCATTAGATGATTTTCTAGTGGTGGGTTCTCAGTCCCGACCAGATCTCAGTGTTATCTCTCTGAAGGAGAAAACTCAAGGTCCTCTGAAAGTGATAGACTTTTTAGGGTATCATGTTGGATAGCGACCGCATGCAAGCGTCATTGCCTCGAGAAAAGTTGGAGCGTATTCAAGAGGCCATGAAAATGGCCTCATAAAGTATTCAAAACAAAACGTTTATTGCTGTCTTAATTAGACCAACTTAATCACTTAAACCTCCAGACGTAGTATAGTAACAATTTTTTTTCCCTGTACACCTGTCACGATCTGCCCCTGTAATGTGCTACAGTTGCCCTGTTGTGACTCTGCTCCTGCTCACCACCTCCCCTCTCTGTGCGGCCTGATTGTGAGACTAGTTCCACCACCTGGGGTGTATTTAATGGGTCTGAGTGATTGTTTGTGTTGCTTGTTCGTCGTCGATGTTTCCCGGGAGTTTGTTCAAGTTACAAGTTACAATTTGATCCCTCTGTGAAGGTATACTTCTGTTACCTGTTTTATTTGAGTAAAGTGTGGTTCTACGTCAACTCTTGGTTTCCCGTGTGTTCCTGCATTATGGGTCCTTACTTTGAGTCGTATCCTGACAACACCAAATATCTTCAATCTACAATCTGATGCTTGAGTCAGTAGGATACAACAGCTGTGTGTGGGAAGGAATCATAATGGCATAATGACTAAATTGTGGAGAAAAGGGGTAAAAAGCAAAAAAAGAAAATGTTTTAAATAAATACTGATACAGGTACAAGCATCTACAATCTACAAGCTCACAACGCATGTGAGCAATTGCTCCATCTTCCCTCAGTTACAATCTACCGTGATATTAGAGTTGTATCCCATCATCATTGCATGCAGTAATTCTCTGGGGCAAATTTTGGACTCGGAAACAAATCATAGTTTACTGCAAGTACAGTATGAGGCAACTGTTAACATTATCATAAGGGTGCTCGTCAATTGCCTTTATCAATAGATTTGTTAGACATCTAACATGGTCATATCATGTGTCATGGGCAGTGTCACTCTCCGTGCAGTGCACCTACCTGGCCCGAATAATAACATTGGTGACTGCTTGTCCCGATTGAAATTCCAGGAATTCAGGATTATCTGCCCTCATGCTGTGCCTCAAAGTCTGCATTGCGCAGCCATCGCTCAAATTGGCCTAGATTAGAAGGCATGCTTCAGTCGTACATGAACACTTGCATCTCATTACATGCATCTTGGATTGGCAACGTCTAGAATAAAAGTGCATGTCTCTGCATGGTCTTGTTTCGTTTCATTTTGTGCAGCCTTCTCTGTTCCTGTCATGCCTGTTAACATTATCTCTATGATTATTTCATTGTTCACTGTTTTAAATCATGTACAATGGAACCTTCCTCCGTCAGAGCATTGGTAGTCAGGCATTCCATTTCATTTAAGATATGCAGATGCTTTTGTACAGTATGCTTGGGCGCCCCTCCATTCACCTCCTCTTCAACAGCCTAAAAAAGAGCATCCAGGAAGCAATGATGAGTGCCTTCCTCTCTCGTTACTTCTAAACCGATAAGCCGATGTGTCACTTAAGGCAGGGGTGTTTTGGATCATATTCATATTTATTACTGGAAGCCGTTTTCTTCACGTTTTCCTGGGTTCCTCAGGTGCAGCCAGGGGTCATCAATATGTCCGTACACGGACAAATGTGTCCGTGGCAAAGACTTGGTCTGTCCGTGGCAGATTTTTTATTTACACACCATTATAATGTTCTTATTTTTATCATAAGACCCAATTACTGAATGTCAAGTCTCCAGGTTTTCTTCAGAACATGTATACTCTGATATACTATGACACTATGTATGGCACATTAGGAGTCCTACTAGTGGTTCTCAAATGTTTTATTTGCAAGGACCACCATAACTCTGAGAGTGTACAAATGGAACCAAATGGACACGTAAGGGTCCATTTGGTTCCATTTGTACACTCTCAGAGTTACAGACCTGTTATACTGTATGGTCATTCAGGGCTAACTCTTTATGTGTTTGTGGTAATATTGTTGTCTCCACCAGGCCGAAAGGCATGGCGAGAGAGTATGTTTTGCACCCTGTCCGTCCGTCCGTGTGTCCGTCCGTCCGTCTGTCCGTGTGTCCGTCCGTCCTGTCCGTCCGTCCTGTCCGTCCTGTCCGTCCGTTAGCAGATAATCTCCGGCACCGTTGGCCCGGTCGCTGCGAAACTGTGCACACACACTCCCTGGATGCCAATTCAGAACCTCTGCCCCAAAATGTTCACATGGGCCTGTTATAGCACCACCAGGAGGCTGAGTTGTGCAAAACCTATTTTTTTATATTACTCCCACAGATTTTATCCAAACGTCATGCAAATCGGTACACAGTATCTCTATAGTCATGTGATCAACACGGATCTGTCAAATTTACCATATTTCATCCTCATTGGCTAAGGTTGGCTTCCAAAGTTTGCAGGATTGGTTTGTTTTGAACAAAACGCCTCAAATCATGAACGCAGCTTGCGATTTCCGTGAAATTTCACACGCATATTCCCACTAGGCCGAGGAAGAAATGCCACTTGAAAATGTTCAAATCAGCCCCATGGTGGCGCTATAACAGGCTGATTTGTGTTTTTAACTATAACAGCACCGATCTGCATGAAACTGTGCTTGCACACTCCCTAGAGGACAAGGAAAAACATCTGCCCTGTATTTTTCACATTTGCCTTTTATAGCGCCACCAGGAGGCCAACTTATGTAAAACATTTTTTGATATTAAGCCTTCAGATTGTATCCAAATTTCACACAAATCGGTACACATGATCTCTATAGTCATGTAAACAAGATGGATCTGTTTGATTTTTCAGATTCCATCCTGATTGGCTAACATTGACATATAAAGTTGCCAGGAGTGGCCCGTTTTGAACAAAATGCCGCAAATCATGAACGCAGCGTCCGATTGCGGTGGAACTTTGCACGCACATTCGCACTACTTTGAAGAACAAATGCCACCCTTTTAACTTTTAACATAAGCCCTATTATAGCGCCACCAGGAGGCCGATTTTTGCAACACTTTTCTTTTTTATATTACTCCTACAAATTTTGTCCAAACATCATGCAAATCGGTACACATTATCACCATAGTCAAGTGATCAAGATGGTTCTGTCCGATTTTTTGTATTCCATCCTGATTGGCGAATTCTGGCCAGCGAAAAGAAGAGGAGGAAAAAAACAAGGAACAAGACACTGACGCCGACGCTGACGCAAACGCCGAAGAGGGTGAGGAGGAAGAGGATGAAGATGAGGAGGAGGAAGACGAAGAGGAGGAGCCTGCAGAAACTGGAGAAGAAGATGATGCTAAGCTTCAACATTGCTGGCCCACAATAACCTACCTGACCTGGCGGAGACCTGTGCGACGAGGAACACTTTTTCTAGTTGTCCACTCATTTTGTATGTCTGTGGCAAAAATTTAATTTTGACCAAAATGTCCACCACAAGACAGCATGGTGATGACCCCTGGGTGCAGCAGATATCCAAATAATTCAGACTATTTCGATCCTCTGCATGATCTTACAATTTTTTATACCAATGTAGATGCTTGCATGTACTCACCTTAAAACATTCTAAATCAAACAGGCAGGGTAATGATTCAACTGTTGTTATCTCTCAAGCTAAACGTTTTTTTGGTCCTCAGTCCCAGTACCTGCTAAGGAAAGGATATGTCAAGGTCATGGTTCACAGCTGCACACATCTCACTCCTTCCTTCTCCATAGGTGCAGCTCCATAGGTGCAGGGCTGGATGCGTTCATGGGCATCCAGCCCATGAACGTTATGTTCATCCAGGAATAAATGACATTATCTCACATCTAAAAGCTATCAGTGCCAATTCATGAAACAGAGACAGATGGAGACAGATATTATCTGGTGTTAAATACATGTATGCTGAATTTGAAATTGGTTTGGATGAGTCTGATTTAGGTAGCATGATTTAGGTAGCTCTGATTTAGGTAGCATGACGTGTCTTGAATGCATGTTTCTAACTATGTGTGATAGCCCAGATCTGGTGTAAGCTTGCTGTTACTGTACACGTAGGCTATGATATGTGACATAATTGTAGGATGACCTCTTTCAGATATGCCTGCATTCTATTTTACGATAAGGTAGCAGGCCTGCTGCTACACAGATATTTATCCATAGTCTGGTTGATGCTTAGCATAGCCGTGTTCAGGGTAGGGCAGCCAGCCAGGCGGGGAGGGTGATGATTGTCATTGCATGTAATCCTATGGGCTGGGACGGCACCTGTCAGCAGGGAGTGTTGGGCGTTAGGAGTAGGACGAAGGCCCTACGTCCTGCTAGTGGGGGCTCCTCACTGGCAGGTGAGTCAGTAGGATATAACAGCAGTGACAACACAGAAATGTGTGTGGGGAGGAATCACTTTGCATAATGACTAAATTGTGGAGAAAAGGGGGGGGGGGGGGGGAATCATAATAATACTCATACAGGTACAAGCATCGAAATGTTGGTGGGACATGTTCTGCAGAACAATATAACAATACAACACAACAAGATGATAGTAATAAAAATGAGAATAAAAGGAATAATACTGGATGAGATAGAAATAAAGGTGGAGACAGGTAGAACGGCAGTATGATAAAACTCATATAGACATGTACAATATCTTTTTAACATAACAAAAAATTTGCAAGAGCAGAGACACAATCGAAGCATACTATGCTTGGTGCTTTTCAGAAATGGAAAATTCTAAAATAAAATATTTTAGATTTATAAATAAGATATTTAAAAATATATTTTTGTGAACGGAGATAATGAACAGATGACAGCTTCCTTTCTCGGCTTTCGGGAGATGTAGTTCTAGACTATATAGCATTCGGAGACTGTGGAATAGTTGTCTGGCTACGTGAGACTAGTGATTGCTTTGCTTGCCATAGTTTCTCTCTCTCTCTCTCTCTCTCTCTCTCTCTCACTCTCTCATACACTCAATCTCTCTCTTTCACCATCTCCCTCACTCTCACTGTCTCCCTCTCTTTCATGCTCTCTCATTGGTTGGAGGATCATTCAGTATATTCTTGTTTTTATGGTTTGACATTGCACTGTATACTATCTGTTGAGGGATCACTTGCTGTTGTGTTGCTGTTGTGTTGTGTCATGCTTTGATCTGTGAGTGTGTGTGTCCGTGCGTCCGCACAAGTGTGCGTGCGTTCATGCATGCGCATGTGTGTGTGTGTGCACACTACACTACATCTCTGGGTGCTGTCATCCACTCCCATGGCTTTTCCTACCACTGCTATGCCGATGACACCCAGCTAATCCTCTCATTCCCCCCCTCTGATACCCAGGTGGAGACACGCATTGCTGCTTGTCTGGCTGACATCTCGGAGTGGATGTCGACAAACCACCTGAAGCTCAACCTGGACAAGACCGAGCTGATGTTCCTCCCGGGGAAGGGCTGTCCGCACCGAGACATGGCCATCACCATTGATAATGCTGTGGTGACCTCAACTCGGACTGCGAAGAATCTGGGTGTGACCCTGGACGATCAACTGACGTTCTCGGCAAACATCGCATCAGTGACGAGGTCCTGCAGATTCCTGCTCTACAACATCAGGAGGATTCGCCCCTTCCTCACGGAGAAGGCAGCCCAGGTGCTCATCCAGGCTCTCGTCATCTCCCGCCTGGACTACTGCAACTCCCTCCTTGCTGGTGCTCCGGCATCTGCCATCAAACCTCTGGAGCTTGTTCAGAAAGCTGCGGCTCGTCTGGTGTTCAACCGCCCCAAGTTCTCCCACACAACCATCCTTCTCCGCTCTCTACACTGGCTCCCCGTAGCGGCTCGCATCCAGTTCAAAACCCTGGTGCTAGCCTATAGGGCAGTGAAAGGAACAGCTCCTTCCTACCTCCGGGCTATGGTCGATGCCTACACCCCTGCCCGACCGCTTCGGTCTGCCACCTCGGGGCGACTGATTGCCTCGTCACTCAAGGGTCCTTCTGGCCGATCCACACGGTCACGACTCTTTTCTGTTCTGGCCCCACAGTGGTGGAATGAACTTCCCACTGATGTTAGGACAGCAGAGTCACTGCCCATATTTCGCCGCAGGCTGAAAACTCACCTCTTCAGGAAACACTACCCTTCCTCTCTGCCTGACCTACTTGTTGTTAACTAGTTGTACGAACACTTGTTTTCTATTGCTGTATTGTTTATTGGATTATTGGATTGTTTATTGTCTCCGCCGAAGGTGGAGAATATGTTTTCGCTTTGTGTGAGCAAACATTGTTAGCCAAGCTAACATTGGGCAAGCTCCACGTGACACGTGTCAAATTGTTGACACCAATGCCTCTGATTGGCTAGAGGGGCGCGTGACGAAATAAAATTCTATAAATAGGTGTGTCACTTCAAAAAGCCCCTACTTTTTGAAGTGAGGTAAAACAGGATCAATCAGACTTGATTGGAACAGTACCTTCAGTAAGTCCAAGTCACCCGTCTGTGCGTGTGTGTTTCCCTCTGAGAACACCTAACATTGGTCAAGCAAAGGCGCAGAAGGCCAAAGCTAAGAAAGCATACTCATCTACAATTGTAACGTAGAAGAGGACTAGAGTTGAAATGATCCCACAACAAAGCCGAACTCTTAATACGTGTCAATATGTTGACATCAATGTCTCTGATTGGCTAGAGGGACGCATGACGAAATACAATCCTATAATAAAAAGGTGTGTCACTTCAAAAAGCCGTTTACGTTTTTGAAGCGAGGTAAGACAGGATCAATCAGTCTTGATTGGAACAGTATCTTCTAGTCCAAATCACCCGTCCGTGCGTGTGTGTGTCCCTTTGAGAACACCTGACATTGGTCAAGCAAAGGCGCAGAAGGCCAAAGCTAAGAAAGCATACTCATCTACAACAGTAACACAGAAGAGGACTAGAGTTGAATTGATCCCACAACAAGACCTTTTTATTTAACTACAGTATATATCTTTTACTCTACTGTATCTCATTAGTTATTGCTATGATAATATAATTGCTATAGTCTGCTGGCGGAGACTTGTAACATTGTAACATTGGTCAAGCTCCACGTGACACGTGTCAATATGTTGACACCAATGCCTTTGATTGGCTAGAGGGACGTATGACGAAATAAAACCCTATAAATAGGTGTGTCACTTCAAAAAGCCATTTATGTTCTTTGAAGTGAGGTAAGACAGGATCAATCAGTCTTGATTGGAACAGTACCTTCCTGTCTAGGGTAAAATATATATCTTTTACCCTACTGTATCTCATTAGTTATTGCTATGATAATATAATTGCTATATATCAGATGCGTCATAGTATATATAATTTTTTGTAATACAGTAATACATTTATGACAATTAATATTATTGTCTGTTCACCAGCCAGAGGTTGTATCTCATTACTTATTGTATCTCATTACTTATTGTTATGATAATATAATTGCTATGATATAGTAATATGTTCTATTTTACGTAAAAATTAGAACATTCCTAGAGAACTATGGTTAAAGATAGGGTAAGTGATTTCATTTGATTAAAATAGCACGGATCTGCTGGCGGAGACTTGTGCTCCGAGGAGCACATTTTCTAGTTGGATCTTGTTTAGTCGATACACTTATTTGTTTTAGCTCATGCTCATTTGATTTAGCTATTCTGTCTCATCTGTTTAAGGAAATAGGTAGCTGATATATTGCACTTTTACCTTAGCGCTAGGTATACTCTTGGTTGCTTGTTTTTGCAGAAAATGCACTAAAGACTTCTGGTGATTAGTAGTTTTCGTTCCCTACCTATGTTGAATGCACTTATTGTAAGTCGCTTTGGATAAAAGCGTCTGCTAAATGACTGTAATGTAATGTAATGTAATGTAATGTGTGTGTGTGTGTGTGTGTGTGTGTGTGTGTGTGTGTGTGTGTGTGTGTGTATGTGTCTGTATGTGTGTATGTGTCTGTATGTGTGTGTGTGAGACACACTCTCTCCTTCACCCTAAAAATGAATGGTTAATAGATCATATATTTTAGTTTTTATGGTTTGACATTGCATTCTCTCTCTGCTGAAGGATCATTTGCTGTTATTTTGTTGGGTTGTGTTTTGACATTGCATACTTTATCGTTCATCGTTTCCGTTCATGGGCTTTAGTTCTCCTTGGTTTGACATTGTATATTATTCTCTGTTGAGGGACCAATTGTTTTTCTTGTGCTGGAGTGGTTATTCAAGAAGCCTACTGTATAGCCCACTCCTAAGCTTATACATTGCATGCTATTTATTTTAGTAGGCAGTCTTGCTTTTTGCGTTTTATGCCAATATACTGTACACACTCTGTGCCAGTGGCGTAACGGAGGGGCAGCAAGTGATGCGGTGTGGGGGGGCCACCAGCAGGGGGGGCCCCGCCTGCACTGATACAAATATTTTTACAGCAAAATATTTTTTTTTTCTAAACCGAATTAGACCCGAATTAGACCAGATTTTTTTTCGTGCGCGTGCGGGTTGTGCATGCACATTTGCGCGCGTGCGGGTTGTGCACGCACATGCACGCACGCTGCGAGCGCGTGCATGTGCGTGGGCCTCACGTGAAACTCCCGCGGGGAGGCCCCGCGATTCTGCGTTACGCCACTGCTCTGTGCGTGGTTCTGGTCATAAGTTGTTTTTGAGTAGTTGTAAAGTACCTGTACTTAAGTACCGGTATTTGCATTTTTAAATACTTATGACTTTCACTTCACCACATTTCAAAGACACATATTGTACTTTCACTACATTTCTAGGAACGGACAAAGTACAAAGTAAACTAGAGAAAGTGCTCCTCGGAGCACAGGTCTCCGCCAGGTCAGGTAGGTTATAGTGGCCTCCTGGTGGCGCTATAATAAGAACAGGGTGGCATTTCTTCTTAGGCCTTTGATGGCAATCGGACGCTGCATTCATGATTTGAGGCATTTTGTTCCAAAAATTTGTTTTGTTAAATTAGACCTGCTGGTGGCGCTATAATAGGGCAATGTGAAAGGGTGGCATTTCTTCCTCATTGTAGTGGAAATGTGTGAGCAAACTTTCACCGCAATCGGACCCCGCGTTCATGATTTGCGGCATTTTGTTGAAAACGGGCCACTCCTGTAAGCTTTAGATGTCAATCTTAGCCAATCAGGATGGAATATGAAGAATCTAACAGCTCCATTTTGATCACATGACTATAGAGATCATGTGTACCGATTTGCGTGAGATTTGGATACAATCTGAAGGAGTAATATCCAAAAATGTGTTTTACATAAGCCAGCCTCCTGGTGGCGCTATAAAAGGCTGATGTGAAAAATGCAGGGCAAACGTGTTTCCTTGGCCTCAAGGGAGTGCACATACAAAGTTTTACACAGATCGGTGCAATTATAGGTAAAAACGCGAATCGGCCTGTTATAGCGCCACCATGAGGCTGATTTGAAAAATGTCAAGTGGCATTTCTTCCTCGGCCTAGTGGGAATGTTTGTGCAAAATTTCACGGAAATGGCATGCTGTGTTCATGATTTGAGGCATTTTGTTGAAAACGAAGCACTCCTGCAAACTTTGGAAGCTATTCTTAGCCAATCAGGATGGAATATGAAAAATCTGAAAGACTAGTTTTGTTTAATAACTATAGATATACTGTGTACCGATTTGCGTGACGTTTGGACAAAATCTGTAGGAGTACTGTCAAAAAATGTGTTTTGTAAAAAGCGGCCTCCTGGTGGCGCTATAACAGGCCCATGTAAAAACATTGGGGCAGAGGTTCTGAATTGGCATCCAGACAATTAACCACTTGCACTGATATTAAAAAGAAAATGTACTTTGTTATATGTTATTTGTATTTTAAAGTAATTAGTACTTTCACTCGAATTCAAATTTGACAGAGCAACTTTCACTTGTAGTTGAGTAATATTTGACCATGAGTATCTTTACTTTGACTCAAGTACTGGGGTTCAGTACTTTGTCTACCTCCGGTACGGTCCGAACAATAACTCAAACCCAGTGTTACATGGTCTACTTCAAGGCCTACTACACATACAGTGCATTAACAGAAAAATACAATGCAAAAGTGCCTTGTGCTTGTCTTTATGTTCACATTAAATTATTCAAAGGGGAGTAGAAGGTCTAGCATCAATACCATTTAACAGAAAATTAGATTATGGTCATACTTTAGCAGAATCATGCACTGTAGGCCTGTTAGGTCATGTACCACATGTGAGTGGTCTGACAACTGTCAGGTCATACTGTACAACATGAGTGCAACTTTCTGAGAAGCCACCCCATCCATTAATGAAAACATCACACTTTCAATTATGCATGACAAACTAACTCATTAATATCAGCCACTGCAGGAAGGCAATGCAGTAGAAGGAGGGGGCATTTCTTTCTTTCTTTCTTGTTCTTCCTCTTTTTTTTTCTCTCTCCTTTTTCTTTTTTCTTTTTTCTATCTTTCTTTCTTTCTTTCTTTCTTTCTTTAAAACATTTTTTTACAGTTCATACAGTTTTGAAATAGGAGAATCAATGCCTGGAATCCATAAAGTCAACTGCGGTTTTGAGTAAACGCTTTGAGTCGTTAGGCAGAAGGAGGTGGTGTAAGGGCTCACAAGGCTTCCACTCCCTCCTAGTTTATTGCCATCGGCGTTATGTATTTATTTTTTAATGACTGTATTTTGAAGCCGTGGGTGAAGTCGAGTATGCCAGTAGGCTAGTGTGTGCAAGGGGTGTATTGAGGGGAGAAGTTGAAACAGGGAGATGGAAAAGTACAAACCACAGAGCTGGTAGATTGGGGGGTGGGGTGTGAGGAATATTTGCCTGGCATTCAATTTCTTAACACTGAGTCCCCTGAGTGACACTGCGTTTCCCTACAAATTGACTTTCCTTGCTGTGCTTATTGACATCCAGTGATGTCAGTGCACCGCAAAATGGAGAAGACGCAGTCGAGCATTCTGTGCAGACTGAGTGCTGTATGAATCTTCCCTCATCTTTCCTTGATGGCACATATCTCATGGGAACAGGTCCATTCACTGACGCGCCAATTACGACTACAGTGGAACTCTGGGGGAGTAGTGCTCAGGCCCCAGAAAGAGCTTGAGAAATGGCAGCAGATATATTATGGTTCGACCATAACCAGTCAGTCTCCTATACAGTTTAAAATGTCATCCTGCCGTTAGATGCAGTCATATCTCTTTAGAACTTCAAAAACACAAAGTGACTTTCAGTTGTTTGTCAGTTTAATATTGCAGACGACCATAGGTAGACGGAAAACATTCGATGTGTCAGGCTGAGGTCAAATATGCAGTCTACTGTTTTAGTCAAGATGGTGAAGATGGATTATAGTCAAGGCAGCTATCTGAGCCGTGTCATTTGATTGATAGATGCTCCATTTCAAAACTTTGACAGGGCCATATGACTTGACTGATATTATGTTAGAATTTTTCCACTTCAAGGTCTGCTTAACACAAAATATTCAGCTGGAGCTTTTTAAAGGTTAGTTTCATCACCTCAGCTAGAAAATATACTACAACTTTCAGAATTCTGTTTCTCCATAGGGAACCGGTGTGAAATAAACTTTAATGAGGTGATATTTCAAATAAAAGTGTTAACTTCAACAGCTTCTTCGGCATGAATTGTAGTTATGCATAATGTTTAAAGGCCACGGAGAACCAGTTATATTTAGTAGAAAGGTGACTTCGCTTTGCCCGACTTAACTTAATGCCCCAGCAAAAACGAAGTGGATTCACAAATGATCAGATGATGCCTTCAAGAGTGATAAAAGGGTAAATTAATACTTTTAGCCAGCATGCTCTCTCGTCACGTATCTCATGCTTTCTAAAAACCAAGTGACCGGTTGAGCTTGAAATTGCACTTACTAGCTAAGTTAAGTTAATACTTGTTGTGTGTTGCTGTGTAATGTTCAGTGTATAGTTTATTGTTTAATACATACATAAAAGGGACTAGGACTGACAGATACAGAGATCTCCATATATGGGCATATAGGTGGGATCGGTGGTGCAACATAGGTGTGAGGTAGTACAGAGGAAGTACAGTCATATACCTACAGTATAGCTAAACACACCACACTTTGGTCACTGCATTTAACACTTCCCAGCCAGGCCAGGTGGCTGTGTAAGTCGTAGGTTCTCTGGTCCTGGCTTTCGGCCTGGCGGAGAAAACAACAACAAATACAATAGTCAAATACAGTTAGTTCCAGTCTTATGGATGGCGGAATTAAGTGTGCCTTTAATCGTTTTTTCAATGAGTATTTATTTTGTGTGTGATGTGGTTGACATTATTGAACAATACACTGACGTTTGAAGGAGGTTTGTTATTTGGGTCAGAAGTGTCAAGTGATATGAGCTGGCATGCTGGTATAATGATTATGTCTATTGCTTGTGTATAGTATTATTTATTTCTCTATCCTTTGCCCTTGTGGCTCTTTTGGAACTGCAAGACTTTTGGATCTAGTACAAAAAACAATGTCACCCATTTTATTATGACATTTGGCAAGTGAAGGGTCACACTCATATGAGTGCGACCCTTCACGTGACCCTTCATGTGACAATAAAGTTAGAAGTTGATTAAATACTATATTTCAGAAGGACATAAAGGAGGCTATTTCTTTTTTTCAACTGATAATCAGGGCAGGTGAGTGTGCATATTGTATGCTTTGCAGTAGTTGTGAATGTATGTCTTTCTTTGCTGCCGCTAACCATATAGGCCTACCTGGACAGTTTGCAGCTGAAAAAAACAACAACAAAGTATACTCACCTCCTAAGATTCAATACTTATATTCTACCAATATCAGCAAACAACAGTCATGTGCAGCAGTAAGCAGCCTCGTGCCACAGAGCATGGGGGAAAGTATATGCCAATTTATTTTCCCCTTGCTCAAATGTGGCCTTTGCTGGTAAACCCCCACCCCCCCTAATTAATACGGAGTATCCTTGCAGTTGAACGGTCTCGTCCTTATCCCTGTGTGCAGGTACACAAACAATCAATGCTTGCCAAGTGCCTTCTCGCTTTTTAATTAGGGCCGCTTTGAAACGCATTACGGACGAAATACACTGTTCCTCTTCGTGTCCGACAACGGCGCGTGTGGCTAAGATTGCACCGCAACGTTTCCAGTGCTCCACGCATCCATCTACAAATGCAACACAGAGGCTTAGAAACTGATATCAGCAGGGCCGGGCGAGTGCCGTCACGGCGCTTAATCCGTCTGCACGGCCGACCACACCTCTATCCGAAAAAAGGAGACAAACGACAGGTAAATACTGCAAAACAGCTTGTCACTGTGGCTGATCTGCTGCCCATTTTTCATTTCATAATAATAACAGTGCAGTGAGAGAGTTTCTTTCTGTCGGGCGTGCCGGTGCGTGAATGACTCGGGGTGGAAATAGGCCCCGTAATTATTCTTTCCTCCACTTGTCCCTCCCGTCGCGTCTCACCATCGCTCACACTTCTGGAGATGCCGGGGCTATTGAATCCTGATGAAATCCCAGCACAACAATGGCCAGCATACACTGACTGCACCATGCAGCCGCGTCTGTGTGTGCGTGTGAGTGTGTGCGTCTGTGTACAAGTGATTGTTCCTGGCTGAACACCACATCGGACTCTGAAGGGATAGGCAATTATTGGAATTTCAATCATGCAGTCAATGGAGAACGCAGCATTGCCGCATGGAGCGGGCAGTGTGCACGAGAACAAGTGGATTAAAAAGCGTGCTTTCATGCATGCCGCTGGCTGATAGAGGTGATATCAGTCAATGTGGCAGAGCATGCCACTCAGGCATTATGCATGAAAAACCCCTCTGAGCAATGACAGCGCATAAGCTTTGTTATATAGGGGGACGTGAAGAGAACGCCGGGAATATCGCGAACGTCACCTTGAATAGAAATGCGAATGTCCTACAGCGCTCGTCCAAACGCTCGTCCAAATGTATCCGTTTAACAGAAGCGCGAGTGGAGAAGATGGGCGGGAGGGGGGGGGGGGATTATGAAAAGCAGTCACACACTGACCTTTGCTATGCTAATGTAAATGCATGAAAATGACCTATAAAAAGACACTAGCTGCATTTTATTCATCTCTACCTTTCTGTTTTTCGGCACGGCCTAAAAACCTGCAGAAATACAAATGTCCTGTGACCTGTAAGGGGAGGGGAAGGGAAGGGAAGGGAAGAGAAGGGGGGGGCTTCCTCCTTCTCCCCTGTTCAGCTAAAGAAAATGATTCCACTGCTTGACAGTGTCTTTGAGCACATGGCGAGAATATCAAACGGAATGAAATGTCCATTATTAATACGTAGCGTTCTCCTGTGCCAGATTTTTATATCACATGGGGGCTTTCATGTCCAGAAAAATAAATGAGATTGCCTACCGGTTGTTTTTGGGGTGTGCATCAGTGGCTTCTGCTGTCTAACGTGTGTTCCGAATGAGAGTTCTTCTACTTCATCGTGTGTGTGTGCGTGCGTGCGTGCGTGCGTGCGTGCGGGGGGGGGGTGGGGGGGCAGAGAAAGAGAAAACCCAAGACAGATAGAGGAAAAGATTGAGAGAAAGGAGGAGGTGGTAGAGGCGGAGGGGAGAGAGAGAGAGAGAGAGAGAGGGGGGGTGGGGGGGGGAGTCCAGATGGCAGTTCTTCGGCATGTGGAGGATAGGTCATCCAGTGGAGGGCCAGCTGGGGGGGAGGTCAGCCCGGGTTTCCCGTGGGACTCCGCAAACCGCACGGGGAGCCAACAGGAGGCAGAGAGAGCAGCAGAGAGACTAGGGCACCGCTGCATGACTGGGACCCAGGGCCAAGGCCGACGTACACGGCTGCTTTGCGCCTCCGCTGTGCTTTCTCGCTCCTCCGCCGATGCACAATGCGTCTCATTCCCTCCGACAAGTCCTTTTTTGCCTCCAGGCATTGTCTCTGTAAATGCTTCATCCTCGCTCATCCTGCATCTTCTTCCTGTATTGTGTGTGTTCTTATGAAGGCTAAGAGCATCCACTTCATTCCCAGCTCGGTGTATTAAGCCTCTGCTCTGAGAATATAATTCATACTGTATATATAAATGATGTATTTCTTTAATCTTGCCTCCAGCCGTCAGTGTACCCACCCCCCAGCCCTGTGCTCTCGGTTCCACATGTTGGAATGGCTTGGTATTAGGGTCATCCTCTAGGCTCCAAGAAGAGCTATGGGAAAGGCTGCCATGGCAAGTAGTGGCTCAGAAGCACCGTTAATGCCATGCGGTGCATGTGGAGGCATCCAGCCGGGCAGAAACAATGGCAGGACAAGTGAACACATTTGGAACAAAAAAGGCCACAAGCGTGTGGCCTTTGAGCGTGATCCTGCTCAACTTCCTTCTGGAGCCATGTTTGAAGCCGGTCTCTATTAATTCACAAGACAGAGGCATGTCACATCGGTGTCGGGGTTTAAAGCAAGACAGGTGTAGGGGATGCAGCCCCTGCGTGTTGTTGTGAAGTGTGTGAGGACGAGGGCTAAAAGTACCTCCATGCCCTAGGTCGGCTATGTGCTGTGATGCCACAACTCATTAGTGCTCAACAATAGGTGTTGCAGCGTTGCTCGCAGTCAGCCGGTATGTTTCCCAATCAACAAACCCACCCACATTTGCATTGCAGCCCTGGCCACACTCAGCAGCTTTGATTATTCCATTCCGCTAGAATGTGTTTTATTTAGTCACGGTCCATTGACTTTGTATGCCCCAGGGCCTTGTCTGGACAATGTGTAACCTTGCATGTATTAGGCCACTGGTTCGCAAACTTTTATGTTTCAAAAACGGTAGAACTACAAGCTCACAACATGTCACAATACGATGGGTTCTGAGTCTCTAGATCTGCTATTTTTGAAAAGTTTTGACAGATGTTGACAAATCTTCTCTTATGGGGGTCCCTGGTACAAAATCTTTTCAAATGGGGTCCGTGGCCAAATACTGTACACATCTACATTTGGGGATCCTTGACATGAAAATGCTTGAGAAAGCACATAGCAGAACATATCAAAAGTTCCTACGGTGATAAAACACAGTCAACTCTTAAATCACTAGTGACACTATCTCCAACTCCATCGTGTGTGATGCAGAGGAGGAGAGAGGTGATAGAGACTGTGATTTCAAGAAAACAAGAAGACTTGATGGTACTACATCATATTCCCGTAGAGACTGCAAAGATCAAATCTCATCATAACTGGTGTCTACATCAATAAAAAGGTCAGCTCTAGAGCCTCTAGCTAGCTTATGCTTAACTGCCTACCGTAGATCCTCATTCAAGGAGTAAAATGTTATAATCGTTTTTAGCAGTGCTAATCATTTGAGAGGAAGAACAATGAGGTACAGAATACCATGCGCTTAATGTTTCATCCTTCTATCCTTCTTCATGTGACAAATGTCTACACTCAATTCATAAAGACAGAGCTATGGCCATCAACTGATATTGACCATTTTGTCAGACATGCCATTCTCAGTTCGACAGACAAGTTATCCGTTTCTGATTTATGAGGTTGCTCTCGAATAACGACAAGACATAGAAGTGTGTGGTGAAATGCACATTATTGATAGGGCTAGTGTGTTTGTGTTTGTGTGTGTGTGTGTGTGTGTGTGTGTGTGTGTGTGTGTGTGTGTGTGTGTGTGTGTGTGTGTGTGTGTGTGTGTGTGTGTGTGTGTGTGTGTGTGTGTGTGTGTGTGTGTGTGTGTGTGCCGTGCACGCATTCCACAGACAACATAAATTGATTGTTTCAGGTGGGACATAACATTATGCAACAGTGATATTGGTGTCACATGTTTATTACAGTGGAGACTAATAGACTATGCTTACTGTACATCCATATGCCACGAAGGAGAGAAGCCGTTTCTAATTATGTGACATTACAACCACCCAGCCTTGAAAACGATCTTTGTGCATCGTAAAAACTGCAGAGCTTGGGAAGGGGTCTGGCCAGGCGAACAACCTTTCACAAATGTGACCTCTGAGAGTGTGTGAAGCTTTCACTCATTCACCACACAGCCATTAAATTGTTAACAAGCTCAGTCCTTCCATTTGCTCCCTTCTCTGCCCGAGTCTGGTTGTAAACAGGCTATTAAAGGGCTTGGCTCGGCCTCAAGCGGCCCCTGGCCTTGGGCTCAGAGCACCAGCGCTAGAGACGTTAATGAAGCGGAAAATTAAAAGGTTCGGTCGGACATCGAAAACTTGTTTAATTCTAACAAGGGTTTGCTTTTTATCTATCTCGGTTTGCACCCCCACACACAACCCATCTCCCGCACCCTGTTCCTACTGTAATTCACAATGAAAGATTCAAAGTTAGTCATGTTTATGCACTTCAATAATTATGTAGCTGAACCTATTGGACACATTAAACTAAGTTAATAGTAAAAAGAAAAAAAAGAAAGAAAAAAGGCCTGCAATGAAAAACAAATAGCTGCATATTAAAGTGCCAAGAGAAGATGGAGAATGTGATTACGAGAAAAAAGAGGACTGGATGTTACATCATGTTCCCAGTGTGATTTTGATTCCTGATGTCACTTACAGTAGTAGCACTATTTTAATACTAATGTCACAGTAAGAACAGTGTGTGTAGAATGCCTTTCCACGCGTCTCTTCCGGTCAGTCAAAATGTTCTCTGACAGCCCTTCAGCACAGTATACTGTACCTGGAAGCACTGATGGATGCCATGACATTAATGGCTCCGTGTATGTACTTTATTCAATCTGCCTCTGACTAACCTTACCGGAGGGCTGCAGCACGAAAGAACAACAACATTAACATCCTGTTGACCTATCGCTGTGAAATATTTATGACAAGTTTGCACACTGCCTTTATAGCCTACTTATGCAACAAGCTCCCACTCACAGCCACTGTACATTACATCTAAATAAGTGGTCAGGTGATGGAGGCCCTACCAGTGGTAGGACCGTATCATTTCATCAATGCCATTCTCCAGTTTTCTTTAATAACTGCAACCACAGTCACATCCTCAATGTCCCACAGGGCCACTTAAAAACTGTGGGCAGGCTGAAAACATGCTTGGTCTTTATATGTTGCCATTTTCGCCGGGAAGTCAAGAGACTCTCGGTCTCAAAGGTTTCGGACGCGGCTGTAATGGAGTTGGAAACCCTTTCACTGGGGGAAACGTGACAAACTTGTCAATACCACCAGCCCACTACCTCCAATTAAACGTTAAGGGCCGAACGCTGAGCAAGCCTCAAATACTTTGGAGAGAGGCAAAAGGTCTGACAAACTAGTTTGATTGGTTGCAGTGGGATGGGAAATTGTTTTGCCAAAGGTAACAGGAACTTTGCACTGAAAATGCCTCACCGACCCCTTGCATTGACCTCAATCAGTCGGCCCTCCCGCTTTCCCACAATCCTGTTGACTTTTGGCAGTTTCCCCTGTGTTGCCATGGTGATGACCTTATTTGGAAGAGGTTGCGAGAACAGAGAACTTGGCCACTTACTGGAGGAAAAGAGCAAGGACTTGGATTGGTCTCTGCGAGCCCAGTCTCCTGCTTTGTTCGTGTCCTTGTTTCTCCACCAACCATCTCAATTGCCCTGGCTTTTGTTTTGGCTTTGTATCCCAGGAAGCGCTCAGGCAGAGGCCTCAGTATAAATGGTCCAATTCATTCCAGGCCTTTATTTTTTATTTATTTTTCCACTGTGGGTTATATGCATAATCTATTTGATAGTGGTATCTAAGGCTCACTCTAAACATGGCTACTAATTTTCCTTCTTCAGCTGACTGAAGAAAATATGTACTTAAAGTACATACTTATTTTTGTCTTTTTCTGCTTTATTCCAGACAGACACAACGAGAGACAGGAAATGTGTGGGAGAGAGAGGGGATATTAAATGCAGCAAAGTTCCCAAGGTCGGATTTGAACCTGTGTCAGCGGCGAGAAGGACCATAGCCTTATTTATATGTATGCGGCATTACTCAGTGATGTTTGATTCATGCAATAGAACAGAAGACTTCAAGTCATGTGTGGTCCTTTGTTGGATTCTGCAGGACAGAAATGCCTTATACACACTATTATAGTGGTGTCACACACACACGCACGCACGCACTCACGCACGCACGCACGCACGCACGCACGCACGCACGCACGCACGCACGCACGCACGCACACACACACACAAGCTATGTGCAAAATAATTTGTTCAACACACAAAGACAGACATGCAAGCACACAGAGTGTGAAACACAATTATTCATATAAAATGCATAATTCACACCTAACATTTCCTTGGATGTCTCTCAGGGAAGAACTTTGACAAGGATATTTAACAGGGAACAGACCTTGAATATTCAGTAAACAGTTTTTTTCTTTTTTTGTACCATTACTTTGTCAGACTAGTGTATAGGCTAATGACTTACTAAATAAAACAATGCAGGTGTAGAAACTAATTTGCAGCTTTGCCGTCTCAAAGGCACACACAGTAGAGTAAAGCTCTTAATAGCAAAATTATGATGGGTAGAGAAACCACATGCTTACGCCAATAATTAGCCTAAGACACTTAAGCATCTCCATGGAGAGTTGGGATCATTTTGTAGCAGTGCAGATAGAATCCTTCTTGACCTGCGTTATCTCCCTGTGTGTTTACTGTGCTGCTCGGAATGATTCCCTGGACAGAGGAAGGAGTTTTGCCTTTTTCGTTCTCTCGGCTGTATATCGGTCCATTGGGAACTGATGGCATCAGTGTTTCGGGGCTTTAGTACAACATGTTCCCTCGCATGCGATATTTCCCTGCTGATGTTGCCTTGTCATTTTTTTCTCCATTCATGTCCACAGCATAATGTGACTGCAGCAGTGTCCCCCAACATTCTCCCTTCCAAGAAGCCCAACACTGGCCCTGGTGTCTCTCCTGCCGCCCACACAGCCAGTCTGTGATGTTCCTTCAACACCCAAAGCTATTGCAAATGATGGTGCTAACTAAGTACAAAGAGCCTTTTGCTCTGCCGTGCCAGGTGTTATTTCAAGAGAAAAGGGATTCAGCATGCAAGGAGACTTTAATTAAGTGCAAATATTAGCTACAAAACACACGCAGAGGCATCAAAAACACAAAAACCGTGAAGCTAGTTTAGAAGGTCAGCTTTCAGTACATGAAAAACAAGTCTGCTGTTGTTTAACTAAAAAATGTACTTGGCCCGACGTCATGTCGTTAATGAGAGTCTGAGAAGCCGTCTTAGACAGCTTTGGTGTGAAGTTTACTTTGATACTTGAACAAAGTTGTGAATTTCAGTTGTAGATTGAGCCAGACGGAAGCCCAGGTACTGGTGACTAAGTTAGTCTGCATTCTAATTTTCCCCTTCATCGCAGATTAAGGTGATGCTATCAGACCAATCAGCAAGGTAGCAAGGTAAGCAACAATAATGCACATGTTCTGTATTTTGTGGTGGCCTATTGTTTGTCAAGTCAAGAGATTCTAGAATCCCTAACTTCATGTGTTTTTATTTTATTTATTTTTTATTAACATTGATATCTAACTTTTACATCATGCAATGAAAAACACATTATAGTGTACAGCTTGAATGGCAAGTGTTCTTTAGCATAAGAGAGTAAACCATATGAGACATTTTGTCACAAAAAAACAATTAGCATACAGTATTTATACGCTCAACCATTTTGGGGCTTAAACAAAACAACCATGTACTGTATCAGGAATTTGGCCAATTTAACAGTGTTACTGCATTAGAAGAAGTTTGATTGCATTGCACAAAATGACCCTACTCTACTTTGAATGCATGAATCATTCCTTTATGGATTCTGTTACTGTCTTCAGGTTTTACAATAAGACAACTGTATGGGTTTAGCAATATGCCATATCACTTTGCTGGTCATGGGTTGATGATAGTCTTTATAAAAGGAAATTGACATTTAAATCAAATATTCATTCTCAATAAATATTGATAACATTTACACATTGACATTACATCACTCTGTTCAATGTTACATGTGTAGTGCTTTACACTCCCTATAGAAACATACAGTAGCAGTTCAAGGAACCATTGTTTATTACCCTTGATTCTCTACACCATATTACACAAACGTAAACTAAGCAATTGTCATTTCCCTTTTGAAACGTGTTACCGTACATTCATGTGCCCTTTTGTTCCCAACATTAGGCTACATCTGTTACATTATTAGAAAATGTGTAAGTATCTTTATCATTTAAACTGTATGAGAGTGGATAAGAAAGATACTGTTGCAATGTAAACCCACAGTGCTCGCCAAAATTTACAGGAACATAAAGCTGCCAGTTACATTTGGTCACAGTGACTTTCATGTTTAATCCAACTATGCAGGCATGCTACAGTGTATAAATGTTGCCAACGATAAATGTGTAATGAGGCTGTTATAAATGTTGATTTTTCCTTTCGCAAACACGCAATGAAACATGTAATGAACCTTTAAAGAATGTGTACCATTTGGCTAAGACAGACTTAGCCTATGAATCAGTGATTGACAGATGGAAGTCATTCCTCATGATGATAACATTCTGGCTGATATCAGAGAGACTTTAAATAATATATACTTGCTGCACTTGGCAGAGACTAGTGTTCAAAACATTGCCGCCTTGCTTTTTCCCCCCTCTTGATAACTCTTGATAACTTGTGATAAAGCAGGGGGTGTGACACAGAATCTCTCTCTCATCATCAACCTCCCCCCAGATGAAAGAGAAACCAGGAGGAAAAGAAAGTGGCGGCACAGCTTCCCCCACTTATCCTCTTCTCATGCATGATTGAAAGGCCTCTGCCAGCTTGGAAGACTACATCATTTATACAGGGCTCCTTCAACAATAAAGAGGCAAGCAGCAGCCATGGTTAATGTTGACAAAGCATTGACACATGAAAAAAAGAAAAAAAGAAAGAAGAAAGAACTTAAAAGGCAAAGAAAGGTCTAAATAAAGTATAAGTTGATCCCCTCTCGGGTAAAGCTGGGACTTTTGTCTTCTCTTTTTATTTCCGCTCCTACGCTAATCTTTTAGATGGATTCGGCAAAATTGTTATAGTCTCCCACAGAATATAAATGGAAAGCATCCAGGGATTTGCGGCTGCTATTAGGGAGACAAAATCATCCGTCAAAGCAGCTGCTATAGGGAAGGAGCTGTGAAATAAGGAGGATGTGACAGGAAGGAGCTATTTTTGTATGAATGCCATGTGGTGTTTTTGATTCTCCTCTGGCTCTCGCTTGTTCTGTTAACTTACTTCGGCTACACCACTGTGGTGAGCTAATTTGTGCTCCGTTGCCCCCTGTGTGTGCTCTATACACTTGGCCTTCAAACGAATGCATTAAGCATGGCCCATCTGAGACCACAGAGGCAGCAGCAGCAGCAGCAGTGCTGGCTCCCATCAGGCCTCCGCTCTGCAGTGCTTGTGGATGGAGGATCACAGCTGGAGAGAGACACTCTCCCTCGCCGTCTTCCTCATTTTCTTCCCCCGCCGCCGGTGTCGATCTAAACACTATACCACTTGGAACTCGAGCAACACATTGCGTCCATCGTTCAGGAAGCACAGAGTGCATTTGAATATGAAGAGGTAAGTCTGCATTAGACGCCTGGCATCGTGCGCTGACAGGGGGGATGAGGAGTACAGTGGAGGTAAGAGAGGAAACAGTAGGGGAGAGAAAGGGGATCGCCATGGTGATTAATGACTGTGAGCAGCAGAGCGCCACATTCTCCATTTCCTTCCACAAGCATGGCCCATGAACGAGGGAGATATACGCCTGGCACATCACTGCCACTGAAGCTAGAGCCTCATTGCCAATATATCTATCCCCCGGCCCCCAAAGCAGGGAGATTCAACCCACGATGTTTGGATTTTCTTTTTCAGTGTTTCTTTTTTTTTCTCCTGCTACTGCTGGAGATGGAAAGCTTGCACCTGTCAGTCAGAGAGGCAGTTGCGTTTTGATGCCTTTAAAAGTGTGACAGCATGCTGTGATAAGAGACAGGAGTCCAGGTTTATTCTGTGGCTGTTCACCTTCCGGGCTTCCATTGGGAAATGAGTGTATATTGTTTATTTTTTTGCAGCTATTCTTCACTGAACAAATCCTCAAAAACTGAAAACATTGGTGGCAAAGGGAGAAATAACATGACCCTATCTCTGGAGGACACAACCTAACAAGAATCGATTGCCATTTTCACTGTATCAAGGTGGACAATGTACAACACAGCGCCACAAAAGGTCATAAGGACTTGAGAAATGCTGTTGTTCAATTTGGCCTTAGGTCCAAACGCCTGACAATTGATCCAAGACAAAGATGGCAAAACAAATGCAAGGACATTTAATGATTAATAAATGGCTGTTGTTCCCAATGCCGCATGCAAGCAGATACACCAATCAATACCTTTTACCAGTGTGATCCAAGAATGACAAGATGTAATCCAAAAAAAAAAAAAAGAAAAGATAAGACGTGCTATCTCAAAAGAGGTGAAAACAAAACAAGTATACACACAAACAGAGGAACGGTCTCGCTTGCACAAACCCACGCTGTGAGAAACAACAGAGTAGCAGACCAACATTTCTACCCCACACACACACAGCGTGTTTGGGCCTGCCGTCCTTGGCCACGCTGGGGTCCTGTCCTTCAGCGCTGTGCAATGTGATAAGAACACTGATGCTGGCAAGCCACCAGATCTAGGATTAGAGTAAAAGTATCCAGCTCAGAGGGAGGGAGAAAAAATAGACTGACGATCTGACAGGAATATAAAACGCAACATTTTAGAGCAACAGTGTTTTCACCGGTCTGGAATATTATGGATATTTAATTAATGACTCATTGAATGCTGGCAGAAGTTATCAGGCCATTTCACGGTGACAGTGCCCATTTATTACTAGTGAAGTGCAATGTCAAGCATTTGAGCATGGCAATCAGTGCTCGTCTTAACCTGATTTTTATTTTCCTGGACAACCAGGAAGGGAGCAGAGCGGGACTATTTAGCTGAGTAGTGGACACCGCCCCTTTCCCTAGCTGGTCTCTCTCTCTCTCTCTCTCTATGAGGATATCTTCACACAATACAAAACCCATAACATACCACTGCTTTTAAATCAAATAAAAAATGTATGAATACCAGAGCACGAGAACTACGATAACCAGTCTCACCCGGTGAGTTGTCAGTGTTCAGTGGTGGTTGCAAACTGCACCGGTGTGCACTCTTTGTAAATAAATACCCTGGATGAATCGTGCAGATGAATAGTACAGGTTGTTTTTAGTTTTTTTTTACATGCTCTTGCAATTTACGTTTCATTGTCATTGGTGCACTGTGGAAAAGGCTGCAGCAGAGCAGAGGTAGAACAACTCTCATGATTACATGATGACAGTGGTGGGGCGCATATCTCTGCCACGTTGGGTGGCCTACCCAGGGCTGTGTAAGGGTCAGAATGTGGCCCCATTGGCAGGGATGATGCATCACTGCGTCAACCCAAAAAGCATGGATGTTGTTGGATTCATGCACCGTAAACATATTATAGTTAACATTGTGTGGGTAAAATGACTGTGTTTATTACAATCTGTAATAGTCTTAGGCCTATGTGTTAATAATGTGTTTTTAGATTAGGAGGTGTTGAAATTCTCTCTCTCTCTCTGGCAGTGTGTGCCGCGCATGCACGTAAGTAATAGGTGCAGCTGTCTCTATGTCTCTCTCTTTCTCTCTCTCTGGCAGTCTGCTGCATGTGTGCACAACACATGCACAGGGGTTGCAGTCTTTCTGTCTCTGTGTGCCATCTGCCATGTGTGTGCACTTGTGTGCGTATCGTAGATGTCATGCTACTACAGTCTCTCTGCGTCTCTCTCTTTCTTTGTGACGAGTTGTAAAACAGGTGTCAGATTCGGTGTCAATTGATCCCATATGCTGGATGGACAGCTTGTGCCTGTTTGGCGAGTTTTACTCTTTAGCCTCATAGACACAGCCTGGAGGGACGATGAGTCTGAGATTATGAATTCACAAAAATAGCAAAGTTGTCGTTAACTGATTGGAAAAATATTCGAGGGTTGACACACAGACATGGCAGAGATAAAAACAACAGCAGATCTCACCCCATTTCTTCAAACATTGATGCTTGTTATTGCTCCCTTTGCCTTTTTTCACAAATAACCAAGAGTGTCCGAGGCCCGAATTGTCTGTGATTAATTGCCGTAGCCCAGCTTTCCAAGGACTCCCTGGAAAGGTGCGCGGGGGACAGGTAAGCTCCTCTAACCTCTCAGGCCACTGATTAATACCAACTGCTAGTGATTTGCACCCCTCTGGTAGAGAGAAAGGCAGAATGGCTTTAGAACGCAGGCCCTCCGTTTGCTTTAATAAAACAGGAGCAGAAAGAAACACACTCTTCCCTCTGTCTGCTCAGGAGGCGATGAGGAGTGATTTAGATGGCAGAAACACTGGGAGCAATCTACCACGCCACTCTGACAATCTATAGCAGGCTAGCGCTGGTGATTCCAATAAGTGGCAGAGACGTGGCCCGGAGGCTAGCTACTACAGCCAAAGTGGATGGGAGCGGGGTTGCTAGCTGACCGACAAGAACCATAAAATGGAGCCAGGAAAAGTGTTAGATGAACACGACTTGTGTGTATTTCACCGGCACCCCTGGGGGCCCAGGGGGTGTAGATAGATAGATATAGGCCTTTATTGATCCCACAGGGGAATTTCAGTTGTCATGGCACTGCAGTAAAGACAGAGAAACACAGATAAAGATAGAGAAAAAGAGATATCTACATGTAGGAGTAACAAATAATACTGTTAATAACAATAAGTGGTTAATGTAAACAATTATTTAAAAAAATATCCTATCACACGAAGATTTGGAGGCCCCCCGGTTGTAACTCAGAGGACCCCATTGAAGACCTGTTGAAGACCCAAGCACTACTAGACAATCTATCCCCGGTAGTGTGGGTAGAAATTAACAGTCAATCCACAGTGGATAGCGAGGAATATGCAATCTATACCTGGTGAAATTCTATTACAGTACACAGCCTAGTGAAAAATATGTCTTGCGTATAAATAAAATGTACAGTAATGTCATGAATATGGACATTGAATCAACAGAGTTGAAAATACACATATGTCTACCCATGCATATGGAATAAATCTGCCAGTGAAAAACCCAGTCGTCCATGAGAAAAAGGTGCCAGAGTCATGAGCGTGAGCAAGAGTCACTAGTCCATGAACCGGGCAGCACACCTGGTAGAGGAACGTCAGTTGGCATCATTGTAGCCTCAAGGAATACCGGCTCAAAAGGCTGCCAATGTCTGTGCACGTCTCTCCTGGGCTCCAGCAGATAAGGGTGCCGCCGTCCTTTAAAAAAAGAACAATAATAAAAAATAAATAAAAGACATCCAGGGCATTCTTAGCAATAAGCCCAGGGATGAAAACAGCTCAGGAAATGCAAGGGCCAGCCATCCGTTACACACGTTTATCCTCAAGGCTGACGGACATGTGGCTCCCCAAGGCTATGAGTTTTGTTTGTTGACACAGATCTGTTCTACTTTATTTACTACATTCTTGCTTCTCCATTTAGTTTCCTCTGTGTGTGTGTGTGTGTGTGTGTGTGCGTGCATGCGTGAGTGTGCGTGCGCGCGCGCGTGTGTGTGTGTGTGTAGCTGCAGGGCTAAACATGTGTGTTTGCTCAGCTTGGCGTGATGGTGGAGGTCCCCTGGTTCAAAGCAACGGGTAAGGGGCAGAGAACAGTCAGAGCAGAAGGTTATATTTGATTGATGGGCAGGTCTGTTCCCATTCGGGCCCCGCAGCACTTCGGGCCCCGCCTTTCCGCCAACCTAGACTTACCTTGAGGAAAGTCAGAGTTGTTGGCCTCAACTCAGCGGGACGGCTCTGAAAACAGAGGCGAATGGCTTTGATGTAGTTCAGGTCCATCTTCACTTTTATTGCTTTGGTTGTTTTTTTTGCATTCTCATACTTTATGCCCTGTAGTGTGCTCAAGCAAAAAATACATTTACTGAGCTGTTAATAAAACATCATCAGTGTTGTGTTTTGTTTTCGGTCAATATAGAAGGCTGTATTTGCTCAATGGAGGAAAATGAATACCTGTTATTTTAAAAGCGTATACTCTACCGGATAAATAATGTTCCATATCGCAGCTGACCCCAGGGCATGTCATCCCCCGTCTCTCTCTCTCCCACCTTTCCTCTATCTCTGTTAACCGTATATACTGTACCTGAAATAAAGCATAAATAAGTTATTAAAAAGTAAAACACTGAACCAAAAAAAAATGCGGATGACTGAGATACAAATGTGCAGGCCAACCTCAACCTTACGCCACAGATTTAAAAAAAGAAGTTTGTTTGTAATACAACGGGATGGAGAAGATGGAGGGCGGTATTAGACGAGACAAATCGCTGCGGGAGAGAGAGCACCTCCCCAGGTGCATGTAGGGGCGGAAACATAACTGGAGCTGCAGCACAGGGGTCACTGACTCACCTGTGTGTGGGCATATGTGCAGACACGCGTGGAATATGCAAAGTGCACCCCAACCTACGCGCGCAGTAACAAATGGCCCGGAAGGATGACAAATTATTGTCACGGAGAGGATGAAATGGCGCGGAGGGTGTGCGGGACGAGACATCATCCATCCTGGTCTAGAGGCGATCAATCAGGACGGGCTGGGGTCCAGTAAAGGGCGGGCCGAGAGATGTAGGAGGGTCCCCCGCACCCCTCTCCCCCCTCCCCCCCAGATGTTGGCCACTATTCCTGGGATGGATCATCTGGCAAGGGAATTGCATGTAAAAGTGTGTGTGTGTGTGTGTGTGTGTGTGTGTGTGTGTGTGTGTGCGTGCGTGCGTGCGTGCGTGCGTGCGTGCGTGCGTGCGTGCGTGCGTGCGTGCGTGCGTGCGTGCGTGCGTGCGTGCGTGCGTGCGTGCGAAAGACAGATGCAGACACTGTTGCACTCATGCATGTAAGTGTGTGAGTGTGCTTGAGTGCGTGCGTGTGTGCGTCTGTGTGTGTGTGTGAAAGACAGATGCAGACACTGTTGCACTCATGCATGCAAGTGTGTGTGTGTGTGTGTGTGTGTGTGTGTGTGTGTGTGTGTGTGTGTGTGTGTGTGTGTGTGTGTGTGTGTGTGTGTGTGTGTGCGAGTGCGAGTGCGTGTGTGAGTGCGTGTGTAGGAGAGGACACATACCTGAACAGGAGGTTTGTCTGAATGCCTGCGTGTGAATAAACCTGGGGCAATGTGAGATACGGCATCTGTGTGAGAGAGTGTGGCAGCAGATACATACACTGTACAGGTACAGGTGATAAAGCCATGCATGATTCACAGAAGCTCAAGGTTATCGGCTCATTCGTCCACAGCTGTGTGTTGTCTCGTCTTCAGCACAGGTACAGTACAGCACTGGTTCTCAACCTGTGGGTCGGGACACCCATGGGGGTCTCCAAATTATTTCGGGGGGTCCCCAGATGATTAGCTTAATGTGCATCATTGTTTTCTCTCTCAACAGTAAACAAACCAACATACAGTGTAAGTGTATACAGGGTATCTGTACATTTCTAAAGTTACAATTTAATGACTTTTAAGTCCCTTTTAATACAAAATTACGTAAGAAAGAGGCAAACATTGTGAAAATAGCCTGTCTACAAGCTCACAACGCCTTGCAGTGCGAGGCGTTGTGAACTTGTACTGTAGTTTGGCTATTTTCACAGTATTTATCCGTGGAACTGAGCCTAAATGTAATGCCTACAATTCATGCTTGTCAGGGTGGAGGGTCCCCAGTTCAATTATGATCAACGTGGGGGGTTCCCAAACTGAAAAGTTGGGGAACCCTTGCAGTACAGTACCTACAGTAGTGTACCTGCCTGGACCGGGCAAAAAAAGAAAAGAGCCATCATATGCAGACAAAAGGAAAGGGTTAAAATAATATCCGTTCTGATAAGTCAAGCTGAATGGGAGAGAGATTTGCTCAGATGATTATGCAGTCAGACATGGGGACTTTGATACGTGATCATACTGCCAATGGAGAGTTGTGTGCATGGGGAAAATGACAGGTTCCTATTCAAACATGCACACTTGACATCGAACAGCCAATCTGGCCACCCGCACACACACACACACACACACACAGACACACACATACGTATGCACATAAACAAGCACAGATAAGGATACTAAACCACAGATTGTTTGCCGGGAAATACGTGCTAGACTGTGATAGCAAAATGCAATGGGGAGTAAGCTGGTGAAATAGACCTCCATCGCACAATGTCCTGGAGGTCATGACATCAGAATTAAACAGCACCTCCGGTGAAGAGTGCTTGTCAAACATCATTTTACACCTCCCCTTCTCCAGGTTTACATATTGGCAGCATGTGCTTGTGCATTATGTGTTCTGAATTGGCAATGAGTGATAGAGACACAAAGTGGACCGTCAGTGTCAAAACAAACACAACAACCCCCCCCCCAACACACACACACACACACACACACACACACACACACACACACACACACACACACACACACACACACACACACACACACATAATATGCCACTAAAAATGAAACAAATGAAAACGGTCACTTAAAGGCCTTACCAGCACTTGTACTGCCGAGGAGGGCATGTGAAAACGACTCTCCCATTGCTATGCCGGAAGGTTATACAAATATTTTTTTGCTGGTAATATGCTGCCACTGTATAACTAAGTTTTTACCATAAAATAGCCATTTCTCTTGTCAGGACCAGGAAATTGGTCCTCACAATGTGTATTTCTTAGGTATGCATGATATATCGGTCATCATATCGGTATCGGCAATATCGGCCTTAAAAGTGCAATATCGGTATCAAACCAATATCAAAATATCGGTTTACTACAATACTTGTAGGGAGATTTGGCCCTCACAAGCACTGCCAATTTTATAGGGGCGCGTTGTGAGCTTGAAGATCTGCTGTGATTGGCCAGCCCAGTTCCGATCTATTGATTAATACAAAATATGTTTCTTTCATTTTATCTTTATATATTTTTTTGATTTTTCTATTGATTAATTGATTCATCTAGTTATTTATTGAGTTCTCATACTGATTTGTCATTTGCATAAGTGGCATTACTGTAAATAGATGGTGTATGAAATGAAAGCCTGCCATGAAAGGTACTTATAACAAGGCGTCAATAAGGTGACATCATGGATGGAGCTCTTTCTCTCTGATCTCTGATCTGCCCTGCAGGTAGATTTGTCCTCTGAAAATCGAACTACAATATAAAGGACTGTCTATCACCCTTACCCTGCGTGAAGGTATAACACGTAAGCAAGCTTTGACACTTACATGGAATGTTAAATTATGTGTTACATTGTTTGTTGCTTACTTTGCGACTGTCTGCTAGTTTAAAGGGGTAGTTCACCCCCAAAATAACTTTTTTTCTATTGATTACTGACCATCTGGAGCCTTCAATTCATAGATATTTTTTTGTTTTTGTTACATTCCTAAGCCAATAATTTGATTATAATAAATGTGTCCCCATTGATTCCGGTAGGAGACACAAATGCATTTGTGTCTCCTACCGGAATCAATGGGGCTAAATTTATTATAATCAAATAATAAAGGAAGGAATGCGACAAAAACAAAAAAATATCCATGAATTCAAGGCTCCATGGGGTGAGTAATCAATAGAAAAAAAGTTATTTGGGGGGTGAACTACCCCTTTAATAGTTTTATTGGCTTAAGTACTTTGCAGATGGAGGACCGTTTTTATTCAGTGTTCATATGTTTAGGATGATGTATTTGCGCTGTATTAGCTATACTGGTGAGTGGTGACAGTAGATTTGACAATTGACAATTTGTTGATCCAGCCCACCTGCTACTTACAGATATAACTGCCACATTTCTATAGCCCATGCTGGACTCAGTCCCAGCTGGCATTTTGTTATAAAATACAAAATGCTATCCTTTTTCTGCACCGGTGCCACATCAGACTCCAGTGTATGCAACTCTCTGGTATAAAAGATTCTCTGATCGGTATTATTTCCATAGTGTACCAAGTTAAACGTATACTAACTGTGCACTTCCTCACAGATGGTGTTTTTGTCAAAATCTTGCCCTCCCCCCTGACAGAGGCTAAAATTGCCTATGCTCACACGTATAGTAATAAAAGTACACACGCACACGCGCACACACACACACACACACACACACACACACACACACACACACACACACACACACACACACACACACACACACACACACACACACACACACACACACACACACACACACACACACACACGACTGAGCGCACTGTGTTCTGGCTGCTGCTGAATGGCTTGCACACTACTTATAAATGTTTCAGGCCATCCAATATTCTTGAGTACCATCCCTGCCATTTGCAATACATGACAAATGAGACTTGTGTCCTTGTGTCTCGTCACGAAACAGTACAAGCACTGACTAACGTCAACAAACAATGGGTGTCAACAGTGTTCATCCTTCATTAGCATTAGAGTGCAGTGACGTTGGCGCAATGACGTTTACCTCGAAACATCGCTGCAGGCTTGCACAGTTGATCGGGGACAGGATTTTGAATTTTCACGGCATGGAGATTGACACTTTTACATTAAGAAGGCACTTCCTTGAAGAAGCTATAGTGGAAGAGTATTGAGCAGTGGCTCCCAAACCTTTTAGCTCGAGACCCAAAAATGGGTAGGGAATTTTAGATTTTTCTTGATTTCTGAAATTCTTTTGAAAGATTTGTTCTGAAAAAAATAAAAAATAATAAAAAGTGAGTCCATGACTCTAAAATGGGTCCTGACCCATTGTTTGGGAACCACTGGTATAGAGCAGCGAAGTCCTGACGTCACTGCCGCTAAAGGGCGCTATCCCCCTGGGTCGCAGCGTAATGTTTTGTGTTGAAATCCCCATAGGGGAATCTTAGATCACCTCATAAGAACTGTATCCCAAAAATAAACAAATCATCCGGGTGATTTTACTCATATGGATATGAAGCATCGACTGAAGGTGGAAATGTACAAATTTACCCAAAGAGTAACACAATAATCGCTAGAAACGAGTCAAACGACCCAACGACTACATTTCCCATGAATGTGGCTGCTGTAGGGACAGTGATTTCAGACCCGGAAGTGTAGTTTTTATGTCACGGTGCGAGGCTGGCAGGTGAGGACCCAGAAGCAGAACAATGTAGGCAGGAACGTCTAATGTAAAGTATTTATTCTGATTTAACTCACAGGACTGGAACAGAACATCATAACAACGTTAATAATCTGACAAGGAAACTGTCACAAACACAGGGCTTAAATAGACACAGGACTAACAAGACACAGGTGAACTCAAACACAAATCAACACAGGGATTGGCTGGGGCACAACAGGACACAGGTGGAGAACATAACTAATCAAAGGGAGGTGAGACAAGACAGGAAACACTAACTAGGCTAAACAGGAAACACAAGGACATCACTACATAGACAAAAAAAAGTACAAGGAGAACAAGAAACAATAGGAACGATACTACATAATACGATACAGAGACACAGATCCTGACATTTTATGACTTTTAAGGCAGAATTAATTAGATTTTCTCCAGAAACAGGCTGTATCAAATATGAATGACTATCATAAACGATGCAGAGCCACCCCCCTGACAGAAACGCCCGGATGATTTGTTTATTTTTGGAACACAGTTCTTATATGACGTGATCTAAGATTACCCTAAGGGGATTTCAACACAAAAAATTACACCGCGACCCAGGGGGATAGCGCCCTCTAGTGACAGTGACGTCAGACTTCAGTGCTCTATAGAGTCGAAGTAAAGCCATCCATATATATTTTTTTAAATATTTTACTTAAATTATTTTCGCTCCACATTATATATCTTCGCTGAAAATAGCCGATCGACAAACTGTGTCTTCCTTCACCCACTAGGTGAAGGAAGTGTCTTCCTTCACCTATATGTGCAAAAGGTTTGACGCTGATCGGTGCAGCAGATTGCGAGATTAGCTCCACACAGACAGACAGACAGACAGACAGACAGACAGACAGACAGACAGACAGACAGACAGACGCTGTTTTAACGATTTCTTTCATCTTGGTGGTGGTGCACAGACCAATGTCACATCAAAAGAGAGTCACACCTACATCCACGCATAAAACAAGTCTGTGTTTTTTTATTTATGAAATGTAAATAACCAGGGATACCAAAGACTCTAAAAATGGGACCCATTTGCCAAGCATCCCTTGCTTGGCACTCAGCATCAAAGGTTGGATTGGGGTAAGTCCCTGCGACATACTAGTGTCATGTCCAGGGGGTGTACTTGTACATCAAGCTGCCTCACGCTACAGAAACAGGGGATAGGCTCCTGCCCTATGGCTCGGCAAGGTTTACTTAAATAACCAGGATAGAATGAATCGAATGGAAGAAAATAAATACAGATGAAAGAGTAGAGGAATACTGTACATGTAATACATTACATATAATAGAGAGCATTAATCAAGCATGATAAATATGAATAAACGTAATGATGGATGCACCCCCTCCTCCTGGTGAAGAGACTAGGTGACTGACAGCTCACCACAAAATGAGCTCCCTGGCCTCCTCAGATGTTGTTTAAATAAAAACTAACACATCCAATTAAACACTCACAGGCAGGCAGTGGACAAAATACTCAACCTATACTTGAGTCAAAGCATTAATACTCCCGGTCAAATATTACTCAAGTAAATGAACTTAAAGTCGCAGTTCACATGTCCGAAAAATACATCTTTGAATGTAAATGAGATGACAAGTATTTTTTTAACAGTTCCTACCTGCATATCAAGTGATTTCAAAACGGGATTTTTTAAATGTGAAACTGCGAGACCCATTTGGGTCTCCAGGGCTATGCCAATCGATAGATTTATATTTATATTTATTGATAGACGGTATGTTCACTCCTTCACTCATTCGGAGATCCAGTGCAGATATCTAGGAACAGCAGCTGCGTATTTTATTTCATATACAGTAGTACTTTATTTATTCTGATTTAGTTTTCTTAACCCTCTTAACCCTTACCTGTACCCCTCCTGTGTTTCATTCCTAGTGCTGTTGCTGCTATATGACACCTGAATTTTCCTCCGGGATCAATAAAGGTTGATCTTATCTTATCTTATCTTATATTATCCTAATGGTGCCTCCAGATTGTGAGGCACTGATTAATTGATTAGGCCCTTCAGAAAGCAAGCATTAGACGGGCAATTAATTATTCAGCCGCTGTGCACGCTGCCAGATGGCGATGAATGATGCATTTGGTTAAAATAGTAGGCTAAATATTGACAGGTGTTGCCCGGGACCCTCTCTCACTCCCCGCGGACGGTGGAAAAGAGAGAGCATGCTAATTGTCTATCTCCAGTAAAAGTAAAAGCCGACAGATGCCTGACCCGACCTGCCCCCTTAAATCGGTAAGATACAGAGGAGCTGAGCTGCCTAAATGCTGACGTATGGTCAGGTTTTTGTGCTGACAACTAGCTGGCTATGCTGAACATTTAGAGCAGAGAGCGCTACTTCTTGAATTCAAGCTGCTTTGTTAGCTTTTGCTCCGATCCCAATGACTGGGAGGTTGGTTTTCAGCTGGGTTTGGGAGAACTCGATCACACAATAGTATAGGCCCTGGCGGGTTGCACTCGTTCCCCCAGTCACAATGACTCGGCGTCACTTCAATCAGAAAGCTGAGAAAACTCATTTCTGAGCGGCCTTGACATCAATTGCACGCGGTGGCAATTTCAAATCGACTGCCTTTGCACAGATCCCCTCCAACGGTATGAAATTGACACAATTTCAGACACAACACAGGCATTGTAAAGTGACAGGGAGGCGTATAAAATGGTCTGCATTTCTATAACACCTCTATCCAAAGCACATTACAATGTGCATGGCGTTCACCCATTCACACAGTATCACTGAAGGTGGAGGCAACCATGCAAGGTAACACCCTCATCGGGAGCATTTAGTGGTTCCGTTTGAACCGGCAATCTTCCGGTTCCCAAACGGCTACTCTATCTCCCGAGCAACAACCCACCAATGAAAGGAGCAGCAGTATTGTATTAGATTAGATTAGATGAACTGACATGCTTATGGCCCTGTGTGATGTATGAGGTCTAGCTTCAAGTTGCACTCAGAGGGAGCATGATGTAACCCAGACTAGGTCAAGGTCAAACTTTATTGTCCACCAGGGAAATTTGGCTTGGGCTTTCACCCCTGCTACTACAGCCCCATAAATATTCAAAACAATACAGTGTAATAGAACATACATAACAAGAGAGCAACACACAAGTGCACACCTAGCCAAAGGAGTATTTGAATCTATTTAAGCCACACCTGATTAATCATGCAGAACATGGGTAACGTCTCTAACACACACACACACACACACACACACACACACACACACACACACACACACACACACGCACACTCACACGCACACGCACACGCACGCGCACACACACACACACACACACACACACACACACACACACACACACACACACACACACACACACACACACACACACACACACATTTATAAATATATATAAAATTGTTAGCTTAATATTGTAGCACAGCACATATATACTGTTGAAACAAAGTCACAGCTATGTAACTTGACACATGTTGTTAATATTCCAGACTAATGTTCCATTGACTTGTCCATTAGTGTGATGTTATTTTAAATAGCTTAATTTGTCTTATTTAAAGGGATGTTTCACTTTCAAAAAAACTTTGGGTCATTTTATCGTTTACTCAGGCTTTTGTGAGCCCCCAGACCGTTTTTAAGTTGCTTGATTCGATAACTTTTTTCATCTATTTTAATATATTTTTTTGAAAACTATTATTTTTTAAAACAATACAAAAATTATATAAAATAAATGAAAAAAGTAATCGAAAAAACACGGCCCCCTCGCGTATTAGGAGGGCAGGGTGAGTCACCAGAACCAAGGACGGGTGTTTTTGATTAATCTAACATGCTAAAAATGGAGTTTGAAGTTACAATGGGTTTGTATAGGAAGGGGGCGTGTCTGATAAAATGAATATCAAATATCTAAATACTGAATCAAGCAACTTAAAAACGGTCTGGGGGGCTCACAAAAGCCTGAGTAGACGATAAAATGACCCAACGTTTTTTTTAAAGTGAAATATCCCTTTAACTTTGCCTGAATTATCTTTGTTTCCTAGAATTGAACAACATTTGTTCAGTTAAAACACATTTATTTCTCTTTGTTGTTATTTTTATAAAAATGAAATATAAATTGTGAATTGTCCCCAATTTGGCTGATTTGTTATTAAAAAGGTCTTTAAAGTCATTAAATTATAACTTTAGAAATGTGCATAGACGCTGTAAAGCACTTATACTTTATGTTGGCACTTATATTGTATGTTGGTTTGTTTACTGATGAGTGTGAAAACAATGTTGCACATCAAGCTAATCATCATGGGACCCCCCAAAATAATTTGGGGCACCCCCCTGAGGGTCCCGACACCCAGTTTGGGAACCACTGTTCTTGGTCCGTGAATTCAGGTTAATTTCTTGACACTCCCTAGCCTAGAGGCAGGCTTCCAGGGCTCTTTTCCTGCGACCCCTCCCCCCCGCACCTGCACGAGACAAGTACAGGTCAAGTGTTCTCACATGCTCGGTTTATATTTGTAATAATAATAAACAATAACATTCCACCACATGGAAGTGGAAGTTGCAAGTATTGCCAGGGAGTTAGAACTGCTGAAGAATCTGACAGTTGAACAGCAGTTAAAGGGATATTTCACTTTCTTGATTCAGTATTTAGATATTTGATATTCATTTAATCAGACACGCCCCCTTCCTATACAAACCCATTATAACTTCAAACTCCATTTTTAACATGTTAGATTAATCAAAAACACCCGTCCTTGGTTCTGGTGACTGCCCTCCTAATATGTGAGGGGGCCGTGTTTTTTCGATAACTTTTTTCATTTATTTGTAATATTATTTTTTGGAAAATGATTTTTTTTTAATACAATTAAAAAATTCTATAAAGTAAATGAAAAAAGCAATCGAAAAAACACGGCCCCCTCGCGTATTAGGAGGGCAGGGTGAGTCACCAGAACCAAGGACGGGTGTTTTCGATGAATCCAACATGTTAAAAATTGAGTTTGAAGTTATAATGGGTTTGTATAGGAAGGGGGCGTGTCTGATCAAATAAATATCAAATATCTAAATACTGAATCAAGCAACTTAAAAACGGTCTGGGGGGCTCACAAAAGCCTCAGTAGATGATAAAATGACCAAAAGTTTATTTGAAAGTGAAATATCCCTTTAATTTGATTATCATCATGACAAACTGCCTTGGGAGGTTTCTTAACAACTGATTGGATTGCAGCATGCAGCAGCCAGCAGGTGAGTTACCTACATTTAGATGCTTAGCATTAGCATTAACGTAAAATAGATCTTAATTGTGTGTAATTGTGTGTAATTTCACTTTTGATATTTACTTGGTGAAACAACAAGTGCCCTGTTTACTTTGTGTTATGATGAATTGAGCTGTGTTTGATTTGATTGTGATGCTAACACAACATCCTAGCTAAGCTCATACAGGTAATGTGAATGCATACGTACGTGTGTGTGTGTGTGTGTGTGTGCGTGCATGCACGTGCGCGCGCATGTGTGTGTGTGTGTGTGTGTGTGTGTGTGTGTGTGTGTGTGTTTAAGTTGTGGTTAAATCTGATATGTAGACTATGTGTTGTAAAAAGAAGTAAAAAGCCAGATACGTACAGTATGTATAGGCTATTGAACTAACAGACTATTAAGGTGCTTGCAGGTGATGTGTGTGTGTGTGTGTGTGTGTGTATATTTTTATATAACAATGTATATGCTCAATCTATTCATTATCATTTTCTTTTGTAAGTGCAGGTCTACAGTAATTATTACATCATTTACAGTAATAAAAACATAAAATATAAAAATACAATATTAATGTAATATGTTGATTTTTTTTTTTGAATTTAAATGGTGCGCACACATACATCCCCCTGCACAATGAATGTAGAGTTAGGTAGGGAGTCAGCATTTTGTGTTTAGAAGCAATTGAAAATACTAATTACTAAATACTAATCCCAATTTAAATATATTGAGTACATTGCTGACGGCCCCTAAGTAGCTCTGTGGTTGAATTTTCTTTCTTTCTTTCTTTCAGATACTCAAGGCTTATGGTGTCCCTCCCAACCATTGCAGAGTTTAACATCCTGGAGGTCACCCTAGCCCCCTTCCTCTTCATTATAGTCCTGGACTATATGCACTTACGCAGGCTATCGGTGGAGGGGAGCAACAACTTGGCTTCACTACTCTTAACAGACCTAGACTATTCAGATGACATACCCTCGCAGACCATCTCTAACCGTCCTGACCTCTAATGACAACAGGATTGCCCTAAAGGGTTAGTGAAAAGATGGCAGCCAGGAGAATGAGGCTGGACGGTTACTGCCAGCAGGGGAGGAAAGTACTGGCGAAGCTAGCCATATATATGGGAGGATGGAGATGACTGGAGACACCGCTGGAGGGCATCCCCAAGGACGAGCTAGAGAGAGGAGGGCTCTATCTCTCTATGATGAGTTCAAAAGTTTGACCTTGGCCATCGCATATACTGATGAAGTCAAGTAGAAGACTGGTCAAGGTAGGAAGCTTTCCTTTTTCTTTTTTGCCACTACTGCTTGTGTTGTATGTAGCCATGGTTCACATGACGCTTGTATACAAGCGTCATGGTGCCGAGTCCCCCTGGTCTAAAGTTGTGTTCGATTTTTTCACATTGCCATCTCTCACATTGCCATAAACGTTCAGATTTCAAATATAAAGTGCTTAACACCGAGCCACGGATGTTACAAGGCGATGCGGACCGCGATGAGTACCCGTATCTCCCGTATTGTTCAATAAACAGCATTTTAATCCCATCGCCGGCCATTTTCTCCAAATTGTCGCCGATACTTTCAACCATGCGACACTAATGGTTGGGAGGTGTATTGCATACATTACCAAAAAAATAACAAAAAAAAAGAAAATGGCCGGCGATGGGATTAAAATGCTTTTTATTGAACAATACGGGAGATACGGGTACTCATCGCGGTCCGCATCGCCTTGTAACATCCGTGGCTCGGTGGTAAGCACTTTATATTTGAAATCTGAACGTTTATGGCAATGTGAGAGATGGCAATGTGAAAAAATCTAACACAACTTTAGACCAGGGGGACTCGGCACCATGACTGTCATGGTATGACAGTCATGTATCAGGGCTAGTGTTGTATGCTGTGTGGATACTGATATGACTTAAGCTGTTGTTGCAATGAATGGAAAATTTTCTGTTTGTGTATGTCGTGTGTGTGCATGTGCATGTGCTGTGTCCTACTGTATGTGTGAGTTTGCTATTTTCTTTTAAGTTCAAGCTAGAGATTTTGGGGCTTTGTGAGTTGTGCTGTGGCTGATGTTGAAGGTTGTGAGTTGTGCTATTGGTTCATGACCGGCTTGGTGGCAAAACATACAGCATGTCTATGTACTGTAGACCTGTCATTCATTCCTTCTTTCTTGCTCTATTGCTGTCATAGTGTTGTATGCTGTGTGTATGCTGATGTGATTCAAGCTGTTGCTCGACATTGTTGTCATAGTGTGTTGTATGCTGTGTGGACTGATGTGATTCAAGCTGTTGCTTGTCATATTGTGTTGTTATAGAGTGTCACTCTCAAACCTTGCCGGTGTTTAAATCACATTTGAAAACTCACTTGTACCCCTTGGCTTTCGATGATTCAGACTGAGAGTTGCTGTTTCCGTTAGGCCAGTGGTTCTCCAAGTGGGGTCCGGGGACCCCCCAGGGGTCCTTCGGAGGGTTCCAGGGGGTCCCCAGCGAAAGTAGTTAACATAGCATTACAATCATCTTAACCACGTTATCCATTTATACGTGGGCTGTTCTAAAATAGCAGATCTACAAGCTCACAGCGCGGCACCGAGTGCCGCGCTGCGAGCTTGTAGATCTGCTATTTTTTTAAATACTTGAAAAATATCAAAAATGTTTTGAACATTTTGAATAATTTAGAATTTCTAACCCCAATTTTTCTCTTCTGGGGGTGCCTGGCACAAAATATTTTCAGAGGGGGGTCTTTGGCCAAATACGTATCAATTTTGGGGTCCGCGGCACGAGAACCACTGCGTTAGGCAATGTGGCTGTGTGTTTCCCCCCCTGTCTATTGCTTATCGTTTTACTCTTAGTATTTTATATTTGTTACTGAGTGTTGTACAGCACTTTGGTTCAACGCTGTTGTTTTAAATGTGCTCTATAAATAAAGTGGATTGGATTGGATTGTTGTAATGTATATACATTGTTTGCTCATTTGTTTTCAGGCTGTTGCTCTAGTGCTGTCATAGTAGGCCCCTGTGACTGGGTGCCAATGTATCATGTTCAGTGACTGTTTCTGGTTCTTGAATGAAGACTGATGTGAATCTATAGTCTGTGTTGTTTCTGTTGTTAAAGGTAGTGAGTTGTGACAGCTATAGGGTACAGTATACTGTACGTGTATGTGATCACTTCAGTTAGCCTATGTGTGAGTTTGCTATTTCCTTCCATTGAGACCGGTTCTACAAATTCCTTCTAAATCAGTAGTTCTCAAACTTTTTTGTGCCAAGGACCCCCAAATTGATACATATTTGGCCGCGGACCCCACCCATCTGAAAATGTTTTGTGCCAGGGACCCCCCTGAAGAGAAGATTTGTGTTAAAAAATGCAAAATTATTCACAATTTTTCAAACACTTTCAAGATTTTTCAAAAATGAATAAAAAAAAAGGAGATGTACAAGCTCGCAGTGCGCCACAAAGTATCACACTGTGAGCTTGTATATCTGCTATTTTTGAAAAATCCCTGGCACATAAATATTTTTTAGATGGGGGTCCGCAGCCAAATCTACATCATTTTGGGGGTCCTTGACATGATTTTTTTTTAGAACCACTGGTATAGCCTACATGTAAGCAGAAGTTTCTGAAATGCAGAGGTGCTTAGAGAATTTGTTATGAATGACCAATCGAATGGTCAGAGGTCATATACTGTAGGTCACAGTGGCTAAGTTGTTCCTCATGAGGAGATGCATATGTGTAATGAAGTTTCATGGCTGTAGGTCAAACAGGGCATGGGTTATACCTGTTCAAAGTTAGAATTTTCTATTTATTGCTATAGTGCCACCCTTTGGCTTTGTAAGTTTCATTTCTTGGCCGTTTTGCATATCCCTATACCATTACGCTAAGTTTCAGAAAAAGTTACTGCATTAACAAATACAATAGGAGGCCTACACACTACGTGCTTGGCCCCCTAATAATTAATCAAAGAACATGACCAAGGTGTGCAAAAAGCGTGTGAAATAAAAACATTAAGAGAATCAACAATAACATCAAAATTATGGAATGGCACTTCAATATAAAAGATAATAATAGATTAAGAGAGACAAACAAATTACAATATGTGAAAGGACTTTCAATCCAAGTACAGTATCTTTCAAGAAGAACACATCGATTTAGCAAAAAAAAATTATGGTCACCTCCATTTGTCTTAAGCCTCAACTCAGGAACAACCAGCAGGAACAAACAAGCTGATTTAATCGCAGATACAATTTGAATACATAAAGTTGAGACAGCATAGCAACAGACCTTTTTCACTAACAGGACAGCTGTGCTTGCTTTCTTACAGAATGCAGCCACTTGGCCCTGTATCAGTACTCATGAATGATGGTACCTTAGGTTCCAATGCACGGTGAGATGGCGTACAAATTACAATTTTACAGAGCAGCGCCACTCATCAATGTCAGTTTTAGAACAAGCAAACAATGTAATCGACCAAGATATGTCAATGACAACACAAACGGTATTGAAAAACAAAATCACGTGAGAGTTGGAAGTAACGGAAAGTATAAGTTTTTAATATACTGTAGCTGACATTGACAGTGATAAGAACAGATATATACATATATATATATATATATATATATATATATATATATATATATATATATATATATATATATATATATATATATATACTTGCACATAGAGACACATTTAACCCATTAAGACCTAAGCCCGATTCTACAAGATGTCTTCTAAATCCTAACAGTTTTCTGAAAAACGTATGTTACTGTATATCAGTGGTTCTCAAACTTTTTTTGTATATTATATATTTTGTTCCAGGGACCCCCCAGAAGCAAACCGAGCTCATAGCACGGCACGAAGTGACGCGCTATGAGCTTGTATATGTTTTTGGTTTCTTCAGGCAGAATTAATTTCCGATCACTTGGATAATTGGATAATTAAACGTAGCATCATGCTACACACATGATACATTCATGTTCAGGATATCATAGCACCACACCTACCATCTATGATGCGTGTAAAAGCCATCTCCCGTGAATATGCTCACATCCTAACTATAAAACCAAAGATGCTGTAAGGCTCATATTACAAGATCTCTGGAGAAATCTGATAGCTGGCATACCGAGGCCTGTAAACACCTCATCCTGTCAGGTTTTTGCAATACAGTGTGTGTGAGTTACGTTTCTATGGTATTGCTTGCAATATTCCACTACTTTGGGGCATACATTATTGGTCAGGTCTAATGCACCTTATCCCATCAAAGACCTTAACTGTGAAATTGGCTGGTATCCAGAATATAGGCCTATATATTATTCATATTATTAATGTTCATGTAAACAAAGCTGGCTTGGTTCCAGCCTTAATATAATTTATATGAATATTTTCTGAAATTAGGAGGTGTTCTGTTGCTATATTTGACACCAAACTTGCACAGCGCAGATTGTTTTTGATTGACACACACACCCCTGCTATGCCACACTGCCCATGCTGACACAGTAGACGACGAAACTGCCAAACTGGGCAATTAAAAATGTGAGTCAAACAGATAAGGCAATGTGCAAGGGCAAGGCACTGCAGCATAACAGCATGACATTTTGAGCGTGTCATCGATGACAAAGTGAATGTTAGGGGCGCTCGTATTTTCATGCTTCTGTCCCAGAATTACAAGTGTTGCAGGTCATTGCACTGTTAATATAAGGCATTTTGGCTGTTTATTTCTGCACTTTACTATTTACTATTGTACTTTCTGTACTCTGTATGAAATTCTGAGGCCATGATTCCCTGCACCCCACCAACTGAGAAGGTTTTGCAGATTACAGTATAAATATATGCGTTCATGCAATTTGAGGACAAACAATAATCACTTGTTGTTCCCAGCACCAATCCTGTGTGTGTGGGTGGTCTAGAAACAGGAAAGGAACAATACAGTGGTTGCAATACCCAGCATGTCAATAATAACCTAATGCAGTGGTTACCAAACTGGGGGTCGGGACCCCCAGAGGGTCCCTAAATGATTGTGGGGGGGGGGGGTCCTCAGATGAGGACCCCCTCTGTGGAATCGAGTCAAACTAAATGTAATGCCTAGAATTTCAAGGGCTTGTCAGGGTGGGTTCAAATATGATTATTTTGGGGGGTCCTCAGTTCAAATATGATTATTTTGGGGGGTCGTTTGGGAACCCTTGGCCCATTGAACCATTTGGCTTAGGCCCTATATGCCCAAAGCAATACAGTGTACGCGAAACATTTGACTTCACTGATTAAGGAAATGAAAATGTATGTTTTTAAATTTATACATTTGGTATTTAGCCAAGTAGTTTAAACAATGAAGTTAAACAATATACTGTATTAAACCAATATTTATCCCAGTTATATGGTGACATAACCTACAATTTAGGAACAATCTGCAATTTTTACTCACTCACAAAATTACAAAATGGAATTATTACAATTGGCCCAACTGAATGTTTCAAGACTAAGCAACTGCTATCACTGCATGAAAAGTCTGTATTTAACACAACTCATTGTAAGCTTTATATGAAGATGTAGTTTGTGAATGCACTCACTGCTAGCTTTATAAGACTTTGTTTGTAAAAGTACTTAATGCAAGCTTTATATAAAGATGTTCAAGGTTCAAGCGTTCAAGAGAGGAGCGCTGGGCAAGACGAAGCAGCCATACGTGGCGACATCTTGGACTGTCATGTAGTTTGCAATTGTACTTAATGCAGCTATGGAGATGTATTTGGCAAATGTACTTGATTCAAGCTTTATAATGAAGATGAAGTTTGTAATTGTACTAAATGCAAGCCACAGCTGAGACTGTGGTATTGCTTTCTCGACAGCCAGTCGCGCAAGCTAAGCTCAGAGACAGTATACTTACAGTAAGTCTCGCTCATACTTCTCAAATATTGAGACATCATGCAAAGCAACAGTTGATGGGTTTCATATAAGTGTAGTCAAAATAGAAGAAACTGTACCTCAGGTTGCTTTAAAGCCCCAAATCCTCAGGAACAAATAAAATATGACGACCTCAATATCTTCAGTGGTAGCATGGGCATGATTGTACTGTATTGTTATCACTGTTCATTCTCATGAGTTCTTTCATATTAATGTACTTTCACCTACTGTATAGGCCGGGCCTATAATTGGTTTGTAAATTGTCCTATTCAGTCAGACAAATACAATTACTGGAAATGTATATTTTATTCATTGTCTGACCACCTTGTGAATGGGGCAGCCATTGCAACCTTAATGACATGCTCTATAGCATAGGTTCAAAGGCTAGTGTTCTGGTCAGAGAAAAAAAATGCAATAAACATCTAAATTCAGGCCATTTGAACAAGTGAAACTGTATAAACCCAGCAAACATATTGTTAAATATTTTGCTTTATATGACGCTCAATAATATATTTCAAACATACCTATAATGAATTTAGTTTTGCACTGTATAATTGCATTTATTTACACTTATAAGTAATCATAATGCTTTATAGCAATCATCATACCACATTCATCACATTCAACTTCATCCTCATTTGTGAGGTGTGAACAATTCGCTTTAGGCCTAATTGCAGTTTCTGCACAATAAGGAGAGAGCGAAAGATGTTCCTTATTCATATGGATTCATTTTTATTAATCTTTTGGTCATTTCAGCAAATCATGGATGAATGGCTGCTAATTGCCCTTCATTCTGCCTATAGCGTCTATAGGCATAAGCAATAAAAAGATTTCTAATTACCGCCATAATTGCTGAAAGGTCTTTCTCCAAACTTACAACATATCTGAGAAACACTGGACTAGACAGGCACACTCTATAGAGTGCATAATATCTCTACCAGGCCGGGTGGATTACCTAGGCAGTGATGTTATAGGTTTTTAATGCAGTGGGTCCCGGACCCGAGACCAGCGGACCAGCGGACCAGCTCCTCAAAGTAGTGTCATAAATGGTCAGACAGTGGATTTGGTAACCACATCTCAGTTCCATTATTGACAATAGCCTGAAATTTGATTTCAACACTGAAATAGTGTGTAAGAAAGCTCACAACGCATTGCGATGATCGGCTGTATTTGTCGTTCGACAAAGCACAATTCTGGTAATAAAGCCATAAAACTGTCATTCCCATGTAGAACACACAAACGCACTCGTGCTCGTGAGCCGTCCAACACATTCTCACAGATAGGCGTCATTTAGTGTCTGTCATTTTCACTCCCTAATGCGTCATTATAGGACTACAACAACTAAAAGACACACATTGGAGCTTCAAGTACTACTCGAATGGGCGTTGGCCAGCTGCCTCGGTGGCTTAACTGGTAACAGCGCTTGACTAGTCACTGCAACCTCCCGTGGTCGAATCCCTCTGTGGGTGCAACAGTTATTTTCTCTCTCTCTGTATAGTTATTCTGAAGTTATGGTTAGGATTAAGGTTAGGTTTAGGCATATTTTTGTGAGGTTAGGGTTAGGATTACGGTTAGGTTTAGGCACAGTCTTGTCAACATGCAATGTCGCCATGGCCGTCATGTCAAAACTTGACTTTCAGGGCGTCCCGTCATGTCAAAACTTGACTTTCAGGGCGTCCCGTCATGTAAAAACTTGACGTTTCAGGGCTACTGACAGAGCGACAAAATGTGACGCCTTGGGAGTGAGAACGGGTTGGGGTGTCACGTGGGTCTGTTGTCCAGTTCAGAGGCTGACTGCAGTCATGCATATGTGTGCATACCAGGTGTTTAAGTCTTTCAAGACGATTTGATTGGTGGGTCTTTCAGTGACGTTGCCCCCAGGACAGGAGTTTCAAGTGCCAAAAACCACCAGGATTTTCATGGATAAGCTTCAGAAACAGAAAAACTCAAAAAACATGATTTTGTGTGGAGTGATCTTTAAGAAAGCGACATCTGAAGGGGGCACGGTGGCGCAGTCGGTAGCGCTGTCGCCTCACAGCTAGAAGGTCCTGGGTTCGATTCCCGCCGGGGACGCTGTGGGCGCTGAGGGCGTGTCTTCTCCTCCGCGTCATCAGCGCCCATACCCTGGGTGGGGTTGGCGAAAGGGCCTACTCTGTGTGGAGTTTGCATGTTCTCCCCGTGTCTCCTAGGGTAGTTACCTCTACCCTCACAAAAACATGTAGTAATCCTGGTCGCTATATCGCCTCCCCCGTGACAGCCGGGGCGCCTGATGGAGGGGAAGGGAACTGGTTGGAATAACGTGTTCCTTCCACGTGCTACGTCCTACAAGGGAAACTCCCCCCTGTCAGGTGACAAGAAGGTCAGTTGGCTCTCATGCATTGAAGGAAGCATGAGCTCGGCCCTGGCCTCCCTAGGCTGTGGGGGACTGGTGTAGGGCTGGTGTAGCGCCCAGGATCACTTAGGAAATTGGCACCGGGTTACAAAAATTGCGGGATAAAAAATTTAAGAAAAGAAAAGAAAAAAGAAAGCGACATCTATTAGAGCAGACAGCTCTCACCCCCTGAATCCTGAATACAGGCTCTTGCCTTCCGGTCAATGGTTAAAGGCCCCTGCAACTAGAAACAACATGGTACAAATTCATATACCTAATTCATTCATGCCATCAATAATGGAAGCAGGAGGAGGTAGCTGTTGTTCAGATGTATAGGGACAGTTGACAGGGCCCATCACCATCTTGGGAGGAGGATGGTAATGATGAGCAGATGTTCTTTTTCTTTTCTTTTCTATGGTGCAATAGGGTCGTGGTCTGCTGTCTATGATTGGGCGGGTGGGTGGGTAGTTGGTTGTTATTGTCTTACTGCTGTGTGGACACATGATTATGATTATGATGATTATTATCTGGATCTTGTGATTGTCTTATGTTTTTGTTTTATGTGTGACGTTTATTGTGTCTTTTAGAGTTCTTAATCTGCTTTGCTGCAGCACAAATTGCCCAGTTTGGGATATAATGAACTTCACCTTGAACCTTGACCTTGAGACCCACGGGTGGTCATCTGAATGGGCCCTATTGAAATGGAATGGGTCCCCAAAACAATGTGATTTCTTCTGGGGAAATTGTGGCGTTTAACGTTGTGGCTATGTTCATGTAGCCTGGCATTGGCCAGACTAAAGGTTACACACCGGCGATTATGCGAATATACGCAAAATTCGGACTCGTTCCGAATAAATAAAAGACGCTTTTTCGCTTCGCTTTTTTCTCTCTTATGACTAGGGGGAGATATTAGACTTTCAGGCCATCAGGCTGAGGTTGTGAGCCACTCTGCTACGCATGCATGCAGATGTTGAGTCATAAAGTGTAATCACATTATTTCACTCACATGGATAATCCCTTATCTATTACATATCTGTTTAGTGCCTATACAGTATATTGCCGTAGTTGTACTGCACTGCATAATCATTGAGGGGGATTATGGTGACCACACCTCTTATGTTAAGGGCTCAAGTGATTGATTCACTGTGACTGGGAATACACTCTCTGTCCTCTGGTTAAGGAAACAATCTAGAGCTGCTAAACCACCTTGATGTGGGATATTTGTATAGGGTCTACATCGAGCGGGTCCCATAGAAACATGAACAACAGATATACTGGAGATACATACAATGCAAGTACACAGATACATTCATCCACAGATAGCTCACCCTCTCCCACCCACCCCACCAACCACCACCACCACACCATCAGCTGCTGCTGAATAACGGAAGAGAAGAAAGGGTACAGTACAGTACAAATACCTATAGTTCCATGGAAGAGACAGCTATAGCATCTGCAGGCAGGACTGCGGTTATTTCTCTCCAGGCTGCAGCCTATACTCTCTGGTGAGAATGTTATTGTTCTTAGCCAACCAGTTATAGCCGTCAGGAGGATGCCACGGACGGTGCCCAGATGAAGTGCCTCTACCAGAACAGAGGGAGTAATGGCACCGCTCATTCTTTCTTTGCTGCTAAGCTCCCTCTCTCACTGTCTCTCGTCTCGTTCTCCGGGGACCAGCAGGCCACTGGGCCTCCTCCTACTCACATCCTTCATCCATGAAGACACAGAAATGAAAAGATCCCCTGCAACCCACGTCTCAGTGTGGAACTCTGTTTGAGTCGTGCTCGTATTATGCTTCTGTGCAAGTATTTTCTTTTTTCTATGTAGTGTGAAGTCCCAGTGGCCTTCACTATGTGCCCAGGGAGAATTGGTGTGAGATCACCACAGTACAGAACACTGACTGCTGCAACAATCTTTAACCTCTAGTCCTTGTGTACTGTACCTCAACCACCACCACCACCCTCATACGCATTAAGGGCCTTTATGTGGCTGTAAGATCAAATGCTACAGCTACAGTAGCCCTTTCAGGTCAACCCTTTTCTTGTCACAGAAACCCACACTATGACTTTCATAAGGCTATGGAACCGCATTTCGAACGATTCATTGATGACATTTTTCATATTTTGGGGTTTAAATTAAATTGTCATAATTGAATATATGAACTTGATTCATAGTGGTGATATTGAAACATAGTTGACTGTTATAGTAAGTAGTAAAAAAATAAATCCTGGATCCACCAAGCTTAATATACTATTCTACTGTTTCATAATTCTATTGCTGACAGCAGCATGAAACCATGAAAACAATGCCTTGCTTTTCTTCTCGCCACTCTGTACTCCCTAACAACTGGAGCTGCATTAATTTTGATAGATTGCATCTACAGTGTAAAGATGGGCCCTCTGTTGCGCGGCGCCTTATGCCTTACGCCTTATGCCTTAGCTCTACAAGCTCACAACCCGTAAATGTCGATCGGCCATTTTCACTATTTAAAGATGTTTTTCAAAGTATTAAAAATGGCTAAGAAGATTAGGGATATAGCATAAGGCCTTATCAGCAAGATGGGGCCCATTAATCTGCCTTATAATAATGGCATAAATAATGTAGTTTTAAAATGATTCAGTATCTATAATGTTTTAGAATATATGTTTGTATGATCAATCATGCCACACAGAGCTGCATGGGCCCACCATGTGGGCCAGGGCCATCCATAAATTCACATGAAACCATACATTTCTTTGCGGGGTCACGGGTTGTCAGAATGCTGGCATATTATAGCTGAATTGTACAAAACTTAACGAAGAGCACGTACCCTAAATCCTTTCCGAATATATTTAGTCCGCTCCACTGTTGCACCGCATTGTGTATAATACAGTAGGTCCATTAAGCAACACAAACAAAGGAAAGAGCTGCCACTGTGAGGCAGGAGTTTGCAGAGGGCAAAGTAAACAGAGAGGTGTGTAGGTTCAAACAGTGCTCTTTAAACCTTATTATGCAGAGGAAAGTTGAACGCAAATCATACTTCTATTTCGGGAGGAAAAAAAGAAAAAACGCTCAAACTCATCGGTTATCTCTAAAGTGGTCCCCCTCAAACAAAAGCTGCGAATAAGGTCTTTGTCAGCAGTTTAAAATATCTCTCTTCTCTCCCCCTCCTGGTGGCTGGAGGGGAGATAAAAGAATGAGCAAAGTTGCGTAATGGTTTTTAACAGGATCTATATGAACCAAATTGTCACCTCGGTGATAATTACTTTCACAATGTCATGTAGCACCTGCGTATTGCAGTTCACGGTGAACATTAACATTAACTTTGATATTTTTTAATTACTGGATGTGGCTCCTCATTGTCACTTGTTTGACTGGGATAATCAAGGAGGTGACATAGATTGTGACAGATTTCGTCAGGCTGAGTTCCGTGGTTAACATCCCACACGCGCTTCAGTGCTGCAGGGGGGCATCAGGGATACCGGTAGTCCTTTTGCTTAAGATTTGGAACACCAGCCTTGAATTAAAGTTTGTGTGTTAGAGTTCATTTGTGTGCATGCCCGTGTTGGTGGGTGCAGTGATGTAAAGTAACTAAGTACATGTACTCAAGTACTGTACATATTTTTACTTTACTGGAATATTTACTATTTTCAATACTTTTACTTCTACTAACTTCAACCCTATTATACTATGGCTATGGCTAAGCTCACAACGCGTCGCTTTGTGATGCTTTGTGATGCGTTGTGACGCATTGTGAGCTTGTAGATCTGCTATTTTCGAAATAGTTTTTATACACGACGAACTTCTGAAATGGGACATACTGCATAATGAGTACTTTTGATCCTTTAAGTATATTTTGATGCCAATACTTTTGTGCTCTTACTCGAGTAAATTTGGAATACCGGACTTTTACAAGTAGTATTTCTACATTGTGTTATTGATACTTTTACTTAAGTAAAAAAAATGTCAGTACTTCTTCCACCACTGGATGTGTTCATGTATGTGCGGCTATTAACCATCTGAAATACCACTGTGTGACAAAACACAGAGATGGGCTTTGCTTCTTTTTAATTAGGGGCCCTGTGGACTTAACCCCGCTTCATCACTCCTGCCTGAGCTATGGCCCCTGTGATTAATTGGCCCCACCGTGTTGTCACAGAACCTCATCTCCTTGGGACACTTATACAGTACCGCACGTCTGCCTCGGAGTTCACAGCGCGCTTTTGCTTGCGCAAATATTTGAACCTTTTCGTCATTGCACGTGGCGTGGTCCCACGGGGCTTCTTCGCTGTTCCACTTTTCACTCTTCATCAACAAGCCTGGAGACATACATCCACCCTTAGATTGCCCTCTTAAAGTAACAACTTCTCATAAAATGCAAATCTTCGCTTTTTTTTTACAATCCACCAGCTTCTGTCTCCTTTTCCCTCTGAGTATACATTTAACGGTTCATCTGAGTAATGGGGTAAACTGTATGCTGGACTCAGTGTGTAATTATTATACAACTGTTACTCATAGATGTGTGTGTGTGTGTGTGTGTGTGTGTGTGTGTGTGTGTGTGTGTGTGTGCGCGCGTGCGGCAGGGAGTGTTAAAGCATTAATTACATCTGCGTGACTATGCCATCTTATTACCATAGTTTTAGGAGCTACACTGAGCACCAAAAAGCTTCTTTTTTTACCACTGTATAATTGGAAAGACCTGAGATGATCTATAACATTGGATCTCAAAGTGGGGTCCGGGGACCAGGGGGTCCCCAGCTAAATTAGTTAATAAAGCATAATATGTTTTATACATATTTTTATACTTTGGCTATTCAAAAATAGCAGATATACAAGCTCATAGCGCGGCACCGAGTGCCGCACTATGAGCTTGTAGATCTGCATTTTTTGAAAAATCTTGAAAAGTTGTTGCAAATCTTTGAATATATATGTTTTTGTTTTTTTTTACTTTACATTTTTATCCCACGATTTTGTAACCCTATTTTTTACACCCAGTGCCAATTGTCTATGTAATCCTGGGCACTACCTTCCCTCTGCCAACCTAGGGAGGCCAGGGCCGAGCTCATGCCTCCTTCAATGCATGAGAGCCAACTGACCTTCTTGTCACCTGACAGGGGAGAGTTTCCCTGGTTGGACGTAGCGCGTGGAAGGAACACGTTATTCCAACCAGTTCCCTTCCCCTCCATCAGGCGCCCCAGCTGGCCAGGGGGAGGCAGTATAGTGACCAGGATTACTGCATGTTTTTGTGAGGGTACCTACCCTAGGAGACACGGGGAGAACATGCAAACTCCACACAGAAAGGCCTTTTCGCCAACCCCACCTAGGGTATGGGCACTGATGACGCTGATCAAACCCAGGACCTTCTAGCTGTGAGGCGACAGCGCTACCGACTGCGCCACCGTGCCCCCCTTGAATATATATGTTTAAGTTTAAGCGAACATTTGTACTCTAATCTTTGCTTCTGAGGATTCTACACGTCTTCTAAATCCTATCAGTTTTTTTTAGAAAAAAAACATGCTTTCCCGGTGTTAAAGGGTTAATTACATCTGCGTGACTATGCCATCTTATTACCAATTTTAGGATCTAAACTGAGCACCAAACAGCTTATTTTTTTTTACCACAGTATGCAAAATACAGTAGATATACTGTAGACCTTTCTGCATTCTATAATTGGAAAGACCTGAGTTGATGTATAAGGTGCACCTGAAATAGGACGGTGCCATGGGAAGAGGAAAGCACACCTTGGTGAATGGGCCTCAGCCCCTGGGCTATGTAGGCATTGTTAACCACTGCACAAAGTCCCACATCATGCTGGGATTTTGCATCGATGCAGGAGTCCTGCTATAGCCTCCATGTTATACAAAGGTAAATGACCATAGTTCACTTTTAAATAAAGTCCTATATCAAGCATCTGTTACCAGTAAGTAGCTCGTTCAGAAACCTACATTTCTATGGCTATATTTTGTAGCCATATAATAATATTTTCATAAGAAATATGGGATTCTCAAAAAGTGGATATCAGAATGAAACAAACGCTCTGTTTCACAATTGATACAGTTCTTCCATAGTCTGGGAGGCATTGCATCGGAGCTTGGACAGCAGGGGCGCGGCCACTGCGTTGTGATTCAAATCAACAGCCAATGAAGAAAAGGGGGCGGGGTCCACATGCACTGGGTGTTGCATCTAAATAGGATCGACGGGAAGCAATTTCCCCTTGAGAAATTGCGGCCGCCATTGTTGTGTACTGCTGTTTGCCTCTCGTCTGACTTTTTAGACGAGTTGCACAGCTCTCAGACCGGTAAGAGGCGTATCCGCTCAGATTCTGAGCGTAAGTTACATCCCGCCCACAAATACCAGGGCTCTGGCCCAGAAGTTCCTCGCCGAGCTGGCGAAAACTTCTGGGAACTCAGATTAGTTCTTCCATGGAACAGGAAAATTATACCGGGAACCTTACAGACATTCAAAGGCTTATGCTGGAAAGCCTCATAATAATAATGATTATTATTATTAGTATTAGTATTATTATTAGTATTATTACTAGACCGGTTCCGGCCTACTCGGGAACAATACTAGTCAGGAACAATGCAAGTTGGAAATGCATGCCTCAACCTGATTATGCAATCCCTGTTGTACCCGACCAACATCTGTCTGTGTTCCTTTTATGCGCACATATGGAGATCTCTGTACGTGTCTGTCTGCACACTCCCGTGAAACTGTCGTATTCGTGCTCGTCTCACACACACACACACACACACACACACACACACACACACACACACACACACACACACACAGACACAGACACACACACCGACACACACACACACACACACACACACACACACACACACACACACACACACACACACACACACACACACACACACACACACACACACACACACACACACACACACACACACACACACACACACACACACACACACACACGCTTGCCAGAGTTGGAATGTGCTGAACTTCTTTCTATGCGATGTGTAGGAACATGGCTATTCATGAGGAGCGCAGTTCGCAGATCTAAACGAACAGGCCGACTTGTCAGACTTACTGTAGGTAATCTCTGCAGCCCAGTAGCCTAGGTGAGGTGGGAGAGAAGCATCAGTTATCGCTGTTTGAGGTCTCTGCTCCCCTGTAGAGCACGCCGCCCCAGATTTATAGGGGGAAGTAAGAGAGAGCATCCAAGTCTAACCCATGTACTGTAAGTGCTGCGCTGCTTTTATGCCTATGCACACCTGCACGCACACATATTCACACACAAAGTAAAGTGCCAGACCGGCACAAACTTGAATAAGCATAGAGATGCGCATGTGTGTGTGTGTGCGTGCAGGCATATGCAATACCCTCTTGTTAAAATTCTTGGACCACTGCAAACGAACGAGTACAAAGTAAGTTATTCTGTCTCCCTGTGTTGCCCTCTGCAGACGGAGTTCATTGGATATCAAATCACACTCCGATTAAATACCATACATTATTTGAGTTGTCCCAAGAGAGCGAAGGGTGTGTGTGTGTGTGTGTGTGTGTGTGTGTGTGTGTGTGTGTGTGTGTGTGTGTGTGTGTGTGTGTGTGTGTGTGTGGTGTGTGGTGTGTGTGTGTGTGTGTGTGTGTGTGTGTGTGTGTAATATGCTCTTGATCCCGCACCAGTGAAACTAGAGCAGTACCCTGTTGTGTGCGCTCAGCATGAGGGCAGCCTTTATATTGAACCTCATCAGTTATACCTTGCTGCACAGGTTACTGCTGTTCAACTACAGCACACTGGCTCAAAGCAATGAGAACCCACACACACACACACACACACCTCCACTCTACTCCACCCCACCCCACCCCAACCCCCCATATCATCCCGGCAAATGATAATCGCCTCTCAGCACTATGCATTACATGCAGACAAGTCGATATCTCTACGACACCTGTGCGAAATTGTAACAGCTCTTACGTGTTGATATAATGGGAACGCAAAAAAGAACAAATGCTGCAATTTTTTACTGAGCCTTGTAATACTGTCAAAACTATTGTGGACAGAAGAGAGATGGTTTTGGCAAGGCACCAAGGCAGTTCTTGTTGTCTCTAAAGGCCTTGGTTTGTGAGACACCGTTTCTTTTGTAGTGTCAGCCGGCGATGGATTTTTTTGTCGTTTACTGGGGAAAAAAGTGTTGCTAGCTTTCAGGTATCTCATCTGTCTTGTACCTCTGTATCTTGCTCTTATAGACAGACGGTCATTATTGACCAGAACTGGTGCAATTTGGTCTTAATATGTGTCATTTTGAGGGACACACCGATTGGGAAATTCTGGGCCGATATGATTTTTTAAATTACATTTTGGCCCACAGTCAATGCCGATATTGTTGTTTTTTTGTTTAGTTTTTTGGTTATTCATTTCCCCTTTTCTGCCAGGGAAATAGATACATCTTCATTATAAAATAACAGTTTTAAAGTCTTTCAGCCCTTCATCACAGTATCTTTTAGTGAGCACAAATTCAATCATACAGATTTATGAAACACATACACTGTAAGCCACCGATGTCAGTAAGATGACATCAGCGAATGTCATCTTATTTGCAGATACACCAGTCAACACAAGGTGAGTATCAGCCAACACCGATGTTTGGCCGATTACAGTAATCGGTGCATCCCTAGAAATTTCCTGTGCTGTATCATGAGTGTCTTTGTAAGAATTCCAGGTTTAGCAATAAAAAAAATTAACACCGCTGGTATCCATCAGCATATAAGTTATTCCACAAAACGTGATATGATTGATTAGATCTTTTCTCCTCATGTTTATATTTCCCCCGCCTCATTGCTGCTGTCTCCCTCTGCTACCCTGGTGATCAATAATGGAAATTCATATGCCATATCGTAGCGTATTCCCAGGCTATTCTGTGGACAATTCATACACCATAGCTCACTATTAACAGACTTGCGCCTACAATTCACAACAGATCATATTGGACGTTTCAAGGCTATATTTTAGAATCCTAATCCGACCGTCTTTCAAAAAGTCTCATTACTTGTGCACACTTTCCATAAATCATTTTGGAAGGGTGATTCCTTTTTTCTTAGTATTTTTTCAATCGGTTGATATCTCATTCTGTTAACCATACTGTTGGGAATTCACTGTCACATGGAGAATTCACAGAATGTAGACTATTTTTAAACCAACAGTTCATATAGTTCATACTATTCACTATACTTCACTTCACTTTCACTTTCACTTTGCAGGTTTTACCACGGTTCTCCGTTTACTACTCACTATGGGATATCAGCGCCCTCAGGCGATGAGACAGAGCAACACACACGCTCCCGGTGCCAATACTGATTGGCTAAGGGTATGTCACGAGTCCGGAAGACCCGGGAGTATAAAGCTCCCTCGTGACGTAGGCTCTTCCTCTTTTCTCCACTCTGCAAGCGAATGCGCAGAAATTCACACACAACAAAGCAAGAAAATTTCAACTTTAACCCAATGCGGGAATACGGAGTATATCCCCACGGGAAAATCCTTGCAAATAAGTTTTCTCCCGGAACTTATTATTAAGTATTTATTTATTTACCTATCCTCTCAGTTTTCCTTATTTCTTGGTCTGTTCTGGAAAAGCCGGTTAGCTGAAAAAGCCGGTTAGCTGCTAACACCGGTTAGCAGCTACTAGCTCATTCATTCATTCAGTGGCTAGGCTAATACTAGCAGCTACTAGGCTACGCTACTGGCTAGGCTTTAGCCTGTTGTTTTCCCAGACCGAGGACCAAGATGGAACCACCGAGGAGTTGCGGGGTCGCGGAATGCGACCCCCTCATCGCCGCAGACGACCCCCACCGCGTCTTCTTCCACTGCTTGGGGGTCGATCACGCGTTCTGCGCCAGGACCCACCCGGGTGAGACAGATGCGTGCCCTAACTGCACGAGGTTAACCGTTTCTCAACTTGACGCTCGGCTCGTCAGGGCTAGGACCCTGGTCGGCTGGACTAGACGAGATAACGGTGAGACCGCCATCGCCACCGGACCGGGGACCCCAGTCGGGCAGCACGAGCGGCCCCCCGGCTCATGGGACCCCCACCGGTGCCGATGCCAAGACTAGAGCGTCAAGCGTCCACGACGCTGACGCCACCTCCCGCCGCTGCTGCTGCGATGGGGGCTTGTCCCCACCGCAGCATGCTAGCAGCGGCCCTCCCTCCCCCCTGCCAGCGAGGAGTCGATGGCTCTTCACGATGACGACATGGCGGAGGACGGGGAAGATTTCCTGGAGCTCCCGTCGTACCAGGACACCCAGGAGGTGTCCACGACGAGCCCCGGACGGGGAGAACCTCCCGCAGCCACCGAGGAAGAGATCCTCGAACCTGTGGCGGCTGGTTTCAACGAATGGCTAGCCTCACTAAGCAACAGGTTGTTAGCAGCGCTGTTCTAGCTTAGCTTGCTAGGACAACACCAGCTCGTTAGCCTCTTCAGAGCCGGCGTCTGTACCACGAAGAACGAGGCTACAATCGGGTGCTTTGAGACGCATAAAGGGTTTTTCATAAGAGTATGTTGAACTGTTTATGCTGTTTCCACTGTTCTGTGTTTTATTCTGTTCCATTAAAATTTCCCAAAATACACAAGCACACTATCCAGCCCCGGTCAGGAGGTCACGACGCTAGGGGTCCCTGGGGGTCCCCGGGCGTCGATGCCCTCCTCTATAAGCCCATTGTGCCTATCAGGCCTGCCTTCACAGCATGATAGACAATAATGGGATACTTCTCTGCCTGTTTTCGACAACTGTCGGGGTGCATCGATGCATAGGGATCACTAGGTGGTCCCCGTGTTGATAACCACCCCTTATAAGCCCAAAGCGCTTGGAAAGTCCCTTGGTGACTTTCCAAACGCTGCTGGGATGAATACTGTGCATGATATGAACAAGACAAAGGTAATAAACCCATTGCTAATTCTATATGCCAGTGTACATGGGTCACGCCAAAAATTTTCCAATTCTACCATCCATCCGGCAGAGGGCGCCAGAGGCCCACTGTGGGAAGGAAGGTTTGCAAGATGGCGGCGCGGGTCGAAGGTCACCCCAATATTTACAACCTGCCAAGCACCGTGTCACGCCAGCCTCTGGAGGGCGACAGAGTGCTTCCTTCGGTGGAGGTGGCTCCGTCGCTTCCTTTAGCCAGGCCAAGAAGCCTAGACAAGATGGCGACGGACTTTGTAAACACAAGGGAGCAGCGTGGAATGCTTCCGTACTCAGTCACGTGACCCCCACGCTTGCACGGGCCCCGTGGGTTAGGTGTCGACGTCACCTGTTTCCATGGAAACGGATGTCAACGTCTCTTCACTCTTGGTGAGTTAGCCGTGACTATTACTAGCTATGGTATGCTAGGTTGGCATAGCCTCCAGTCAGGATGCTGTTGTTTTCACTTAGTGGCTGACTAGCCTCACTAACATCGACACAGTTAAAGAGCAGTGTTGTTTTGGTGCAGTGCTTAGACAGTCCCCTAAAACAACACGTGGTGGCCATAGCTCTCCTTCGTTCTTGGTTAGCCAAACAACTACAGGTAGCAGCTAAAGGCTAAAGGCGACCTGTAGCTAGGCTAGACTAGACCAGGCTAAGCTTACAGGCTAAGCTAGTTAGCCCTTTGTCTACACTACCACGATGGAGGCTCAGGTTCACTGGGTGCCTTGAGACAATTAAACATAAAGGGTTTTCATAAGAGTATGTTAAACTGTTTATGTTGTTTTACACTGTCTTTGTGCTTTATTTTGTTGCATTAAAAATGTACTAAAATACACAAGCACATTATCCAGCCCCGGCCAGGAGGTCACGACGCTAGGGGTCCCAGGGGGTCCCTGGGCGTCGAAGGTCTCCTCTATGAGCCCATAGAGTCAGGCTGATGTTGTTTCACTTAGCGGCTGACTAGCCTCACTAACATCGACACAGTTAAAGAGCAGTGTTGTTTTGGTGCAGCGCTTAGCCAGTCCCCTAAAACAACGCTGCGGTGGGCATAGCTCTCCTTCGTTCTTGGTTAGCCAAACAGCTACAGGTAGCAGCTAAAGGCTAAAAGCGACCTGTAGCTAGGCTAGACTAGACCAGGCTAAGCTTACAAACTAAGCTAGTTAGCCCTTTGTCTACACTACCACGATGGAGGCTCAGGTTCATTGAGTGCTTTGAGACACACATAAAGGGTTTTCATAAGAGTATGTTAAACTTTTTATGTTGTTTTACACTGTCTCTGTGCTTTATTTTGTTCCTTTAAAAATGTCTTAAAATACACAAGCACGTAATCCGGCCCCGGTCAGGAGGTCACGACGCTAGGGGTCCCAGGGGGTCCCTGGGCGTCGATGGCCTCCTCTATGAGCTCTTTGTGCCTGACAGGCCTGTTCACAGCATGGCAGACACTAACGGTCTCTAATGGACGCCACAGTACGAGTCCGCTGGACCACGTGGCGACGTCATCGGTCCCCGTGGAAATGTGCACGTTGCCCACGGGACTGATAACAGCAGCGCCCCCTCCCGACTCGCTCGCTCGGTGAGCAGCTTTGGGAGGGTTGCAATCCGAATCTGTTTTTATCCCAGTACATCAGCGTTGCACTGTGTTTACTGGTTAAGCTCAGTACGGCAGTGACACACTGTGGTTGTACTGGCCAGGCTCCCCTGAACAACAACAACACATTGTGGTTGAACTGGTGTGTTTTCCACATGCCTTGTGTTACTTCCTATGTCAGACGAGTGTGTCTCTCTCATGCGGAAGATAAAAGCAGCCACGACTCTAAGAGAGAAGGTTCTCTCTCTCTCTCTTGAGCATGAGCGTTACCAGAGAAATATCTACGAATCAGAACCGACTGGGTTTCTGTTCAAAGCTTTTTCTGGTGAGAAAAAGGGGGGGGGGGCGTACGGCCCTTTCTGAATCTGAAGGGCCTCAACAAGTATCCATTTCTTGGTTGACGACCGTAAAAGCTGTTGCAAAACGGTACATCAGGGGCACTGATGGGCGGGCATCAACCTCTAGGTTGCTTGCCTCCACGTTCCAGTCTGGCCTCCACACAGAGAATTCCTGCACTTCGGCTACAAAGGGGAGTGTACGAGTACACGGTTTTTCCCTTTGGTATGTCATTGAGCCTGCGAGTGCTCGTGCAGTGTACCAATGCGGCCATAGCTCCACTGCGGCGACAGGGGATCGGTCTGTCGACTTAACTTCGACGACTGGTTAATTGCTGGCTCAGAGGAGGAGGTGGCACGGCACACGGCCGTGGCCCTCTCCCACCTGACGTCGCTATGTTCACAATCAACGTCCAGAAGAGCGTTCTGGTTCCATCTCAGCGGACCACCTTCTGGGGGATCTCGCTGGACTCGAACACGCTCAGAACGCGGCTGTCCAAGGGCAGGTTAGACAGCGTCTTAGCTTGTGTGAGGTCTTTTCGCGTAGGGCGTCAAGTCACTTACAAACTAAGCATGCAGGCGGTGAGTCTCATGGCTTCAGTCATTCACCTAATCCGCTTGGGCAGGTTCTACATGAGACCTGTATAGAGGTGGCAGCGGGCTCTTCGGATCCCACTCACCTCAGGCTTTCAGCAAGTGGTGGTGTTTCCAGGGTGTCGTGGAGACACTCGGATCGTGGTCGCAGGTGGCTTTTCTGTCCCAGGGGGTCAGTATAGGCGCTGTGATATCACAGAAGGTCATCACCACGGACGCCAGCCTCACAGGGTTTTTCCTCGCTCTCAAACAGTTCGGTGCTCGGTTTCCGGGTTGTTCTGTCTCAATCAGAACATACAACACCGCGACCATGTGCTATGTCAACAAGCAGGAAGGTTTGGCCTCCCTGGTGTTGGACGGATTGGCGTGCGAGATGGCGCTGTGATGCGACTCACGTCTCGCGTCCATTCAGGCGTTCCAGGTGCCGAGCCTCCTGAACGAACTGCTTTATGCTTTCCCACCAATAGAGCTGATCCTCCCCATGTGGGGGAGGGTCAGGCTCCGAGGGTTGTTGATGTTGCTGGTGGCCCCAGCATGGGACACGTAGAGGTCAGGAGATAAGCTCCTCTCCTTCACGACGTGCCTTGGGCCCTCCTTGTCGGCAGGGACTTGCTGCGGCAGGGAGGGGGGACGCCCTCAGGACCTAGACCTATGGGTCTGGCCCATGAGAGGGTGAATTTGAGCTCGTGTGGCCTTCCCCCTGACGTGATGGCTACCATCCAGGGCGCAAGGGCCGTGTCCACGAGGAATGCTTACGAGGTCAGATGGGGGTTGGAACAGTCACCAGTGGTGGTGGCTTTCCAGGCCTCGATGTGTAGCATTCTTACTTTCTGCAGGGAAGGCTAAATCAGGGTTTATCCTTCTCGACGGTGTGTATTTGGCTGCCATTTCGGCTTGCCACCTAGGTTTCGACGATGGCAAGACGGTGGGTCAGCATAACTTCGTGCGCCGATTTATGAACGGCGCCAGAAGGGCTAGACCGGTCAACAGGCCACTGTTCCCAGTCTGGGAGTTGACGGTGGTGCTGGAGGCACTGTGCCGTCACCCGTTCGAGCCTTTTGAGTCTATGGACCTGAAGGTCATTAGTCTAAAAACAGTCCTTTTGGTGGCCCTGTCCACGGCTAAACGGGTCAGTGACTTGCATGCGCTCTCGGTGAGCCCGGAGTGCATGAATTTTCTGAACAACGACAGGAAGGTTTTGCTTAAACCAAACCTGGCGTTCGTTACAAAGACCGGGGTGGTGGCCCCAGATCCGGTTGAATTGGTGGCTTTTCATCCGCCTCCCTTCGCTTCGGCGGAGGACAGGCGGTTACATTGCCTCTGCCCGGTGAGAGCTTGAAGCTCTATTGCCAGAGGACGGCGGCCAGTCGCTCATCGACACAACTCTTTGTCTCTTTTGGCTTGGGGGTTCAGAGGAAGGCGGTCACCAGAGCGACGCTTTCTAGATGGATCCGTGATGCCATTAAGCTGGCTTATGTGAGTAGTGGTGTCCCTGTCCCGGGGGGTCTGAGGGCCCACTCTACTAGAGGCATGGCTACGTCCTGGGCTCTCTACAAGGGAGCTTCGATCCAGGAGATTTGTGCGGCTGCAAATTGGTCGTCGCCGTCGACTTTTGCGGCCTTTTACAGTCTGGACGTGGCGGCGTCATCAATGGCGCACGCTGTCCTGGGTGTGGCTGCTGCCTCCAGGTCAGTGGAGGATAGGGAGTAGGCTTGGGGCCTTTTCTCCATATCTTCCGACTTCCTCTTTAGGTTTCCTTGGGACCAGCAGGGCTGTGTCTTGGGGATAGGGCCCTGCTCCTCATTATTATGAGGCGGACTGTGTCTGCCTGTTAGTAAATAGGGCAGACTCTAGAGTCTGTCAGGGCCTACTCTTGTTATCTATCCCGCACCCCAGCCCGGTGGGCTGGGGGGGCGCCCAGGGGCCGTGAGGTCGTGGACCTATGGCCTGGGGGTCTTAGGTCACGTCCGGGGGGGACGTGACCTAGGAGCTGAGGGGCGTGCGGGGTTGTCAGGGTTGTGTGGCTCATTACCTCAAGGGGGGTTTATGAATCCCATAGTGAGTAGTAAACGGAGAACCGTGGTAAAACTAGAGGTTACGAATGTAACCCCGGTTTTAGTAGGTTCGGAGTTTACTACTCACCAGACACCCCTTTCTGTGCGCATTTGGCATGCAGAGAGGAGAATGTTAAGAGGAAGAGCCTACGTCACGAGGGAGCTTTATACTCCCGGGTCTTCCGGACTCGTGACATACCCTTAGCCAATCAGTATTGGCACCGGGAGCGTGTGTGTTGCTCTGTCTCATCGCCTGAGGGCGCTGATATCCCATAGTGAGTAGTAAACTCCGAACCTACTAAAACCGGGGTTACATTCGTAACCTCTAGTTTTTATTCTTGGTCATTTGTACACTATGCAAACAATATGCTCTATTTTCTTAAAACAACAGCAGCAATAATACATGACATAGTTGTGACCAAAAAAAGGTATAGGCTGAAGCTACATAGCTTATATTGCCTACCCCAACATAAAATACATCCATGACAATCAAAGAAAAACAATGTAATTCTCACAAAAGTTAAATTAGAAGGAGAAGAAAAAAGAATACCGAGAAAAACAGGACAAAGGTTTTGGCTTCATAATACAATGCATGTTCAAATATATGGTTATACATGTGAATACATTATTTGTTATTTTTACTTTATTTTTTGTATCTATTTTTGTATCTTATTTTGTTTTATTCTCTGTTTTATTTCTATTATTATACAATATCATTATATAACAATCAAAATAATACATGATCACACTAGCTCTTTATACTTATTTATAATATTTGTTTTAAAAAAAAATTTAAAGACAAAGATCGATCTACACCTCCTCAATTCATTATCGCAACAGCTCCACAAACTTACTCCTTTTACTGATACACAGTGTTGTTTAGTATTGGTTCTTGCCCATGTTGTTTCAAACATACCAGTGTTTCTAAGTTCATAATGGGTGTTTTTGGTCTCGAACAGCCTCTGAAGACAGTCTGGAAGTAAGTTATTGTAAGCTTTGAACATAATTAACAGGGTTTGGAGAACAACCATATCCCAAATTTTTAACGTGTGTAAATTTATGAATAAGGCGTTGGTAGGCTCACGGTACTCAGTCCTCTTAATTATTCGTATAACTATTTTCTGTAGAATAAAAATTGGTTTAACGTTGGTTTTGTAAGTATTTCCCCATACCTCCACACAGTATGTCATGTAGGGAACTATAAGGGAACAATACAGTAAGTATAATGAGTTTTGGTTAAAAAAATATTTTGATCTATATAATATAGCAATGGTTTTTGACATTTTCCTTTTGACATGATTTATATGAGATTTCCAACTTAATTTATGATCAATTAACACACCAAGAAATGTATATTCATAAACTCTTTCTATATCATTAATCCTCAATGTGACTTCATTTTCGATTTTTTTGTTTCCAAATATCATAAGTTTTGTTTTACTTACATTCAAGGATAACTTGTTTATATCAAACCAGGTTTTTAGTGTGTTTAGTTCCCTTTCCATCGTCTTCAGAAGCTCTTCCAGATTTTTCCCCTGGCAGAATAAATTTACTATACTATAGAGCTGCAACAAGGAATTGATGCAATTGATAACATTCAATATAAAAATAGTTGGCAATGAATTTCATCTCGATTTCATTTCAGAAAAGAACAACTGAGTGGATATTATTGCAGGCCTTTTTGCGGAGACTTCAAAAACGAAAACAAAAAAAAATATTTCAAACAGGACAGAGCCACTGCTCCTTCACTTGGAAAGGAGCCAGCTTAGGTGGTTTGGGCATCTAGCACGGATGCCTCCCGACTCCCGAGCGTCTCCCTAGCTAGGGAGGTCCTCGCTGCACGTCCCACTGGGAGGAGACCCCCTGGCGCTACCAGGTGGGGGGGATTATATCTCCACACTGGCCTTGGAACGCCTCGGGATCCCCCAGGAGGAAGTGGCTAATGTTGCTCAGGAAAGGAAAGTCTGGAGCTCTCTGCTGGTACTGTTGCTCCCACGACCCGATTCCAGATAAGCGGTTGAAGATGGATGGATCTTGCATGGCACAGGAGCACCACGATGACATGCTGGAGCCATGGAATGAAAGGTACTCAACAGGTTAAGGTACAACAAAATGTTAACACATTTAGACCCATGGTATGCATTGCATTTTGAAATGAGAAATCAATTTATCTCATTTATCTGTGTTTGCTCGCTATTCAACTGTAATGGTCTATTAAGTCAAATTTACTTTCTGTGTATTTAACTAGCTGCTAACATCAATGGTCAGAGGCGGTATAGCTAACATTATTCTAGGACGCTAATTAACACTACCAGGTGGAGCTAATCACGTTTTCAATTATAGCAATTGAACGATTAAGCTATTTCAAAGTGTTAATTTGCTTTAATTAGGTCAGAGTGAGACACTGTGCTGTATGTAAGGAGTAAGCTAGGGCAAATTACATTGTTTGGAACATAGGTCTTATATATATATATATATATATATATATGTGTGTGTGTCACCTACTGGCACTGTGCATAAAGAATTTGGTGCTGATCAGTCAAGTGGTTTGCAAGATTAGCTCCGGACACACAAACAAACAGACACACAGACATGCAGACACAGACCCTCTCATAGATGCCGATTCTGCAGAGCCACACTGCAAAAATGGAATCACGTGGATCTTGGGATCCACATTTAAAATCCAATGTGAATCTCAGACTAATATAACCAGCCTGTGACATCAGCAGTTTATGACGTCAGAATATGTGACATAATCTATGATGTATGACTCCATATTTGGGCAAGGTTTCAGCCCGAACAAAGCCCCGTTGAGTTTGACTATCAAATTCAAGTTACATAATTTCTAAAAAGTATAGAACATACAGTATGTGAAAAAACATAGTGGAGATACTGTACTTCTGCGGTCTACTGGCAGTGTGCACAAGTCATTTATTTGGTGCTTATTATTCCAGTGGTCTGTGAGATTAGTACCACACATACAGACATGCCCTCTTATAGCTGTACAGCTATAAAAAATGTCACTAAAAAGATGTCTGTGTCTTGTCTAGTTGGCCTTTGGATTACTGGCTTTTATATAAGCAATTAAAACAAATAATATTTGTCCGGACACGCTCACTCACAGACAAGAGACAACTTGAACTTTATAGAAGAGATGTGCGTATCATGAATACTCATACTGTGTTTCATTTCAGAAAAGAACAACTCACATGAGTGGCTACTTGATGGGGAATGAAGTGCCATACACACCACAACAAGCAGCTGTTTGACAGATAGTGTCCTAAACATGCTGATGGAGAGGAAACATCGAGAGGCATTCCAGGAAGTGAAGATTGCATTGAAACAACAGCTAAATTGCTCTCACCACTGATGTGTGGACTAGTGAAGCCGCTGAAGCCTTACCTTAGCCATTACATCAAAGATGATAGGGATGATGGAGTCAATTTGCCTTACCACCATGCCACTGCAGGAAAGATATACATTGCGTCTAACATCACAGAGTGGTTGGAGGAGGAAGCAGCTATAGGTTTGTAATTCCTCCTAGCATTGTGCATGACCAATATTATTTCCGTAGTCTACGTCGTGGTAAGTACCGGAGTAGGGTGCACCAGCATGCACACAGTAGGACTGCAAAATATGGACAGAATTTCATAACTCGACATTTATGCTAAATATCGTGATAGCAATACGATAGCCTATACAATCTCTATGGGTTCACACTTGTTACTTTAGATTGTAAGTGTATGTACTGTAGCAACAAAACTACACTTAAAAAGCTAATACTAAGCATTCTTCAAACAAGAAATGATACAGTTATATATATATCAGCTCGCACTAAGCTAACTCCCTTGAGTTCCATCTGGTCCACATGCTGGAACAGAAGGTAGCGGTAATATGCACCAATGAGTATTATTGTATTATATAATTGTAGTAGCATTGTCAATGTAATTTCAATAGTCTTTTTTTAAGTATTTACATGCATGTCACATTGTGTATGTTTTTATGATACTGACATTGCGATTAGCCTAAATAAGTCTTTGTTTTGTTGTGTTCCTCCAGACAGTTTGCTTATTGACCATGATTTAAAAAGAGTGCTCAACTTGAGTTTTGCCTTCAAACAGTATATTGGTGTGTGGGGATACTATTCTGCTAATAAATATCCCATCCTAAGAATCGAATGCACCTCCCCACTGCAATGTCATGCGAGGTCGCAATCCGTAAATTAAAGCAATTTGTTATCCAACCCCCTAAATAAAGCACTCATACTTTGGAACTCATGCTTTAAACCCCCCCCCCCCCCCCCCAAGCCCCGATAAGCGAAATCTGACACCGCTATGCTCTGCAGCAGCTGTGTGTCCAGAGCCCATATTCTGAGAGGATGGCGAGCCCTCATTGGCTGGCCTCTGTTACCAAGGCCAGCCAATGAGGAGAAAGTGCTGTTACCATGGCCAGCCAATGAGGAGAAAGTGCTGTTACCAAGGCCAGCCAATGAGGAGAAAGTGACGAGAAAGTGACAACTAGTGCAGCGTCTGTTTACTGACCAGCCCTAGCTGCGAGCTGATAAAAACGACACATTACAAGTTAATGTTGCTGGGTTGTTGTTTTTTTTATCCCGCCAACCGGAAGTCGAACACTTTTTTTTTTACTTGACAAAGTGCTCTTATTTTGATGTCAACCTTCCTCCTATTCGCTCAAGTTGAGTATCCGAACTTCAGCAAAGTTTGATTTTGACACGACAATAATGAAACTGTCCGTCACTCCTCGTACCAGAGGCTGTAGACATGCGCACCTGAGATGGTGCGCCCAAACTGTAGTTTGTGTCCAACCGGAGCTATCCTGTCACAGCCAACTGCTCACCAAGCAACAAACTGGTTTGGCTTTGTGCTAAGTCTCAGACTTGTTCAGGTACAACAATGATTTGTGACATGGTTGACGGCGAAAAGGGCTTCCATCTGTAACTCTGAGAGTGTACAATACCCTCACGGGTCGCTTTGGTTCCGTTTGTACACTCCCTGAGTTAAATTACACTGGTAAATGAATGCTGGAGGGGTCCCTGTGCACATTTTCAATCTGTTTTATATGCCTGCAAACAAAACAGGCCCCCGGGTTGGTCTTTGAGTCAACAAACTGCGTTCTATTTATTCCTGACGTCTCGTCTAGCCTTGCAGGAGCTCCTCCTCAGTCGATCCGGGCAGGAGAGCTACCAGCAAGGGAGCAGAAAAACACTCGGGGTGGGGTCTATGACAACTTGACTGTAAACGATCATTATATTTAATCAGGAAATACAATATGTAGTTACCCAATCGGTAACACTTCCTCATAATGGGCAAATTCATACATGTAATTAACACTTAATTAACATTTAATTAGTGATTAACTCAAACATGAATTTATCATGAATTCATCATTAATTCCTATTGATTAATGGTGAAGACACTATGACTTAAATTTATGATGAATTAATGTATGAGTTCATCATTAATTCAACGTTAATTTCGTGTATGAATTTGCCCATTAAGAGGTATGAAGTGTTACCACTAGATTAAAACTTTGTAATTAGAATTCTTGAGCATTTCCATAGTATTGCAAAGTGATTGATAGCATGCATGAATAGGCCAAAAAACCCTGAATGAAGCGACTAGAAAAACATTTTCGCCTCTATTCTGAACACACCTTGAGTGTGAGTGTGAGTGTGTGTGTCTATTTCTGTGTTATTATCGATCATCATCATCGGCATTGATGAATCAAAGAAATAATTGGCAGATTAAACAATCAACAAAATAGATTGTTAGTTGCTAGCCGTATTATTCACAGACCACAGACTGGAATATGTGGGCAACAAGAAGAATAATACAATGAAGAATGTCCATTTATTTCAATATCTTTTTCAGACAGCTAGTTTCAAGGGGAAACAAATAAAATTCATTTCCATGAGAAATTTCTAAATTGCTTATCAGGGCTATTACATTGCTGTGAATGGATATCTGAAATCAGACATCGCTCTTATCAGAAAATGTGCTCCCTCTTGGACAAGTAATGTGGCTAGGCTTTGAATGAAAAATAAATAGCCTAAATAATACGTGGGGGAGGGGCTATGTCTGAGAATAGTGACTCACTGCAGCATTCACCGATGTTATTGTTGCCTGAGCATTTCAAGAAAAGAAAGTCTATCCTGTTTTTTTTCCCCTCCTGGATGTCACCTTGAGGCGCACTTTTAAAAAGGCTTTTAGTCTAATTTGTTCTCCCCACTTCCACGAAGACTATCTCAAATTAATGGCCTCCTAAATGTCTATCAGCTGAACACATTTAGCAGTACTTTCCGTCGCCTCAATCACCACCAATGCTTTCAGCCGTCATAATTTTACTGCTTTGCAGACATTTCAAACAGCGCATCTGCACATGAGCTACAATCCTTGAGTTTTTTTTGCACAGAAAACTATAGGAGGAGAGGGGGCAAAACAAAGCAAAACAAAACTGGATGCAATAAAAGCTTAGAGCACAGCCACTTACACAAACTTTGGGACAATGTCGTGATCGTATTTCATGCTCTTACAGAGGAGAAGATCAGATTAACAATGAGCTATAGATCTGAAATGGCACTGCTTCATGCAGTGCTGTTTGTTGAAGATGTCTTTCCTCATCATCACGACCTGCTGGCGATGTACTGTAGCTGTCTCCAGGGTGGAAAAGGGAAGAGGGTTGTCAAGGCTTAAAGGATTTCCATAATAGGGTATTTCTATTTATTTAGAGCATATAATATGGAGATCCTGCCATTTTAGAGACTTCAAGGCTGTATAAGAACCTGTTGTCTGGGGGTGATTTCTAGGGAGTGGGGAGCGGTTGTGGGTGGTTTTAATAAAGGGAAAATACATTAGCTATTACATTGGGTAAACAGCTGGGTGAGAACATTGGGCCATGGAACAACCGAGAAAAAAAAGCCCCAGTGTATGACCAGCTGTATCTATGAACTTTATTCAAAGACTAACCTCAGGAAGCTCCCACCAGGCAGCCTTCCCCATCCAGGCAGCTGTGGACAAAGCTGCAAGTGTCCAAGACACACTCATTTCGCCAAACATGTTTCTGAAATAATTATAGGACTTATAGCGCTATGATGCCGGCACGTCACTCACACTCAGTGACAGAGGAGGAGGCAACCGGCTGCTATAGCTGGCATGCTGGGTGGGTGTTTGCCGAGGCCGCGCTGTGCACGAACACCGCTCTTTCCTTTTGTTAAGCTGTCATGTGAGGATGTACAGTAGCTGATCAGCTCCCTTGTTTGTTTACACCCGTGCTGCTGAATGATGAGCGCCCCGGACAGGCACTGTGGTGATACAGCTGGCATCGGGGGAGCCTACACTCATCATACATACACAAACACACAGTGGCTTCCTGGATCTCGCTTTCACTCTAGCATATGCGTGTGCGCGCGCACACACACACACACACACACACACACACACACACACACACACACACACACACACACACACACACACACACACACACACACACACACACACACACACACACACACACACACACACACACGCACGGATAATAACATACACCTCTCATATTGCACTAACATGGGCCACGGCTGACAATCAGATAAGCATGCAACCACGCACGCCCACACGCTGCGATGACAGCCCAGTGGAAGGCACAGGAGTCGCAGAGATTCAAAGACCGAACCGAGACACCAAGGCCTGAGGAACATTCTTTCGGCCCTTCCTCTCCATCCATCTCTGACTGGCGAGGCAGGCTAGTTGAGTCGGGGGACAGGCAATGGGGAGCCGGCTGCCAGACTGGGAACAGACACAAAGCAGAAGGACCTGACACCCGGAGAGCTCTTCACTTCTGAAAACACCATCTCCCCGTTCAGTTGCCTGTCTGCCAGGAACCAGGACAGGAGCAGAGGGGAACAGTAATTGACCCAGATTAGACGTCAGTACAGTGAATATGATTAATTACAAATGCTGGAAACGGGACGAGGGAAGGAATCATCCATCCATGATGCTCTTGACTTGAGCAACCTTTCCGTAGTTCAGTAGGCTGGGTCACTGGGAATAAAAATGTAAAAATGTAACAAATATACAAAGTCGGTGAAGCATTGGAGGACAGCCAATGAAATGGCCCTCCTGACCGAACTCCTATTTAGCATGCAATTCATATAGTTTTCACAAGGACGTGCCTTTGATATTTCCACAAAGATACATCCAAGATCGCGAGGCAAAATCTGAATTAAGTGTGTACACATCGTTATATTTCAGATAAAATATGCTCATATTGATCACAAAACCTTTTTTTATACGGTATTCATGATGTGTTCTGCATTTGAAAACAGTCCTGAGTTCCCAAGGAAAAAAGGCAGAAAGTGAAAGTGCAGAAGCAGCTGCATTTCAGTCTTGGGTGCTCTGGCCAACACACATAGTCAAGGCGTAATTGTCTGCTTTTGTTTTGCGGTGTTGGCCATTTTATATGTAATTAGCTGTCACGTCAGGGACAGTGAAATGGGGCTAATTCTCCTTTCTATTTTCACATCCCTGACTGGAGGCTATGCTCAAGTCTGACACTGACAATAATTAAAAGCGTGAATAGCTGGCCCTCGTGTGCACTGCTACAATTGTTTTCACCCGTGCAATGTCTAATATGGGCCCGAGCATCACCCGTGCAGCTCTCCAAGTAATTTGTTCCCCATGAAGGGTTTAACCACTTTGACAATATTGGGCTATGATACTTAACCATGCTATCACTCACGTCTTGTTAAGTATTGAAACTATAGAGGATTCAGTAGTGGACAGTGGACAGTTACCTGTGGACAGTTACCTGTGCACTGTCAGTGTCTTCATAAGTCACAATGAACTGTACCTTTTTCGTGTCATTACAGCAATTTCATTGCTGTAATTACTAGTGGCGTAATGATACACAGTACATGCATAACTGGCTGAAGGATTCGTTAGACTCTAAAAGGGGATAAAATCACTGTAGCTAAATTGTGTGAAAAGTTTTTCGTTTGTTTATATTCTTATGATTAATTGCTGTTTTTCCATTTTCCATTTCCCCCCCAAGTTTGTCATCCCTGTGACTGCCAACACCTACTTGGCGGTCTTGGGGTGGGTGTACGACTCCATCTCCTTGGATACACATTTGTTCACTGTCAGCAGTGAACAAAATAATACAAAATAAAAATGAAAAACAAACATAGATGAAAGAGATATGCAATTAACATGTTTTTTTTCTATCTCATATTTGTGTGTCCTGGATTTTTTTCTGTTTTCTTTTGCATACAATACAGTGATTTCTTTTTATGCAAATATTTTTTTTTTAAAGTTTTTACACAATGATCAGAAGAAGCAACAAGCAATTAACTGACATAATATGTGTCTTTTGACGCATGTGGTTATCATTTTGGTAGTTATTGTTTATTTTGCACTAGTGGTATAGTGTTATGAGAAACAATTTTCACTGTTTTGGGGATTCAGTAAATGCATCCAAGCTACTGAGAAAAACTGTAACACAGGAATGTCCCTGGCAGCATTTCAAAGGTACCTGTTCAGTACTTACTTCTGTTTAGTCTATACTAACTACTTTTAAACCACAGCTAACGAGACAACCATATTGAGAATTAGTTGAGGTGATGCCAAGAGACAGAAGGCACTTGTCCTTTTCCATACAGAATGAGAAGATAAGCGAATTATTTTATTTCTGAGTCATGTCGAATGGAAGATATTTGATATAAAACAGCCGGCCCTGTCAATAAATCAATGGCAAAGTGAAGCGTTGTTAGCTGGTAGATCAGTTCTCTTTGGAACACGACACTACGGAGAGAGCACTACACTACACTACATCTCAGACACAAATATTGTACTTTTTACTCCACAAAAATTGTTTGACAGCATTAGTTACTAGTTACTTTGCAGATTTAGATTATTATCACAAAACATAAATTAACCACTTCAGCCATATACTGTATATATTTCGGCCATTTGAAAATAGCCGATCTACAAGCTCACAATGTGACGGATTGTGAGCTTGTAGGTTTGCTATTTTCAAAAGATTTCTATACATTTTGAACTTGTGAAATGGGACATTCTGCACAATGAGTACTTTTACTTTTGGTACTTTAAGTATATTTTGATGACAATACTTTTGCACTTTTACTCAAGTGTATTTTCAATACTGGAATTTTATTTCTACATTGCAGTATTGATACTTTTACTTACGTAAAACATGTGAGTACTTCTTCCATAACTGGACAACAGTGATTATGGAGGGGCTGGAGATTTCACACACACACACACACACGTACGCACGCACGCACGCACACACGCACACACGCACACACGCACACACTAATTATGTGTGTCTAATCATCAATCTAATCATTTTAATATTTAATTATAATTAATATTTATTTACTTCAAAGCGGCTGACAGTGTTTGAGGTTACAGTTTGCTACATAACTAAATGATAACTGTTTCACTCTGATAGGCTGCTGTTTTAACATTTGCCAAGGTAGATTATCAAGCCGTGCCCCAGACCCCCCAGCAGGGGTTTGATTTCGTATCTTGTTACCTTTTTCAGCCCTCATGATTTTGCAGGTCTACCTTCAGTCGGCTCAAATTTATGGTAATATTCCTTATGTTGTTTATCGTCGCTGTCAGGTGAGAACCTTGTATGTCCAAAACAAGAATTTTTCAGGGGGATGTTCCAATGGATCCAGTGAAGTTAGTATTAAGTCACAAGCTCTTGTTAATACTTTTCATAGGTTACATTTATAAAACCCACAGACCCACATTCACTTTAACTGAAATGTTTCTCAAAAATAGTATATCTACAAGCTGTGAGCTTGTATATCGGCTATGTTTGCTACTTTTGAGTGACACTGTAGTTAGTACGATGAAGCAGGGCATTCATTTACGAAATAAACATAAAAAAGTTGAAATATGGAGATACAAGGTTTCCGCCCGACAGCAACGTTATGGCAGTCAATGAAAATTGCATATGAGAGCATTTTATAGTAATATTAGTAATATACTAAAAAGCTATTTATCGCTTTTGGCTGGTACAAAACGTGGGTGGCTGCATCACTTCCAAAAGTGTTCAGTACTTTTGTATAATGTATGTGCAATTAAAAAGCCATGACGTTAGCTGGCCTGTCAGAGCAGAGAATGACACCATGTATGCCACTAAGAAAACGTAGTGGTGTGGTACTACTTTTTCATCTATTGATAAAAATACAGCATGAAAGTGCCACACAGCAGTAACACCAATATCGGTACTGTTAAAATTGTAACAAAGAGTCCATCAAATCAGTCCATAAAAACAGGTCATACTACTGCCCCTGCATAGTAGGGATCATCTATTTAATGGCCCACATTAAATAGACTAGAAGTTCGGCCCCACATCCGTGGGCTCCCATTGGTTCACCGATCTGTGCGCCCGCCCTGCGCCCCTCCTCCTCCCCCAATGTGCAGTATTGAGAGCCCTGACGTCACAACATTTGGAGCGATGGCCACTGCACTCTGGTTGGTTGGGGTACACCTAGGGCCCAGGTAGAACCCACTTAAAGCCCGCATGGGCAAACCCAGTTAGGACCCGCCTCGGTCCCACATAAACTTGCCTAGTTGGGGCCCACCTAAGGGCCAGGTAGAACCTACTTATAGCCCACATGGGCATCCCAGTTAGGACCCACCTCGGCCCCACATAGAATTGCCTAGGTGGGGCCCACCTAAGACCTAGGTAGAACACACGTAACAGACATACCTGCAGTGTGTAGATCAATGTCCATATGAAAGTCAATGTCCAGCAGTATCTTTTGTTTCTCCAGCAGAGTTTCTAGTGTCTCTATCTCTCTCTGGAAGAGGTTGCACATGAACTCTGCAGCCGCACTGAGGCGCTCCAACACAAACACTCTGACATTAAGCTGCTTCACACAACAAACATCAGCACCACGCTACTGTTTGTCCAAAACACACAATATCTCCTCTCCCACTGACGTCATGTGTCCATTTATCGACAGCCGTACAGACTCCATTTGACACATTTTACCTTGTTTATCCAGCTCTCACTGACTCTCCCTAAATAGGACCAAAATTATCTGAAATTACTACATTACCATAATGCAGCCTAAACGTGCGTTGCACGTGGCGGACCTGCCATTACGTTAGTTACTGGAGTTGCTGTGGAGCTACAAATAGTTCTCCACAAGACACAAGCCCACAAAATACACCATCTACAATGGACTAACTGAGCAGCAATATTAACATTTACCACACTAACGTTCATTGTTGACAAAGTTGCATAGCCGCTTCAGCCATGACAACCACGTTAGCGTTAGCTACATGCTAACGGTGAAAGTCCGTTAGCGTTAGCCGCATGCTAATGGCTCATGTTAAGCACCCCTGGGCACTAATCATTCAAATACAACGACGCTATCACAGTAGTGGACATAAACATTCGTTACATTAGTAGCAGGCTGCAGTGACCTAAAAGTCTTGACAATATGAATGACAGGGCGATTTATTAGAGAAATGACGGTGATTGTGCTGTCCAGCTCAGCTCGCACAACTATCACGGAGCCCTGCCGTTGCTGCGTCTGACTGTGATGGCGGCAGCGAGCTGTGTGAGCGAGTATTCGATATGACACGACCAATGAGAGTTAGCGCTTTCGTTGTTGCTAAGATAGTGTATGGCACATAGCGTCTCTGCCCCATAGCTTGTAGATCTCTCGCACATGATTGGCGTAGCCTGCGTTTGCCAGGTCTGCCTTTTGTATAAGCGAATTTGGGCTTATTTGGGCGTGCTTTTGGGCTCGTTTGCATAGACCACAGCAGCGCTTGTTTCTTGCCTGTTTCACGGATGTGGCAACGTCAAAGACGGTGCTCACTTTTTGTCGCAGATGATGATGATTGGCTGTTAAAACGGACCATCCGGAAGTAAATTGCGAGCTGGATAGTATTGGGTCATAATGCGTTTGATATTAATTGTACATCGTGCAAGTACAGTAACAGTATGGGAAGCAGCTGTTGTTACAGGCAGAATATTGAGGATTTTTGGTGGAAAGTGTGTTGGAGACCCTCCACATACACTCGTGTACACTCCATGAGTGTGCTTGTCAATTAATGTGGCAAGATGCACACGTCCAAGGTAATTACTATCACTATTATTGAGATTTTCCAAAAATAAACATTACATTCGTTACTACTCAGAGCATTACAATAATGGATAATGTATAATGGATACATAATGACTGTCTTTCAATTATATTATTTTTCTTCTATCAAACACGAGGTACTGTGTATAGCCTCAAGGTTCGAGGTTATCTTAATTGCCCCCTAGGTAAAAGTGTTGCAGCCAGGGTTCACATAAAGTACAACACCAACAACATAAAAAATCTATTCATTTAAACACATAGCATCTGCAAGGAAATTGAGTGCAGACCCAGTACAAATGCAACATACAGATACAATTTCAATGTACAAATGTGAAGGTTTGCAAAAGTTAAAAAAAAATTACAAGTATGCAATGAAATAGGTGAAGAAAAAGAAAGAGACCGAAAGAAAAGCAAGAGCTAAACAAGAGCACTGCATAGAATAGCCAGTGTCTTTCGCTCTTGACCAAGCCAGGGTTTCGCCAGGAAAACCACCCAGTCAAGGTAATGAAAGAGGAAACAATGGAAAATGTGGGACTAGGGCTTAGTGCATGACATCAAGTAAATTGTATGGTTACATTGCAGCTAAATTATTTTCAAGGACATGTCACTATGCATAACTGACTTAAAAGTTTGAAAGGTATCTAAAAACTGATGCATTAAAACCAATATGAAATATGGCCTTTCCGGCACATACAGTAAATGTAACTCTCTGCTATATTTGCATTTATAGCAGCGATAAGACAGTTGTACAGGAGATAATCTAATTGAGAAAGATAACTGACATTTCTCAATCTCAAACAGGCAATAGTATTAATCTAATTTTAGCAACTGGACTGGAAATCATAAATCGTGCATCTGGGAGCCAACATCTGCTATCATCATCATCATTATCATCATCATGTAGCCAACAGCCAAACAAAAAAGAAAAAAAGCTAAAACACCCACATCCCTCCACTTGAAGACTAGCGTACAGACGTATACAGCATGCATCACACAGTGCGAGATGAAGATATTGGCGTAGAGAATTGAAATCACTTAATCCCATTAGTGCCGTGCCGTAGCCATGGTAACCTTCACAATAAAGCATGCATCTTATCAAGACATCCTGTGTCTGTAGGAGTGGTACACAGATGTTTGCACTCAAAAAAAGCCTGGTGTTAGGCAGGCAATCATATTGCTTTTATATTCTCACCTCTGAGCTGCAAGAGTTATGCATGTTAATGTCAACAACAGCATTAAAGATGTTGCGCCTACATAAGTGCATCAGATGATGTAGCCTACATCATCCGAATTAGTTTCAAACCACGCAGTATAAGGTATGAGATTGGGAGTCAGGTGGTCATAGTATGGAAATAAAATATGCATGAATAATTCCAGAGATGAGCCAGAGATGAAAGCTAAATGAAGACTGCTGTTTTTTTTTTTTACCTTCACATAGACCATTTTATATTAATGTGTTAGGCATTTAGCTGATACTCCAAAATGTGACCAGTGGCATATTCAAGGACACTCCAACAAATCTCTGGTGGGCCACATACCCCCAGAAATAATTTATCTTTGTCTTGACCAAGAGATAAGATCCTTAGAGAGCTTTCTAGGCATGCTGCATATTAAGGATACACGCCATTGCTTTTAGAGAGAATGAAAGTTTAAGACAGACACTTAATTAGATTAATTTTTTTTACATTGTGTTCTGTTCGGTAGCAATTCCCTGTACAGCAGGTGTAGCTAGCATTAGCATTTCTGTTTGATTTGCTGCATGTGCAGGATCCAGCCATATGGATCAAAAGGAGGACACTTCATTTTCCTCCCCTCTCCCCATTAAGTGCAGTGAGGATGGAGGGAGACCCTCTCGGGAGCACATTTGATTACGGTTTATCATTAGTAGCCCACTGTCACTCTCTGTGGAGGCACATGCGGGGGGGGTCTCCCAAACTCGACTCAGTGCAACAGATAAAATTAGCGTGGGGATCCTAATTTTCAGCCATAATTGTATGCACCACTTGTAGCTATACCATGTTCTCATTTGATTTTAATTGTTAAATGATTGTACGGCCTGCTCTCCAGCAGTCACTGTGGAATTTCACATTTTGATGTGCTTGCATTATTGTACGATGTTCTGCCACCCACTTTAACCATCAAAAAACTGCTTAAATAGATAGGCTAATATACAAACCATGACTATCTACAGAGAAACAGTGGTTAAGTCCAGTCTGTATGCAATTTTAACCACACTGTCCTCTACAATTGCAAATGCTGATGTATTCTAACGCCTTTTCTGTTGAATTCAGCTCAAATTGTGAGCTTAATTAGCTAGCTGTTGCCTCTATTTGTCTCAGTCTTTCTTCCTCTCTATGGCCAACTCACCACCCCCATTCTACCAAAACCCTCTTGACAATTGCGATGATTTAGATTTTCAAACCACACTCAGTACAGGAGAATTCATTTTCCAATTAGATACACCGTACTTTCATCCCTCAAGTGAAAATGTGTAATTTTTTATCCGATTTGCTTTCCCCCATAACACATCCTTTCGCCCTGTGTGATATTTTCCTGTGTCTACATTAGCATAAGTGCAGCAGTGATCTGCTTCAGGTTGACGGTTTTTAATGGGATAGCATTTCCATTTCACAGAAGATCCATGTGGTAGTGGGATGCTGAGGGGGTTTTGGGGGATGCAGTACAAAGAGAATGGCAGAGGCATTCTGCAACAAGTCCCACCAGCCTTAGCTAATAATGCAGCCTGGGAAGAGAGCAGTCACTAGGGTGGCAACATTCTGCGAATATTCAAGGTGTAAATTTCCCATTGGGAAATAGCAGGAATGTATTGGCAATTAACAGAAAATAAGGGTTATAATATGTAAATATAGGTTACGGCTGTACCATGTCATATGCTGATAGAAACAAACTAAACCTCGTTAAGCACACAAACATATATTGAAATTGGCCACATTTCCAAAGTTTTTATTCCCAGAAATTGTCAGGTAATTTTCAGACCCTTTGCAACCCTAGTCAGTCACACTACCCTCTCTCCCACCCCTAAACGACAGATGTAGACTATATTACCCCTGGATTTTGCCTGACCTAATTACAACGAAGGGCATTGCCGTCCGTCCACAGTCTCTGCAAGTTTCACTTAAACCACGGGAGGATGTGGAAGGTCCCTGAGGGCCCCTCTGAGCTCTCTCAGTGGCACGTGGGACTGTCCCAGTGCCTTAGGGGACAATAGCACATCCGCCAGTGGCTGGGACTTGTCATGGATGTCAACACTTTACCTGAGGTCGGAGGACGTACGTTCACCTGTGTAGCATAAATTGCTGATATGAGAATATATGGAAAAACATTATTATTGTGTGCAGTAGCTGGCTCCAATAGAGATTTATTCACAGCAGGCATTTTGCCATGAAATAGTGGGGTAAACACAGTTGTTGCCAATGATGCTAATTAAAATCCCATTTAGGTCAAACAGAGTCAGGGTTCTGCTATTGTGTATGTTGGCTCACTGGATTCAGTGTGTATTTACACTGGTTTACGGGCAGAAGAGAGTGACCAAACACGCACCTCAAATCGGATTGGTTTGCATCCTCCTCACCTCACGTCATCGGGCTTTCTTCTGGTCTGTGGAAAGCCTCGTTTCAGTTTCAAATGAGCAGTGTAATCCGTTCTAGAGGCCACCTACTGTGGCCGGACCGGTAATTCGCATATTCGCTCTTCTGACATTTTGCGCTAGTATCCTGATAATTCTATTGTACTATGCACCTTGTTGAATTATATCTTGAATTTATCAAATAAATCAAATCAAATCAAATCAAATTGCAACTTCACAGATCATCTCAATCCTCAAAATTTAAAATGGGCCTTTGGTGTTTTTGAGGGCACAAATGCCAGGGCAAGAAGGCCATCAAATAAAACAAGATTTTGGTTCATTGAAATAATTAATTGAATTTAAGGGTCTAAGGGGATTTTAAATGTAGACTATCTGCAGTGAAATAAATAAATTATGGTAATTACAATCTGATCCATGCTCAGCCCTGCGCCAATCAAAGTTACTGGATTGGTTTAAAGATGAGGACTCAGGGGAGTTAAGAATTCAGAATCTCAACAAAAGACACTGGTGTCTACATGACAAGAAAGAGACAGACAGACAGAGGAGAATGGGGATACAGTCGGCTGGGGCATTAAGGCCACTGTGGCCTCAGGGCATGCCATTTTTTTGAGGAGCACACGGCCAAACTGAGGGGAAACGACCATGTTGTGGCCTCCCTGAAATTCCTGCCCTGCTTGTGACCCATAAAAATCGGTCAGCGACCCACTGTTTGGGAAGCTTTAACTGCTCAGTATAGTACAGTTGTTTGTTCAAAACAGCAGTACCATGGTAATCAAGAGCACAGCTCATAATTCATGGGAAACGCGTCCTATTTGATTTGGAAGGATTAAGAGGCTTCTGAGACTTTCCAACACAGATTCACGTGGGGAAAAATGAATGCAGCGCATTCGTATGCATGTCACTGACAGCCGGTCTGCGTCACTGTGGCATTGTGCGGGTGAAAAGATGAGACAGAAGATTATATGTAAGCATGCAGTTTGGATGCGT
>NC_137623.1:22470885-22823385 GCF_963280865.1 Gymnoscopelus braueri | reverse complement strand
GACTATAGAGATCATGTACTGATTTGCGTGAAATTTGGATAAAATCGGATGAAGTAATATGAAAACAATTGTTTTACATAAGTCGGCCTCTTGGTGGCGCTATAAAAGGCAGATGTGAAAAATGCAGGGCAAAGGTTTTTCCTTGACCTCTAGGGAGTTCGCTTACAAAGTTTTACACAGATCGGTGCAGTTATGGGTAAAACCATGAATCGGCCTGTTATAGCGCCACCATGGGGCTGATTTGAAAATATTCAAGTAGCATTTCTTCCTCGGCATAGTGGAAATATGCGTGCAAAATTTCAAGGAAATTGCATGCTGTGTTCATGACTTGAGGCATTTTGTTCAAAACGGAGCACTCCTGCAAACTTTGGAAGCCATTTTTAGCCAATCAGGATGGAATATGACAAATCTGAAAGACCTGTTTCCTTTAATGACTATAGAGATACTGTGTACCGATTTGCGGGAGTTTTGGACAAAATCTGTAGGAGTACTGTCACAAATCGGCCTCCTGGTGGCGCTATAAAAGGCCCATGTGAAAATTTGGGGCAGAGGTTCTGCTGTGGCATCCAGGGAGTGTGTGTGCACAGTTTCACTGCGAGCAAGCCAACGGTGCCGGAGATTAGCTGTCCACAGACAGAATGACGGACACACGGACACACGGACGGACGGACGGACAGCGGGCAAAACATACTCTCTCGCCATGCCTTTCGGCCTGGCGGAGACAATAAAAGAAAAACAAAGTGCAAAAGAAGTTCACATCAACTGGAGGGGGGGGGGGGTGCGTTCTCTTTCGCTGCACTAGTGCCTCCTACAGGTTGGTCTGTTCTGCAGGGTGTGCAACTAGGAAGGATAGCGTGTTCCTCTTCATGTGTTGCACCCTCCCTGTGAAACCTCTCACTCTCCTCCCTGTGAAACCTCTCACTGTCCGGTGAGAAGAAGCGGCTGGAAACTTCATGTCTATCGGAGGAGATGGCTCCCTACACCCTCCCTCCCACTTCAACTGTAGAGGTTAGCGTTGACAGGGACACGTGAGTGGAATTGGCATAACGACTACATTTGGAGACAGTTGGGAAATGGCGTAGTGACTAAATTGGGAGTTGAAGAACTAAATTAGGAGAAAAAAGGGAAAAAAACATTTAAGGGAATAGAAAATAAGCTATAACAAAATAAGACAGAATATGAGAATAAAGTTATGGTGCAGTGCAAGAAATTAATCAAAAGCCTCAATAAAAGGCAGCAGCAAACAGAAAAGTCTCCAGCCTTGAAGACTGTTGTAGCTGTATAGTTTTCTGGCAGTTTTACATAGCAGAAGATCAGGAATGTATTTTGGCTCAAAAACATTCAGTGCTTTATAAGCCAACAGTAGTATTTTCAAATACATTCTTTGACAGACAGTATAAAAGATCAGTGAGTGATATGATCCACTTTCTTGGTCTTAGTGAGGACTGTATCAACTGCAGCTGTCTGATGGATTTTTTTTTATTGAGACATGCATGTAACGACATTTCTTGAGTCTACTGAAGATACATACATGGACACGTTTTTCCAAATCCTGCTGAGACATAAGGCCTTTAATCCTTAACTCATTCACTGCCAAGGACGTAATTGACATGGTTTTTGTCCAAAGGCTCAGCCTGCCAAGGACGTGGATGACGTGTTTTTGTTGCGCGGGGGGAGGGGCTGTGAATGATCCAAGCACCACCGAAGAAGAGTACACCCAGAAATCACGTGACCACAACAAAAAAAAAGCTAGCTTCCTTTCATGTTAAATGATTCACATAAGTCAAATTGTCTCTGCTTTCTGTTGTTTCTTGTTGTTCTGTTTTTTCAAAAACAAGCCACATTCAAACAGCCATAGCTCTAGAATGGAGGATCCTATATACTCTATACTGACTTTTGATAATTCTTCCTGGGTTCCAAAACATTTACGTCAGTTTTGTCTTAGCATAACAGAAGAAAATGTTGACACATCCAATTGTTCATTTGTTCAATAAACTCTACATCTATATTTAGATGTTTTCCATAATCTGAGCCAGTGGGGGCATGTAGATGTTGAACAAGAGGCCCCAGAATGGAGCCTTGGGGAACTGCGTGTAATTTGTGTCCACTCAGTGACAGAAAGTCCCACCCAGTTTTCCAGTCAGTCTAGTTATATGTTGTGGTCAACCGTATCGAATGCAGCACTGAGATACAGTTATACTAAGACTGAAATGCTGCCACTGTCTGTGTTTAAATGGATGTCATTGAAGACCTTAACAAGAGCAGCCTCAGTGCTGTTGCCGAAATCCTGACTGGAAGACATCAAAACAGTTGTTTAGTGCCAAGAAATTGTTGAGCTTTTTCAATGATTTTACTTAAAATAGGAGGTTTAATATAGCCTAGGCCTATTCATTGTTCATTTGTTAAGTGTGGTTTTATGATGTTTTCATGGCCTGTGGGAAAAGACCTGAGAGAATAGATGTGTTGACAATTTGTAGAAGATCTAAAGCCATGCAATTTGTAACATTATTTGCAACAATATAGTTTTTGTTTAGTTTCTCTCTCTCTCTCTCTCTCTCTCTCTCTCTCTCTCTCTCTCTCCTCTCTCTCTCTCTCTCTCTCTCTCTCTCTCTCTCTCTCTCTATCTCTCTATCTCTCTATCTATCGATCTCTCTCTCTCTCTCTCTCTCTCTCTCCCTCTCTCTCACACACACAAACGCGCGCGCACACACACACGCACGCACGCACGCTAGCACGCATGCACGCGCACACACACACAAACACTGACAGCATTTGACACAAGCTGTTGGTCTACATGGAGACTTTAAAAAAATGTAATGCAAAAAAATATATGATAATAATTGATAGACTTTAAAATGAAATAAATGGGGATTGAGGGGTTCTAATGGAGGAACATAAAATGCTCGTTTTAGGTTTACGTCGCAGGGATAGAATGAGTGAGAAGAACGCGTCACGCGGCATAATCCCAGCAATTGTGCGCTCTGCCCAGGATGATGCCATTGTTCTGCCATGGGCTCTGTTGATAGCTGCTTCCAGAGAAAATCTCCTTTGTCTCAGCTCTCCAGCTCATCATCCAATCTTCCTTTTTCTCTCTCTCCCTTTCCCTGAAATCAGCCTCCATATCAGTCTCTCCACTTCTTTTTCTCTTTAATGTGTCTTGTCAGATTGAGCGTTTCAGAGTCACAACTCCCTCATTTTTTGGATTATAGAGCCCTCAAGGGTTTGTTGTCTCTAACCCCTGCACCGCCACCTCCCCCCCGCCCCCCCCCCCCCCCCCCCACTTCCTCCATTTCTCCAGCGTTCCCCCAATAAGCCTCTTATCCTGCCCGCCTGCTATCATATCCAGGAGTGGCGGTCCATCTGTCACTCTTCCAGATCCTATGACGAATCCTATCCGTCTTCACAGACCCAGCAAGACCCTTGGTCAGGCGGCTGGGGTGCCCTGTTAAAGAGCCTGTCAGGTGGTGTAGGTGGGGAAGGAGAGGTGGTAGGAATTGGTGGTGTGTGTGTGTGTGTGTGTGTGTGTGTGTGTGTGTGTGTGTGTGTGTGTGTGTGTGTGCGCGTGTGTGCGTGCGTGTGTGCGTGCGTGCGTGCGTCTGCCTGCGTGCGTGCGCGCGTGTGGATGTATGTGGAGAAGCAGCAGTATACCCTAAGCTTTCAGCAGGGCAGCTGTGTCGACTGCAAACACATCCACACCGCCATGTTTTTGCCGTCGGCTTTCGGCAGAACTGTGAGCGAACAAAGAAAGAAAGCAACAACTCAGCATGAGTGGCCTTTTTAACCCAGCAGTTTAATATGCTTCCGTTTGACTGATTTCACCACTCCCAGCTCCGTGGAGGATTTAGCCTTTAAACCACGCTGAATGGTCTTAAGGGCCCAGACCCCACCGAATGATGATGTCTTTTTCATCCTTAATGTCTTTGGTTTCGGTGTAACAATGCATCTGAAATATTCATAAACGCAATGGCTGCAGAGAGGGCATTTATGTTTCTGCATGTGCAGGAATTTCCCCTGTGCACCACATCCTTTTATCATTTATGTAATTGCTTCTAAGTATTATTAAATAACTAAGATCTACATCTGACTCCCTTTTTATGGCATATTGTAATGTGAACTTCTGAATGAAGCCACACTGCGAGCTGATTGTGCGCCCTTTCTACATTTGTAAGCAAGTTATAGCGAAGAGAACTTTGTCAGGATTTTTTGTTCAACATTATGTTTTTCTCTCCGGGAGGTTGTTTTTGTTAATTTCTCGCAACTCGATGGGGGATGGAGGTATGCCGCTGGGCTGCCAGAAAAGGAAACCCCTCCCTCATTGTTGTGTGCAGTTCTCCTCCTCTCTCCCTCTCTGCGCGGCACCCTGCGGTGCGGCAGAGCGCAGGCAGACGGACGCCCAGACTCCCTGGATCATTACGTAGGGATCACACTGAGAGAGGCACGTGGGTAGTGGCTGTGCAACTCAATGTCCCTGCCAGTGTTTACTTACATTCATCTCCTTATGTCTGCGGTTCTCACCGTGGGGTCCGGGGACCCCCAGGTGTCTTGAGGAGGTTCTACTAGGGGGTCCCCAGCTAAGAGATTGATTGCTGATCTTCACCGTTATTACATTTGCAATTAAATACAACTAGAGAACGTTCAAGAATGGCTATTTCGCTCAGAGTTTCAACGTTATCTCTATACAAATACAAGAACGCTCGCCCCAAAACACGCTCGCCCCGGGTCAAATCCGGCGACCTCGGAACGGTCACCACCAGGTATTCCTAAATGTAACCTCAGTAAAAGTATGCCTAAACCTAACCTTATTCCTGAACTTAACCTCCTAGTAAAACTATCCCTAACGCCAAACGTATTCCTAACCTTATAACCTCAGTAAAAAATGGGGGTGAGTGTGTTTTGGGGCGAACGTTTCGGTTACCCTCTATACAGTATAACAGACAGTAAAGGAATTGGGAACAAATACCAGACCACATTGGACAAAATCACGTCTAATAATAAAAACGTTCAGAAAAATCTATGGTCTATGAATTAAAAGGTTTGAGAATCACTGCCCTAGCTATCCCTATGTCATGATCACACACAGGATAACTTGAAAAAGAGAAAGGCGAGCACTCGTGTATCGGGTGCACGGTTCTGGCACAGAACCGGCAGAGCCGTGCACCCAGGAATTTGGCCGCTGGCCGAAACGTCTGTGTGTGATCTGCTGCTGGGGATTTCTACAAAATAAACAAGAGATCCTAAAAGCTGAATAGTGGTGGCTGCATACAGTACATTCTGCATTGTTACCATGCAAAAAAAGATTGTGTTACCACCAGAATGACTGCTTTCTATGTCAGCACATGATACCACTGCACGTGGGAAAGTCTCAAAGCCACATGAATGCTCTGAAGTATGAAATGAAAACAAACCAGTTCTTGTACAGACTCCAATTACTTTCTGGCATATCGGTATGAGAATACATACTCCAAAGCAAATTAAAGCCCCCTTCCGCCCCCCCAGCAATTCAATTCTGTACGGTGCTGGAATCACTTTCCTGACTGCACTGCCATCTCTCCATATGAGAGCGAATCACTCCAGCCTGTTTCTGAAAGTCTAATAAGATGAGCCATCAAACTTGACATCCTCAGATAAGGAGTCACTTGAGTGTGTTCAAGTGTTTATCGTGGCTCACTGTTGCCTTCCATGCACACAAAATCCTTCCGCCTCTATGCCTAATTTAGTAACCTAGGAAGACTAAATGTACTCAAATCCTTTGCTGAGGGCCAAGTCTAAATGAACCCGTAGATAATGGATAAGGTTCGGGCATCATTGCGGTCAGTGTATGGTTTGGTCATTCATACTCTCTCCGGGTAATGACAGAAGCACTGGAGGGGTGGCTGGAGGGCAGATGGTCCTCAGAAGAAGAGTGTATGAGAGTGAAGAGATTAAATATGTGACAAAGACAAGTTTCTTGACAAGTGTGAGCTGATAATAAAGTAACATCATATCGGTAGCACTTGCTATGCATCCTATGTGTATAACGCATCATGAACATACTTATAATGCATTATAATCTGCTCATAACCCTGTATAATCAGATTTATAAGAGCTCATAAATACTCATAATGCTTTATAACCATAACCATATCACATTATAAAGCTTGTTATAATGACTTATAAGTTCAAGTATAAATATGCTTATAACACTTGATGATTACAGTTATAAATATTCAAACAACGTGTAATGCAATCAAAACACATTATACAGCATGTTATAATGACTTATAATGTCAAGTATTATAATACTTAATAATTGCTACCCACTTGGTAACACTTGCTATGCAACCCAAAATGTATTCTCATAGTTATAATCCATTATATTTAATCCTTTATTATCACTGTTATAATGCATTATAAGTGAGAATAAGGCATTATAACAGTGATTAAAATGCGTTATGACAGTGAGCATAATGCATTTTAGACGTTATAATACAGCATTATTAAATGATCATAAAGTAACAAATGGCCACTTATAATAACTTATGATCATAGTGTAATGCATTATAATAGTAATTATAATGCATTATAACAGTGATTTAAAGGAAATACAAATATAATAATACCACCTTATAAAATGATCATAATGTCACAAATGTTCACTTTATAATAACTTATAATCACAGTATAACGCCTTATAAGTGATAATAAGGCCTTATAAACGTGATAATAAAGCCTTATAAAATGATCATAAAGTAACACATGACCACTTATAATAACTTATAATCGTAGTATAATGCATTATAATAATGCATTATAATGGTTATAACACATTATAACAGTGATAATAAAGCATTATCAATTGATTGTAATGGATTATAACTATGAGAAATAATTTGGGACGCATATATTATCTTCGACTAGGATCAAGTCGATGTGCAGGTTGCTGATCCGGTCTGGGTCTAGAGCAGATACGGAAATGGAGAAAGCGTGCACATATGTGCATGTGCAAATTATCGGATACAGTAGACGGGCCCTAGACAGGATCACAATGGTTAGCTTTCCTTAGACAGGGTGGCATAGCTGAATGGAGAGAGAGCCTGCCATGGGGAACGGCCAGGCCAGCTATGTGTCGAATATGACGAAGTGTCCTTGAGCAAGACACCTGACCCCTAACTAGCTCCGGGCCCCTTGTGGGCTGCAACCAAATTTCCCCCGCAGGAACAAGTACCGGTAGGTCAATATTATTATTATTACTGCCGAGCGACACTATTTGGACAAGGAATACAATTCGATGGAAGTTGAGCTGAAGAAAGCACTTAAGGAGATGGATTATGTCTCTTCTACTGCTATCTGGACTTCTATCTGGACAGCTAAACATTTAAGATTTATATATTAACAATCTGAAAATGAAAGGAGTTTGCAGCATGACAATGCTAGAATGATGCCATGGCTTTTTCAATGTTTTCAAAGGCAGCGCCATGGTGCGTTGGAAACACCAACTGTACTGTAAACCCTCCCCAAACCCTCGCAAACCACGTTACACATAACACGCTACGTCTCGACCCACACGTCCACCAAGATGTGAGAAAATTGTGTTACTCTTTGGGGATAAGTAACTATAATATTATTACTCAAAGCTTTATAGTAATTAGTTATATAAACTGCTTATAATGCGCCCTCCTGTATAATGCACTGGTTCTCAAACTTTTTTAATTTCAAGAACCCCCATAAGGTTCACAGACCCATAAGGGTCCATTTACTTCCCAACTATCAATCATTTAGCTGGGGAACCCCCTCAAGGACCCCTAGGGGTCCCCGGACCCCACTTTAAGGACCACTGCTATTATGGACCTTATAAGCCTCAAGGCATATATCTTTTGTATTCCCTCTATCATTGTGTGCCATGTAGTGGCCCTTAACAGAGATGAAACACAACATATCTAAAGGTTTTAATATCTTTTTATCTTTCAAATTGGATTTGTTTATGATGCAAAGTGAGGCTCATCAGCTTCAGTGTTGTTAACAACATTATTATGTTGTCCAAAAGGAGAGGTCCTCCAGCGCTACTTGAAATGCATTAAATACGATGCTCTCGCCTCCCACGCAAACACACCATTACAGTACGTAGCAACAGGCATTAACATTTTCTCTTAAGAGGTAAAGGGAAGTGTATTTAGAATGGAAATGGAGTGCACTATCCATTTATGAATGCGTTACATTTTTCTGAGAGCGATTGGATAGGAGGTTGTGATGATATGCCTGATGTGAAAACTTATCGCACATCAGAATGAGGCGAGAGCTCAGGACAGCAGGGTCTCGTCTAGTCCATCTTCTCCCGGTGTGAAAGCTGGATTGCTTGCACTAAAAAACTAGTGCAATAACTATGAACACAATTGACTCCTCCCCCCAAAAAAGTTATCTTCAAATGTGTTTTCCTCACATTATTACTGATGAATACTTGACAACCACGTTGTATTCAGAAATAACATTGGTCCCATTTGACGATAATGAATGTTGAAGTGTAGACTTAATTAAATTTACAACAGTATACTAATTCTATTTAACAGTAATGGTACACCAGTATGCTATCTATGAATGGCCTCTTCATACAAGTGCAGGCATCCAAGATTGCATGACTGCTGCAGTTGAGCAGAAATCGAGTGATGAAGATCTCGAGATCCACACAGGAACGGTATGGCTTCCTGTGGATCTCGGACTTCCTGTGACCGGGCTGTGATGTCAGTCTTCTACGCCAGTGGTTCTCAACCTTTTCAGGCCGTGACCCCCAAAATAATCATATTTTAACTGGGGACCTCCCACCATGACAAACACTTTTTTTGTTTGACTCGGATCCACAGATAAATATATATATTCTTAAATCACTGGTCTACGCATAGCTATGACGTACAGTATGACTGAAATGAAGGGACAAATCCATGGAGGGACTAAGTTGGCCTACTGACATGTGCACATGGAATTTTGTGCTGATTGCTCCAGTGGTTTTGCAATATTAGCTCTGGATAAACACACAGACGGAAGCGCAAACGGACGGACACACACACACACACACACACACACACACACACACACAGACCGACCCTATATAGACGGACGCTGCGAGGCGTTGTGAGCTTGTAGACCGGCTATTTTTTGCAAAGTTTGGTGTTGGTCTATGAAATCTATGAAAATACCATTTTGTACAGTATGTAGTCAGCGTTAACAAATAGTCTTGAGTCCGGATGTAGGAACGGGTTCAACCGGGTCCGTAACATAAGACGCCCACAATTTAATCTATTGGGCTTCTAAGATCTAATCCTCTCTCCTGGACCGTGACCCCCAGGTCTCACAGGCTCGAGCAACAATCTCATTCTGATGATACAATAATGATAATCATCTCATCCTTCTGTCCCACATGCCTCCCTCAGCTCCCCATGCCAGCGCAGATCTTTGTAATTATCCCAGCGCTACAGGTGGCAACATTTGATTAACCCATTCGATCCGGGAACGCATCTGTGTCATTTTAGATTTGAGCTATAACCATTATTTTTATGCTTTAGCTATTCAAAAATAGCAGATCTACAAGCTTATAGCGCGGCACCGAGTGCCGCGCTATAAGCTTGTAGATCTGCTATTTTTCAAAAATCTTGAACATTTTGTGCAAATCTTTGAATATATATATTTTTTAAAGCAAACCTTTGAAAATCAAATCTTTGCTTCTGGGGGCGTCCCTGGATCAAAATATTTTACAAATGTTCCTTTATATATAATATATATATTCAAAGATTTGCACCCATTTTCACGATTCTTCAAAAAATAGCATATCTACAAGCTCATAGCTTAGTGCCGCGCTATGAGCTTGTATATCTGCTATTTTTGAATAGCCAAAGAAATCTAAAATGACCGGATTTAATGGGTTAAAATAAGAATAAATGAGCTTTGTGCCCGTTCCTCCAAACACAACAGAATGGTGTAATATGCCACCCGAACGTTCCAAACTTAGCTGCAAGGGGTCACTGCAGAATTGACTCATCAAAAGTTACTGATGCTTCTCGCCGTAGGCCCGGGGTGTGGAGAAGAGGGGGGAACAGATGTCTCAACATTGTCTGAAGGAGATGTAACATGAGGTCACCGAGTTTCCGGTTCTCCCCGACCGATACTGATCGGACACGCGCTCAGCACCGCTGCCCGCTCTCACTTACTTCCTGTGTTTTGAAAGGAAAAGAAAAAAATCCATGTCTTGCAAAGGCCGCTGGAGAGGTCATGTCAGAGAAATTACAGCGGTGTGATATCATCTCCTCCCCCATTATCCTGGCAATAGACGGAGAGACCCAGATGTCTGAAACAGCAACCCATCGAGTGATCCCTCACATTATATAGGACAGGGTTTGATTAGCAACAAGTGTTATATGCATATAATTATGGAAAGAACTGAAAGGTAGTTGAGTTTTTATATTTATTTATTTATTTGATGATCAGATTTAATAAACAAGAAATGCACAATGTTGCATACATTACTGTTCAAACTGCCTAAGATACTATTATTATTCATGGGAAAGACAGTTCTGGGCTGCAGTCCATAAAAACCTGTATTATATTCAATTAAATAGTATATTTCTCTTGATGCTTAGGTCTGCTTAGGTCTGTTTTCGCGCCACAGGGTTAACAAGGAGCTTAACGGTGTAATCCTCATCTCCTGCATGACTGGCAGAATGTCCTCTCACTGACCTATCCCCTGATCCAGAGGTCAAAGTGCTTAGCATTGGGAAGTGCACAGATCTACCGAGGACACTGTGAAACCCAGACAAAGTCACAGCTCGGGGCTATTTCTTTTGTTGGTGCACTTTAAGGGTGACGTGCACACACGCACGCACGCACGCACACACGCACACATACACACACACATACACACACGACGAGTTTCATGTTTCCCCTTGCCCACAGACAGATTGCCCCTGTAAAAGCCACATGACCTTGACAAACCCCAACTCTGACCCTGGTGGTCTCCCAGCCTATCCACCCCCTCCCATCAATCCGGCACACGGCCTGCACACACCCCCAGGCCCAGCCCTCTGCTGGATTATGGGGAGGGCCTTGGGGCGGGCAGACAGGCTGGCTGGTTTCAGTGCATGTTGATTATGATGACCCACATCTCTGCTCCCTGGCTAATCCCTTTGTCCCTCAGAGATCTAAGAGTATCTGTCTGGCCACATCTAATCTCGTACGCTCCGTTATTTTAGGATTAGATCTCATCCCTTCTGGCAACGATCTCCATTCACCTTGCCAGTCAGCCTCCGATGTGCCTGGAATCCATGTGCAGCGCTCTGCCTTAAGGAGAGCTGGGGGATAACGTGAAATGGACCAGTGTGTGTTCTGCCAAGTCTGACGATAGTACATTGGATATTGAATGGTGATGATATTAGTCTAAAAACAATCTGTGGACTACTGATTTGCCCATTCTGGGGTATTCTGACAGTTTAATAGAAAAATCCGATGCACAGCAAAGTGGAGATAAAGGGACTCTATCAAGCCTATCCCATCTTCCAACAGACATCAAACGAGTGAACGAGCAAAATGAAACCCAGTTTGTAAGCCCACATACTATGCGATAGTCCGAGGCCCCAGGCATGGATCAATTTTAGACAGAGAATTACTGTAAGTGCTCCCAAAAATCTTTACCGCAATCGATATGAGATCACATCTCCCTACCATGGATCAGGGACACAGGTATTCCATAATAATAGCCTACTTTGATTTCTGCTAATTCAGAGGCTGCCATAATGTATATGCTACAATGACCAGCGTTAACTCATTAATCCATTAAGACGCATCTGTGTCATTTTACGATTTCTTTGGCTATTCAAAAATAGCAGATATACAAGCTCATAGCTCGGCATAGACTATGTGAGCTTGTAGATCTGCTAGTTTTGATGTTTAAAGCGAACATTTGTAACTGTCAAATGTCTCAACAAATGTCTATTGTTGCTATATCAGTGGTGCTCAAACTTTTTCTTGTCAAGGAAAATATCTAAATGATATGTTTTTGGCCACCGATCCCCATCAAAATATGTTGTTCCAGGGACCCCCCCTTCCCCCCACCCCCCACAGAAGCAAAGATTTGACCATTATTTTTATACTTTGGCTATTAAAAAATAGCAGATCTACAAGCTCGTAGCACGGAACTCATGCCGCACTATGAGCTTGTAGATCTGCTATTTTTCAATAGCCAAAGTATAACAAATAATGGTTATAGCTAAAAATCGAAAATGACACGGATGCGTTCCCGGATTGAATGGGTTAAACCAGCGATGTCAAACTGGTGTTTCGCGGGCCGTTCCTGGCCCGCGACGTCGTCAAATCTGGCCCGCGAGGTGATTTGAAAAAACGGCATTTAATACTACCTCTAATGGAAAAAAAACGAGAGAGAAAAGAAAAGGCAGAAACAAAAGCCATCGCCCAGCAGCTCCTTACTGAGGCTGCCTGGGGGTTGAATACTGGACAAACTTGTTATGTGTGAACAATGACCAAGCCGTGAAGCCACAGCCAAGGTCATTAACATACAGAGGACCATCACCATTCAACTCTACCTGAGAGAACGCATCACAAATCCGGTAAAACACCGTTGTATGGAGAAGTATATGTCAGTTGCGTCTCTCGATCATCTGGAGGAGTAGAGAGTGGCTGCATTCGGACCGTTTTCCGAATTTCGTTTACCAAATATAATATTAGAATTCAAATGGCCGAAAAATACACGGACCCTCCCCACACCCCGCCCCCCCACCTCCCCCCACTTTGTAACCAGTGTTGCTGTTCTAATCTTGAAAACTAGAATCCATTTGTCAGAGGGTGTGACTGTTACATTAGTAGGATAACCAGCGATAGTTAAGAGCCTGCAGGGCAAAATAATTAACATCAGGTGTGTGTGTGTGTGTGTGTGTGTGTGTGTGTGTGTGTGTGTGTGTGTGGGTGCGTGTGCGTGTGCGTGTGCGTGTGTCTGTCTCTCGGTGCATATCCCCTCATATATCCAGTTGAGGCACATAGCTTGAACACAACTTGGTACAGTATGTACCCTATGTACATATTTTCCTCATAGACATGCGTGACAAGCTGCACTTATCAGGAGAGGACCCACTGGTCCTGTTGGTGTTTTTTTTCTATCAAGTGACATGTCAACTTTGCATGCCTGAAAAATGATACATTGAATTGCGAACTCCTTGACTTGGAAAGGAGCCAGCTTAGGTGGTTCAGGCATCTAGTTAAAACAGTGAGAGAGAGAGAGAGAGAGAGAGAGAGAGAGAGAGACTGCAAAAACTGACTCATATACTGATACAGAACCATATATTGGCAATATATTATCGTTGGAAATCTTGTATGTTCCTTTTTTTTGTTATTTAAAACAATTTAAAATCGTGAAAATAGCCACATTTACAACACCAAAGGCCAAGTGGCCTTGCCCCTAAAATGACGAAATTCCAGGCCTGAACTGCAGACATTATATTGCCTTTTGTTAGGCTATTCAATGTTAGTTTTAATTTCTTGAAATCATATTTATTTAATTTGCAATACTTCAACTGTATGGCATGCTAAGGTTTTGAGACATATTGTATTATATTACTACACAATAGTAAATAAATAATTCTAAAAATATGCTTTAAATAACTGATCTATGGATTATAGTTATGATAAGTGTTGCCATAATCATGTATAGCTCTACAACAGAGGCATAGCCATGACAGCAATGGTACAAAATAATATTTAAGAAAATGTATATATATATATTTTAAATAATCATTTTCAGCCATTCGGCCAAGTGTTTCCTATATTCGGTATTCGGTTTCGGACAAGAATTTGATATACTGTAGTTATAGCAGTGACTCAGGTGTAGTGGAGTAGAAGTAAAAGTACTGGAAATACTCTAGTAAAGTAAAAATACCGCAAATCTTTACTTAGGTACAGGACTTGAGTAAATGTAATTAGTTACTTTACACCACTGTTGTTCTATAAATCTAATTATTTAACCACCCACACACATTACCAGGTATTGTTTAACTTCAAATTGAATTATTCTACTTAAAATGGTTTATTATTATTATTATTATTATTATTATTATTATTATTACACTTATTATTATTATTATTATTTATTATTATTATTATTACAAATTGCATTGTTTGTTTTTAATGTCAATAATTAAAGTAGCTATTCTTCTTAATACATACAAAAAAAAGTGATATGCATAGTTAGTAGCAGTGTCTGAGTGGTAACTGGTTCCGGCCCCCATCAAGTCACCATTTGACCAATCTGGCCCTCACCCCAAAATGAGTTTGACACCCCTGGGTTAAACATTTCTAATACTTGGCTTGAATTCATGTCTGATTCCCAGGGATAGAGAACACCCACAGATTATACTGTTTGTTAAAAACTGTGATCATTTTCGCCTTAAACCACTTTTAACCATGTCATAGGGCATGTCGAAAATAGCCGATCTACAAGTTCACAACACATCGATTCACAACGCTTTGTGGGTTTGTTCGTTGGCTATTTTTGAAGGTTTTAAAAAGTTTCAAATAGGCTTAGGTGGTTAAACTTTGTTGACGTCACAAAGCATGATCTTTATTCTTTATCTGACTGCGTGTTGAAATGTCACTGAGCAAGACACTGCATCCATAACTTTGCATGGTTTCCTCTGCCTCCGTCGGTGTGTGTGTGTGTGTGTGTGTGTGTGTGTGTGTGTGTGTGTGTGTGTGTGTGTGTGTGTGAGAGAGAGAGATGTGTTAATATAATGCAAACTGCAAACTGTAAGGCACTTTGGAGAAAGGCACTATTAGAAATGCATCAATTACCATTTACAAGGCCTCACACAGTATACTTTTGCTATTCCATTTAGAAACCTTTTGGTTTCAAGAAGATAAACCTAACAAATAAAACCAACAGTATGTCATGCTCATCAACTTTCAGCTCAACTGTGTCTATGTAATCACAGAATGCTCTTGCTACACAAGAGTTTACTGCCACTCTCTCAATACATGTCCATGGCTCAAGCCACAGCAAATATCCAAGGTATGCAGTTTGCTACCCTTGGAATCTCTTCTTTCACTATTTTCTTTACCGCAAAGGCCTTGAATCAGCAGTTAAATTCTATGTACAGTACAGGGTGACTGTTTTTTTTAAAGTTCCTGCAATGTTCTTGAGTTCCTGTGTACTGCACTCATATTTCCTGACCTCAAATTAAACCTTCTCTTTCTTGACAGCAACTTCGACAATGCTGCAAAATTAACATGAAAATTAATTAGAAAACAAAAACGAGCGCTCAGTCTGTATAATGCAGTTTGCCGGGTGCACGGCTAACAAAGATTCACAATAAGAAAATAATAGCCATTAATTACTAGCAAATTATTGAAAATAAAGACACATGTAACTGCACAACACTTTTAAACAAAGGGCTCCTCCATGCTTCTTCATAAACACAAACTTTTATGCCAAACCAGGACCCTGGTTGCATGTGACTTACCAACTTTTGGGTGGTACAGTTAAGGTGTAATTGTTGCTTCAGCTTGGAAAAGTGTGTGTTGTGTCTGTGCACAGAAACACTCAAACATGCATAAATTCATGAATGCACATACTACAGTATACACACACACCTGAGGCAGGGTTGGCAGTCTACACCATAACAACTCAACAAATCGCTATCTTGCCTGTTGTAGGCCTATGTGCATCATGTCTTGGCGTTCAAGCTAAGCAGCTGTTTTGAGTTGCTTATTATGCAGTTTCTCTAGAGTGGTAGCCTACTTCTTACTGCTTGCAGATGCAAACCGCATTCTCCGTGAAGCAGCAGCTGACTAGGGAGGGAAACTGTAGAAATAATTGTTTGTTGCGACTCGCTCCTCATTGGTGCCGTGATGATGACTGATGAATCCCTTCGTGGTGCGCCAACAGAGCTGTTTGAAGTCTCCATCAGCATTACAGGAAGTGTCATGGCACCATGTGTGCGCACAACTTAAGAGTAGAGGAGGGAAATTAACCGAAAATATATTGAAACCGATATTTAGAACCAATAACCGACAGGACAGTTTTTAATTGGCTTGATTCAGTATTTAGATATTTGATAGTCATTTTATCAGACACGCCCCCTTCCTAAACAAACCCATTGTAACTTCAAACCCCATTTTAACCATGATAAATTCATCGAAAACACCCGTCCTTGGTTCTGGTGACTCATACCGCCCTCCTAATATGTTAGGGGGACATGTTTTTTCGATTACTTTTTTTCATTCATTTTCTATTTGTTTAATTGTATTTCTTCTTTTTTTTCCCCAAAAAAATATTAACATAAATGAAAAAAGTAATTGAAAAAACACGGCTTAAAACTTAAAAACTGTCCGGGTGCTCACATAAGCCTGAGTAGAAGTTAAAATGACCCCAAACATGTTTGAAAGTGAAATATCCCTTTAATCTTGCTCATGTAGGTTAATCAATTAATGAAGAAGCAGGTTTTTTTTAATATATTTTTTACATTTCTTATATATCAACGAATCACCACAAAAATATTTTAATAGATATTTATCAACTCGATTAGTCTGATTAACCACTTAACCATGAGTTTATCTGTTTGTTGTACAATGGTGGCGTAATTATTTTTTTTAAATAGCCGATCTACAAGTTTACGTGTCGCGATGTGCTGCGCTGTGAGCTTGTACATCTGCTATTTTCACCTATTATTTTTTTATAATCATTCATTAATCGTAATCGAGGCAAAAGTTTGACATAATCTGTCATATTGTTTTGAAGTCATATCGCCCAGCCCATGAGATTGGACTACTGGGCAGGTGAAGGTGGGGTGGAAGGGAGAGCAGGCTGAGCAGAACACCCCGAGGCCTGTCCCCGGGATGGGATGGGCATGATGAGCTCTGGAGTGAGACTTTGCTCAGGTTTCGTCACCATCTCACACGTTTCCCCTGCAGGCCGAAGGCGGCCGACACAATGGTGGCTCTAATGACCAGTTCTAATGTGCAGTACCTCTACTATCTGCAACATGCGGAGAGAGAGATAATAGTGTGTGTGTGTGTGTGTGTGTGTGTGTGTGTGTGTGTGTGTGTGTGTGTGTGTGTGTGTGTGTGTGTGTGTGTGTGTGTGTGGATGCATGTATTCTGTTTGCCTCTGTGTACCATTAATTCTTTTCAGTAAAGCTCAGCCTGAGGGGCACAAGCCAGAGAGCAGCTTTCTACAGCAACATTTTATCAGCGCTTTATCTAACATTGCTCGGTGGGAGTGTGTATTTGTGTGTGTGTGTGTGGGGGGGTGGCGGCGGGGGGTTGGGTTGGGGCTTCAGAGAAAATGTTCCATTTTGTCCATTGATGTGTCACTAAGTGATGGATGCCTCTGGAGTGAGCAGGGCGTGCAGCTCTGCGGTGGCTCGGTTTACCTGCGGAGAAAAATGTGAAAAGCGCCAAAGATTTTAGCACAGTTTTTCACAGGCAGAGTGCAGATGCCATCTGAGGTTGCTGAGGGGTAAATATAGCTCAGAGAGAGAGCATTAAGGACCTCTGTCTGGGTCCACCTACGGTGTCTGAGTCACTGGTTTGCGGGCCCCTGCCGTGCCACAGAAGGCAGGGAAGGTAAGAATGTCACTGGAGCCAAAACTAACTCGGAGAAGGACATGTCAAGGGCACGTAACAGCGCCTAATACCCCGGCAGGTGGTGTATAGGATTTTTCCATCCATACAATATGCTCTGCATGTCCAGAGATGTATGATTCGTGTCTTATCTAGAATGTTGCGGCTATGGCCGTGGCCAGGCTGTTACCCTTACCACCACCCCCCCTGTTCAACATGCTGTGCCCTGTCTCTTAAATGGAGCCATGAACCGTTACCATAATCAGTGCAAAATGTCAGCTAGTATCATCTCTCAGTCACTAAACGCTCCAGTTGTTCCACGCGGCCTGATTCGCAGCGTGCAGAGTACAGAGATAAGATAAATAAAAAAAGATTTTGGTGTTATCTTGGGTGCACTACAGAAATATAACAAATGCACTTACATACAATCATCAATTATTTTGGAACAGATGCAGAAGCATTTGATTTATCACACAACTGGCATTCTCTGTGCTGCTTTGATTACAACCGAGGCCTCGCTGATCTGCATGCAAACTGTATTATAACACTTGAATGCAATCCTGGATTAGTGAGGCCGACTGTCTGGTGAATAAATGATAAATAAATGGGGGGGGGGGGGGGGGGGGTCTACGAGCTTTATGTTCCATCAAGTTCACAATGCATCGCATCCACAACACGTTGTGAGCTTGTACTTTAGGCATGAGACACCGTCGTGCAACTAAGCTATTAATACGGCTTAAAAGGGCATTTCACTGTAAAACACATGTGGCTGGGGTTATTTTCATTTTTCTTTTGTGTGAACCTCACCTCAGTTGCTTCATTCAATATTTTGATATTTCATATTCATTTGATCAGACACGCCATATATAATCCCATTCAACTTCATCCCATCAAACTCCAGGTTAAGCTCGTTAGACCCTGGTTCTGGTGACTGATAATGTCCTTCTAATGAATGGGAAGACCATCATTTTTCGATCAGTTATTTTCATGCATTGCTTTCATGTATTTCATGCATTGGACTTATAGAACTCCTTGATGCAACATTACATTGCAGAAAATATTATCATATGAAATAATTAATCATTCATTAAAAGGACAATTATCAGTCACCAGAACCACGGACATGTGTTGTCAATGAGTCTGACATGGAGTTTGAAGTTGAATGGGCTTATTGTATCTGGGAGGGGGGGAGATATTTATATTCATCGATCAATGAATATAAATATCTACAAATGAAATCAAGCTACTTAAAAACTGTCTGGGGTGCACTCAAAAGGCAGAGTAGATGTGAAAATGACCCCAGAAGTGTGTGAAATACCCCTGTCATGGTGGTGATGTGGTCTAGGGAGACTCCAATCATTTGGCCATGGGAGCACCCCAAAGCCAAAGGCAGACGATAATGTGGGTTTAAATTGCAACACGGTGGGTAATGGGATCGTGTGAAGATGCTGCTTCCCTACTGCTGGACAGACTCTGCTGATACTGCTGTTGACCTCCTCCCCCCGACAGGACATGAGAGTTTGGTCAGTGTGGGAGTTTGGGGGGGGATTACTTTAGGAGGGCCAGTAGTGTAGGAGAGTATACTGAAGGGAGGACATCTGAGGAAGGGGTCATGTGAACAGTGATTAGAGCTCCCGCAGACTTCGTCTCAGTCCGTGCTGGGTTCGCTGCTACCAACATTATTAAAGCCTTTATGACCTCTCACTTTAAGCATACTCTCCCTCCTACAGCGGCCGGAATCCGGAACTAATTCAGTACAAGCTACATTAAATATCACCCACCATGCATAGCCTTTTTTGTACTTCTGTATTTCTGCGTGTTCGTAATAGGATTCTGTATGAGATACAGGTTCTTCATAGAGGGTTTTATTGACTGCCTCTCTGTGTGCAAAATGATATATAAAGGCATTAGGTTGCTACACTTTGGAGAGAGTTGCCAAAGACCTGCAGCAGCATGACCCAAATGATCTTGGCCTTTCGTGTGCAGAACTGCAGATTGTTTTCACAATACTGCAGTTTCCCCTCACCTCTTCTCGGGTCACCACAATGGAATTCCATCCCCGTCCCACCCAGCAGACCTTCTCCGTCAACCATAGTGTTGACCCCAGCCAACCTCTCCCGTGGTGCTGCTTCCTCTCTGGTTCACTGAAAGCCTTGTGGAAAATTAATACCATCTTCATGCCCTGCCTACACAACCATGTCCATGGCAGAGGTTTCTTCCCTCTCTCTGTGTGTGTGTGTGTGTGTGTGTGTGTGTGTGTGTGTGTGTGTGTGTGTGTGTGTGTGTGTGTGTGTGTGTGTGTGTGTGTGTGTGTGTGTGTTCATGCAAGCACAGGTGTGTTTAATTGTTGGGACAGAAAATAATCAATGCTGAAATATGATTAGCTTAATTCAAATTCAACAAAATTGGCTACGGATACATTTTGTTCCTGGATACTGCATTTTGGAACCTCTCCAGCATCTAATCTGCATTACGCCGGCATTGATCATAGGATTGAGTTATGTGACAATTCCAGACAACAAACTACTTTTTATTAGTATTCTTTTTAATGTCTAGCTAAAGTGTGCCATGGCTTTAAAAAGCTGCAGCAATATGCACCATCTAAATGAGGCATAATAGCTGTGAGAGTGACATAACCATGTTGGAGCGATGTAAGCAGTTTGACAGGAACATTGCTTCTGGCAGCTCCTGTGTTGCATTAGTGATGATTTTCCAAGGAGGCGCTCAGACAAGGGGCTTCAGAACGCTCTCCTGAGCCCCAGCCAAAGCCGGAAAAGCCCCTTGAACAGCATGGGCCCATGTGCGCGGCACAGACACTGCCGCCGCGCACGTTATTCATACCCCATCCGCGACACGGGCCAAACCTAGCACCCCCTCCCTATAAAAATATAGGTCATTCCAAATCTAAAAATGGCTGTTACTCCCCGGGGCTTGCTAGAGCATGAAATAGACTTTACATCATGTTAGCTAAGCAACAGCAACTGAGGAAAGTTTCCTTTTGGTGTCTCTTATTTTTCATGCCCTTCTGTTGCTGTAATCTAATGAGTGTTTCTCTCACTCTTTCCTTCCCACCACTGTCCTTTTGTGACCTGAATAAGATATCTGCTCTTTGCCAGGTGTGGGATATGACAGGCGAGGCTAAACTCGTGTAGAGATTTAGATAACGTGCTTGCGGTACACTTTACGATGCTTCCCACCTCTGCTTTTTCAGACTTTTTTTCCTCCCCTGATAAGCAGGACTTCGGGGGGTGGATTTCAAAACGCTGTGTGGATTTAGGGGGAAAAAAGGGCCCTGCTGATATGGCACAGGCAATCACATGACAGACAGCACAATTACTTCCTACCCCCGTTTGTAATACTACCTACTCCCTCAGCCTCTGACAGAAACATTACGGCAATATCCACTCTTCCTCCGGGTAGCGACTATACCGCTCAGCAAAAACACAATATGCACAAAAAAAGACACTCTCGCCTCCAACTTCGTCGTGACAACTTAGAATGCAATTTGTGTAAGCAAATTCACTCAAACCAAATGGGTAACGTAGTAAGGGAAATGTGTAATCTCCGTTTGCTGTACTTTCGTGTTTACACATTTCCAGATGCTCACTCAATGCAGCCACATTGCCTTGTTTACGCTTTGCGTGTCGGTGTGTGTGTACAGAACTTAGACATTTTCCAGTTCTTTCCTTCCTATACCCCATATATAAAAGCCCTGGTGGCCGTCCTTGAAATGGCTCTCATGTTTATTCAAACTAATGGGTGCGGCTGAGAGGGCCTCTGGTGCCCCATTCGTTTTCTGTGGTCTTCCCTACCAGGGCCATTCATCAGCCAGCACTGTGTGTGTAGAGACAGGGCAGAGGGCTAAACAGCACTCTTCTTGCCACAATGAATGTGACATCAGCTCCCCGCACAAACCAGCGGGTGTGTCAAAGAGGGACACAATTACAGAGGAGAAGGAGAGGGTGAGAGGTAGAGACATAATCATGGAGGGAAAGAAAGAGGGAGACAGAGACACAGCATCTAATTTTGGTGCTGGGCTGGAGCCGTTCTTTGTTCCACCCCAGGCTTTCATGTTGTTTGCGTGAGCTGGCCCAAGACAGGCAAAGGAGAGTGTACACTTGCTCCAAAAGCGACAAATAAAACATGCCCCCTCTCAAATAATGAGCAGGAAGGAAACGCAGAGAACGTGAGGAGGAAATCAATTTTCTGTGGTAAAGAGCCCTTTTCGTGTGTGTGTGTGTGTGTGTGTGTGTGTGTGTGTGTGTGTGTGTGTGTGTGTGTGTGTGTGTGTGTGTGTGTGTGTGTGGCGCTAGTATAAGATTCTTTCTGAGTTCCTTTCTCTGCCCGTTTGCTGTTGTCTTTGATATCTAAATACAGTGCACTTGTAATACATATCTCATGAAACGCTGCACACGTGACCACACCAACAAGCTTATGTTTTCGGAATGTAGATGAAGAGGAATCACATCCGAGTTATATAAAATATGAACAAAACAAAAAAGCAACAGAGGCTAAGAGTCTTGTTTGTTTGTTTTTGTTGAGATGAGATTATAGCTAACAAAGATCAAAACTAGGACAGACGTGTGAGGAAAACAAATAATATATGCAACTGGCAATGGCAAACACATCCAGCTGAGTGACAGACAATCAAATCAAGTGTGAGATGCAATATGAGACCCCAGCCGCGACACCTGCGAATACAAACACAATGTGAGAGTGATGAAGAAATCCACTCCAGACTCAAGAAAAGACAGTCAATGCAACCTGGTAAGTATATATGGCCGCTACGCAGCCCTTACATATAGAGTTGGGGCCACACACCTACTGCCGATCCAACCTATATATCTGAGTCATAGTGTTGGGGGCTTTGTCAGAGAGAGTACACATGTGTCTGTGTCCCTTTTGTGCCCATAGAGATATCTGTATGCGTCAGTCCTTGACCTTTTTATGCCCATACATTTGATCCCTGATGTCATCAGTATATGGCCATATATGGGATAACAGGATATCCAAACTACTCGACGGCGGGGAACCACACTCCGTTGAGTCCTTGCCGCTGCGTTGAAATCAGTCTGTCCCATATATGCACATGACCATAGCGATCGGATCGTGGCGCTGGACAACCAGATCTCTGTGTCTGTCAGTCCTTGCCCATATATGAAGATCGCTGATGTCATCAGTATATGGCCATATATGGGCATGCAAGCTTTGGTGCCCATATATGGAGCCGACTGATTTGTTTGCGGCTGATGCCATGACGACACATTGAGGTTAGACAACACATATTTGGATGCATAGCTGCATTGGGAACTCCTTGTTATATGGTTATGGCTAAGTCAGAGTGACGTCAGAGGTTTGCCCATTAGCCAATTTTAATATAGGATAAACAAAATAGAGTGTGATAAAGAGACGGATAAGAAAGAAAGACAAGTCAATGCACACCATGTAAGTATATATATATAGAGATCTTCATTTATTTTTAATATTTAAACCCACTAAAAGTTGTAAGTACAACTTTTGAATGAAAGGCACAGGAAAAATCAGACAATGCTGATATAATACTCAAATGAGAAATTACAGTACAAAAGCGGACAGTTAATTACGCACATACAAATCCCTCCAACTATTGAGTCCTCCAGACTAGGGAAACAGAAATATACAGTACCTGATACAACAAAGGGAGATATGAAATCAGAAATCATAAATTGTTAGCCAAACTATTCTTTATTGCTTTTCCAAACTTGACAGGGCTCGTATTGACTCCCCAGTACTTGCAAAAAGGGGGGGGGGGGGGTCACAGCAACTGCTTATTATTTTCAGCTTCCTCATGGATGGAGTGGCTGCTCCTATTTATCCACTTGTCTTACCTATTGTCTGCATTGCACAACACTCCGTTGTGCATGTATCATCCATTTTACAACGCCAAGACGGATGTCATACTAAACAGATAGGACAAGAGAGGGGATTTGTGCGCTGCTTTGAGTAAGATCTCTTACTAATCCACCACCAAATGAACCTATCTGATTATGCTTTCATTTATTGGACCACTGAGTGTAAAATCAAAACCGAATGCGCTAATTTGATGAAAATGTAACAAAACAAACAGAGCTTGACACACTGAATGCCAGAGATGTCCTTTTTTCCCCTCGTTTTTTTTTTTTTACATTGAACCAATTTCCGAGCTGCCAGATTCAAAAATATGCAAGTCTGTATCTGGGAGTAGATAAAACAGGCTAAACCCTGTGCATCCAAGATACCGTATATATCCTTGCTCCCTTTTCCAAACAGGCACGTGCTACGACTAACTACAGTACCCGGGGGAGACGTCCGACAATGGAGATTCATGTGATTCACTGCGATACAGCCAGTTAATTCGAGAGCCTGGCACTACTGTACATGCTACTGCTATGCACAATGTGATCTTGTATCCCCAGACCTCGAAGAATAACACCTATACACACAAAAATCCAGACATCCCTCCATATTTTCATTGATTTTTTCCTATTTGACCTTGATGAAGTAAGATTAATCTAGGTTTATCCACTTACTTTACCTCAGTCCATTTGTCAATAAAGGTATAGGGTGGAAGATGGGTAATATGTGAATGCAAATCCCTGGATTTGGGTTGATTTGTGTAAGAAAAAAAAGTCAATATGAAGGCCATCGTTTCCTGTGTCACTTGTGAAAACACTTAAGCTCCTCTGGACAACTCTCGTGGGGAATAATTGGAGGGAAAGGTGATGCCATTCTGTACTGTTGGGGCTTCTTATCATTACATATAGCCTCTTTGGTATATGCACATCTGCATCAACGTGCACCGCCACTGTCCAATCACACCCTTGCCTTTTCCTGTTCCTATGTACAGTAGGTCTCCCTTTTTCCTCTACGTCCTATAATAATAATAATAATAATAATAATAATAATAAAACGCTGATTGCCACACTACGGAGACCTGGAAATCAAGTGATTGATTGGTGTAGCAGGAAATAAGACTTGGGTCGCTGTTAAGAGTTTTCTTCCTGCATGAAAACTAACTGCCCCAGCCCCACCACCCCACCCACCAGTTTGCTTCTCTCTACCTGCTGTGACTGGGACTTTTCAGCTGCCAAAACAGTGGAAGGTTCCAACCGCTTCCACCTTCCTGGCGAAACTCGGTGCTACCGGAAGGGAGACGGCAGCGCAGCTAAAGTGTAAACGCATTGGTCGATTAAAATGTCCCCCCGTCTCAAACAACAGGAACGAGAGAGGCTGGCAGCAAAAAGAGAAAACCGGTTGGGTGTTTTTTTGATGGACTGATAGAGACGGATGGTGGGCGTTTTCTACGGGGTGAGCAGGAGAATGGATGTTGTTTTACTACTGCTTACTTGTCCTGGGCTGCGTTAGCCTAGCGCCAGCGGGGGCAGCATATGCCTGTGCCCCTCTGCCACCCTCACCAGCACCTTCTACCCAGGATGGCAGGCAGAGAGAGAGGGAGAGAGAGAGATCACTTCTTCCCTCTCGGTCCTGGTCTGAACCAGAATCCCTTAGATCTGCCCACCTTTCCTCAGAACTCGCTCTCCTGCGCTCTGGTGTCCAGCAGGAGTGGGGGGAGGGTGGGGGGTACACGGGCAGCGTCTCACATGAGGACTGGGACATCTCAAGAGTTCAAAAGTTCAGGGCCACGAGGTTCCCCTCCCCCACTGACCCCCCCCCTTCAGGCTAACGCTAGCTCCGTTCATTACCTGGCTGCGGCCGAGGACGAGGCGGAGGCGGCGAGCTGCGTGAGGTACTCGCGCAGCTCCTTGGCCGCCTGGAAGCGGCCGTAGTGCTTTTTGGGGTTGGTGCACTCGTCCAGCAGTGCGTCCAGCTGTCCGTCTTTGGAGATGTGGGCGGGGGGGTCGTGGAGGAGGCCTCCCGTGGTGCCCCGCCACGTGGCGTAGCGTGACAGCAGGTTCTGGCACACGGCGTAGTAGTTGTGGTCCACGGTGACGCGAGAGCACAGCGACTCCTTGGAGAAGGACAGGCAGGCCTCCTTGTCGCACGGCTCGAAGCGGCTCTCGTACCAGACGTCGTAGTTCTCTGGCTTGTCTGTAGGGGGGGCACAAAGGGTGAAATGGATCAGATTAAACATATTACGTTTAGCCCGGTTATTGTGCATGGGCGAAAAAGGCTCTTTCTCCCTCCCACTTTCGTTGATCGAGGTCTGGTCTGACGACTTACACACAACAGAACTCGTCGGACATGTGCATAAACGGTACACATGTGAGGCATGCCCATATTTGGGCAAAATCCAGAGACAGACACCCCCCCCACACCCACGTGTAATGTGGTGGCTGCATCAATTGAAAACGTATGGAAAATACCTTCCCAATGTAAATACAAGAGCATGGTTGTATGGCCGTCAGAATATTCACTGGAGATACACTTTTCATTCAGCGAAGTTAAACATGGTTTTCCCCATTTTGAATTGACGTGAGACAAATTTCTTGTAGGATAATCATGGAGCATGGTCACAAAATGCGCTATTCTGCAGCATTAAAAATAAGATTTGGTTATTTGAATATCATTTTCAAATGGTGTTTATAGTTCCACAAACATTTCTTGTGTTGATGTTTGGCCTTATAGATGGAAATGTGGGTGTGGCAATTTTCTTAATCTTATACTAGACGTTTAATCGGTTCCGTCTGTGAGATTAGTTGCTGCGCACATCCCTAGGTGAACTGGCGAGGGAGAGAATAGCAGGGCAAGAGATTTTTACAGTCAACTAAAGTGCATTAACAGTTTCCATGGCACTCTTCATGAAAATTAAGCAGTGCCGTTTTTCTCCCTGGGAGCTCAAACCTGGACTCCAGCACTTTAATCAGTTCCAGTTATCCAATCCATCTTTCACCACTGTGCTCAGAGGAATCATGTCTTTTGTTGTAAAGTAAGAAACTGTGCTAGTTGTTCCTTGCTCCTTTTCGAGCGCTTTCCATATAGGGCAATGGACGCAAACGACGATCCGAATGTTTGTTGTTTGGTACAGCACCACTGGCATGTTGGACAAAACATGTGGCCATAATAACATTAACTCGGACCCTCATTATATACTCTTGTTGCTGTCGCTGGGTTGGTACCTTTTCAGGTGATGGAAAACATTTATTGTGTTTCCCATCTTGGTTGGTACCACCAATGGCATATTTTGCAGACCGTTTTACTATGCAACTTTGAACCGTTGGAAGTTCAGTTTTACCCTTGTTTCATGCCCCTCTGTTCCACTCTACTTTTTCAATTGCTTTCACTTCCACTTTCCGAGTCTATTATTTTTATAGAGTGGAAGGAAAGGGGCTGCAGTCATTCCAAATATATTTAAATATTTATTGGGTTGTATTTATTGGGGTATCATATCATTTTCTGTTGCACCAAATGCAGCGGATGAATACGTAATGAAATCAGGATATTTCAGCCCCGCGGCCTTCATCAAATGAAGGTTGCACAGCTGAAATGTCATGATTTTATAGATTCCATTTGGCTGGGATCACACGAGGAGGATGCCTCATCCGCTTGAATGCATTTAGATGTGTGGTTACCGTATGCTTAGGTTGACATTGCGTGGTGTTCTTTCCGTCTTCAAAAGGTCTGCCCAGGCAAGTGAAACGGATCTTATTTCAAGAGCATTTAACATATTAAATGACGGTGACTGCTGGTTACAAACATGCCATTATCCAGTTTTACCGAGTGAGTAACTGCTGCCATTTTCTGAATTCAGGAGTTCTGGCTGATAGGTCAAGGTAAGGACACGAGAAAGTGGCAACAATTCAGGCTCGATTAATTCAACCTGACCTGGGAAGCCATTTGCCTCTAAGGCTATTTGGGAGATTTTATTTTGGACTTGTGCAAACCAATCAAACTACTCATCTACCATTTCTCCGCAACAAAAATGAAACCCTTTTCACTTTCATTGAGCAAAATCAATTTCCCCCCACCACCACCGTCCTGAAGCTCATTTCACCTCTCTTTTTCTGTTTAGAGACTTGTGCGGGGGAGAGAGAGAGGAGCTGCGGAAATAACTTGGAATGATGAGAAAGCCATCAGTGCTGCTGCATTAAAAAGCAGATCAATAGCGTTGTTGAGGAAAAGAACCCCCAAGGACGCAAACACATAATCAGAGTATCAGCGCTTCTAATGCACTTCTGTTTGCTAGTCAGAACAACTCAATCAAATATCCAGCACTGCCCCGTCGACTAAGGGCCTCTGTGGATCCCCCTCCCGGGCAGAGGAGGGGTCTATCCACCTCAATCAGCATGGGTGATGGGAGATGGATCCATGTGTATCGCCTGCCACACACACAGAGAGACATTCACGCCAATATGCCAAGCAAGTGAGGCAATTAATGTTTCAGAAGCAGCCATGCATCACACCTCAAGATTGATTGACAGACAGCATGAGTGTGTGTTCCATTATTCACACATACACAGGCAGTACACACTAGTGCTGTCAGAACGAAATTCGGGATTCGAAAATAATTTGAATGAGAATTTTTTTTATAACATTCAAATGCTGAAATTGCCATTCGAATGTAGTTTAAAAAATTGAAAAAAACCTAACCTACCGATACAAAAACAAAGGCTTTCATCACGTCATCATGATTAACAATAAAGTTTGAGTGCATGCACTGCACACAGAAAGTTAATATGAACGTTTGTTGCTGCCATACCACCCAATGGGTCTGTGTTGTGCACGTTCGACCGCGCGCCTGTGTGTGTGTGTGTGTGTGTGTGTGTGTGTGTGTGTGTGTGTGTGTGTGTGTGTGTGTGTGTGTGTGTGTGTGTGTGTGTGTGTGTGTGTGTGTGTGTGTGTGTGTGTGTGTGTGTGTGTGCCTCTCGGCATGTGTCTGGTCACACACTCCTCCCTCCCTTTCCCCCCATAAACTTCACTTGAAAGTTAAGTTCAAGAAACTTTCATAATTATGACAACGGCGAAAGTTTTTATGGAACATTGTTTACTCTGTCCGTCGCTACATCGTGGACTTGTGGCGATCAGCCGCAGCGCTTGGGACGGTGCGGTGGATGGAGAGCTGCAGAGCCCGTTCTCTTAGGAAACGTAGGCTACGCTACGGGCGCTGTGGTCGGAACGATGGATGGATCTTGTTATGATAGTACAGTAACTAACATCCATCTAAAAGTAGCTACTACAAACGCATGCAAGCGGGAAAGTGGGTAAAGCACAGCCGCTTACAAAGCGACGCAAACCAGCAGTGAATATATTTATTTATTATGAAATAATAAAGCATTGAAATTAGAATGGGATTATAGAGGAAAATGTACAGCACTAGTACACACACACACAGTGGGGAGAATTGCACAAAAAAAAGTGAAGGAAGGGTTAAATCTCAAGGACAATGATGAGCACTGGAGAAAAAAAATATATATATATATATATGAGGTTTAACAAAAGGGAGCTTGTCCTTGAAAACCTGACCTTACACCCCTTCCCACCCCCCGCCCCCCACGAAAACGAAATCACAACATTACCGAAGCGAGAAAAAACAGAAGAAAGAAATCAGATGAGGTAGGAGGCCTGACCTCCATCTGTCTCTTCCCCCCCCCCCCCCCCGGCCGGTACCTTCCATGTTAAGGAAGTCTCAGGTACGTCTCATCCTCATTCCGCTCACTCCCCTCCGTCTGCCTGAGGCCGCGCTCAGACATTGGGTCTGAAATACTTGTTAGTGCGGCCGTACTGGTGGCATTCACAAGTACGAGCTGTGTGTGTGTGTGTATGTGGGTGTGTGTGTGCTTCTGAGTGAGTGAACGTGTATGAGACAGAGGCACCAGAGGAACAAAGAACAAAGGGAAATGTATTTTGTGTTGCGTTTGTGTGTGAGTCTGTGTGTGTGCGTGGTGTGTGTGTGTGAGAGGTGTGTATTTATTGTATTAGTGTGAGACAGTGGTGGAAAAAGTACTCAATTCTTTTAGCTTGTAGATCGGCTATTTTCAAATGGCTGAAATTATATATATATATATATATATATATATATATATATATATATATATATATATATATATATATATATATATATATATATATATATATATATATATATATATATAGGACTGAAGTGGTTAATGTATGTTTTGTAATAATAATCAAAATCTACAAAGTAACCAGTAACAGTAAATTTCAAATAATTGTAGTGGAGTAAAAGTACAATATTTGCCTCAGAGTTTGGAGTAGAAGTAAACGTACTGAAAATTGGAAATACTCCAGAAAATACCTCAAACTGTACTTAACTCATTCACTGCCATAGGATGACTTTGGCGATTTTTTTCCAAAGGCCCAGACTGCCAAGGACGACTAAAGCAACCTTTGGAAAAAAAACTTTCAGAACCCAAAATATTGTGATCCGAAGATTTGCTGCTCCATTCACTTCTTGGTTAACTTATTACTTAAAAAGGCTGTATCTTGGTTCCTGTGTACTTTTTTTTTACTATGTATTTTTGGCCGAGATATGCTATTTTCAAAGGCGTATAAAATTGAACGGGGAGGTCGCGATGACATTTTTTTTTCTTTTCGCGGAAGCAGTGAAACCCGCTGTGATAGCATACTGGAGATAAATATTCTGTGACTACTTGAAAAGGGTACGAAAATTGAAAAATCGCTGGCAATGGGTGCACGCAGCCAGAAATAAGTCTGGCAGTGAATGAGTTAAGTACAGTACTTGAGTAAATGTAGTTATTTACTTTACACCTCTGGTTTGAGGGAATTGGAATAATAGAGAGTGATTGAAGGGTGTACATTATACAGTATATATTTGCTTCCAAAAGCCACTGGCATGTGATAACCTTCCTTTAGCTCGATATAATCACGGGGAAGGTGCGCGGGGTACTTTTTTTCGCACCATTGGATAATGCAAACTGCAGCAGAACACTATCACGGTAAGTCTTCTTCATCTATAATAGGATGCACAGCATCAATATGGATGTGACAGACCGAGAGAGAACGCGTGGGGGGGGGTGCGGAACAGCGCGTGGCTTTTCTGCACTGTTTTGATTTGCAAATCAATGGGCTCTCTGTCTGGACTGATGAGACTCGCGCCGCACCTTCCGTCCCGGCTCTCCTAATTGCCACGATTGAGTTGTCGAGGCAACCGGTGAAAGGTTACCACACCCCGGGTTCCGAACACCATGCGGACATGTTTTCCGCTGACCTGTAAAGCTCATTACCGTCCTCATCCTCGCCCTCTTCCTCGTGTCCCCTGCGACTTGAGAGCACACAAGTACACAAACACACACACACACACACAATGCATGGCATGCACGCGGGCATGCATGCGCACACATTCATTCTTGAGGCTAAAACTCTGAATGGTCAGGATAAGCAGCTTGGAGTTGTCGAGCTCTGAATGCGTTTCTGTACAAAGAAGAGTCTCAACCTTGCCGGATCATTCTCCGCGGCTAGATAGGGCTGCCATGACAGAGTGGAAAATCGCGGCTATTAGCAATGATGCACATGCTCACATGAGTGGACAGTGCACACGCAGTCCTGTGTGTGTGCACCATCAGTCACATAGGAGGTAAAAATGTACTGTAGCCTGAGAAAATCTCTTGGCAAAAACACACACATGTGCGGAAACACACCTTGACATTATCATCATTGACATGTTATTGCGCATCAATCCATAGTTTCCATTGACAATCCTTCTATTTTGGCCAGCCAATCATTTCTAATAGTATGAGTTTATCACAGTATGTGCACACAAACACACACACACACACACTTCCTCATATCTGTCACAGGGCACAGCAGTGGCACCTCAGCACCTAGAGACACACCAGTTTATCACTTTAATGGGATTTCTGCAGGAAGGAAAACATCTAAGGGCCGGGCTGGGTGGCATTCCTTTCCTCTGTTCTCCTCGCTGGAAGAAGGTGGTGAGGGGAGGGGATAGGAAACGAGTCAGCTTGTATGCACATGATCTCTCTCTCTCCCTCCCTCCCCCTCTCTCTCTCTCTCTCTCTCTCTCTCTCTCTCTCTCTCTGTGTGAAAGAGGGAGGGGGACAAAATCTGGGTCAGCTAAGATAGCTCGTTATCCAGGACAATCTGAGCTTTGATGGGGACACGCATGCCAACCACACAGCACACGAGCTTGGGTCGGGGGGGGGGGGGGGTTAGTGGTGGTGGCGTTGTGATTTCGAGAGACCGGCAGCGATGTTCCCTCCCACTGACCTTTCCTTGACCTCGCCAAATGGATAGAAGGTTTAAGATAAGGTATGTAAAATTCCGAGTTTTTTTTCAGAAGTGCAACATCAGAGAGAGGAGAGAGTAGACCACTCCCTCAGGTATATGGGTAATAACGATGCTTGACAATCCATGTGTGAAATAGTCTAACGCAAGTTGGTAATATATGCTGGGGGTCTAACTCTCAGGTGTGTTTCACTCATTTCTGGCTCCAGAGGAGTAGAAAACTGAAGACTGGCAGGTCATTAAGGTGTGCCTTTCACTCACAGTCACACGTGCGCGATGAATTGTCATGGCAACTGAAGGAATGGGGGGCTTATGCATATCGCACCCGCACACATGAGTATACACTTGACCACACACACACACACACACACACACATGCACAGAACATACAATGCCGGGCACTCACTCTGCTTTATCAGCCTCTTGTCTGCTACCAGGACGTTCTCGGCGTCCACCACGATGACCTTGCCGTCGCGCGGGCCCACGGCGAAGTTGTCAAAGCTGACGTCCAGCAGGTAGAGTGCGAACTCGAAGTCGTTGTTGGTCAGCTGCTCGGCGATGTCCATCAGCTGGCGCGCCAGGTCCACGCGCTTCTCCCACGGTGCGTTGTAGAAGCTCCACAGCTCCTCGCCCACATAGTTGACGGCCACCATGCGCCCGCACGCCCCCAGGTACTTCGCGAAAGGCCAGCCTTCGTCCGACGGGAAGCTCTGGAAGAAGGAAGGAAGGAAGGTAGTTTTAGTACACAGAGGACGAGAAAAAGTGTGGTCTAAAACAGAACAAGATACTACAACATGCAGTGCTACGTTTTGCATTTGTGGTGACCCCTAAAGGAAGGTAAAGTGTTTTAGGAGGTGCGCTCCACAGAGGCCCCTCAACCTGTGATTGATTCCCATTTGGGGTTGATGTGGATGTGGAGATGGTGGATGTTGCATTTATGATAGTGTTTTTTGTAATAAATAGGCCCATCCAACTCATTTTGGAAAGTAATTACAGGCAAACAATATGGAATATCAAAACCCTCTTTGACGCTCATTGTCACCATGACTCCCGTCATGAAAAAAAATCCTTTTGGCTCTGCTTTGTTTAAAGGCCCCTCAATGTGTGATTCATATTTGGGGGCTATTGGCAGATGCATTCATGATTTTGGGCTATTTGTGTGTACGTGTGAAATAGGCCCCTCCCGTCAACTCTGGAAAGCAATTGTAGCCAATTAGAAAGGAATATCTGAATGATACATGTTTATCACATGTCTCCGGAGTCTAGTAATGGCGTGACCTCCCAGTCCAATCTTTAGCTATTATTAGTATAAGGTAAGTAAAGGCATCTCTGCGGAGTATGTGACTACATATCGATACGAGGGGCTGGATAATCAATACAGTATTGTGAAAAATAATGTCAGCTTTGTCGAGAAAAAAAGGAAAAAAAAGGAACGTTTTGCAAAACCCTTCCCTATATTGACAAACTAGCAGTGTGTGGGCGTGGCGATCTGTCTCCTTTGGCCAAATGGAAACCGTGATCTTTATACATACTTCAACACCAACAACAAAATTGCTTCACAAGAACAATGTTGGTGTAAGAGAAAATTGTGACAGGCCTAAGTACATTTGCACATTGGTGAAATCTATCCTCTTCATTTAACCCATCCTATTAGGAACAGAGAGCAAGTGCCATTAATAAAGCGCCCGGGGAGCAGTCATGGGTTAATGGTCTTGCTCAGGGACAAGGTCCACATAGACCACAAGGGCCACATAGACCGGGACCGGGGCGTGAACCTTCCGGGACCTTCCGTTTCCCAGGTGGCCTCTCTACCCAGTCAGCTATGGCCGCCCTAGACTAGGGCCACAACACCAACGAGCCCTGCACCTTTTTTTAATTAAATCCAATCCATTATACCTAAAGTTGAAGGGCCTCTGTTGAGGGACCTCTAGTGCATTTAGCTACACAGATTTTCAACCACGACCTAAAACCGCGAGCTAAAACTACGACCTAACTTTCACGCTCTAATTACATTTCTTTTAGTACAGCACCAGGCACTTCAGGCATTCATGACTGGAGGTGCTTCGGATTCCTGACGTGAAGCATGGTAGCTGAATGACCTATGATGGGTCTACGACTACGTGTGAGGTGATAGACATGCATGCATACAGACAAGCATTGTTCTAGAATGGCCTCAGCGTAAAAAATAAAGTCAAAGTCAGCTTTGAAAAGAAACGGCCAATCATTGCCTGCAATCTTAGGACTTGCCATAGGCTATTTGTGCACCTTATGGACAATGCAAACTTGCACCATAGAGAGAGAAATAGATATTAAAAAAAAGAAAAGAAAAAAGAATCAGCCTTGGTGAGGGAGGCATTGCATGTGTTCACCTCTAAACACAGCATTCTATGTACCAACTGTTGAAGGACTACTAACGGCTGTGCGGAAAGGCGTCGGCCGTGGGTATAATGGATTGGATTTAATAAAAAAAAAAGGAGCAGGGCTGGTTGGCGTTATAGCCCTACAGCAATGAGGCTGATGTACGCTGCTTGTACTCACTGATTCCGCGGCGCTGATAGGAGGTGATTTGTGGTAGCGGCAGTTGTAGCTGAGAGCTCTAATGTGGTGCGATGCAAGAGCCGAGCGATTCACGCTGTATGTAGCGCGGCATCATTGGGTTACTTAAAGCGGTCTGTGCACTTTGGGTTAACTCAACTGACAAGAACTCCCTGTGTGCTTTAAGTGAAAACAGAGACGGCAGGCAGGGCGATACTGCTAGATAGGTGCTTCATAAAGCCTCTCATATTTACTCTGCAACTTGCTTCAGGCCGGGTCATATGAAGGCAGCGTTGTAAGCCCATGATGCAGCAGGTTCAAACAAGCAAAGGAGTGTACACACACACACACACACACGCGCGCGCCTTATGCATACTCAGACATGCATGCATACCACCAAACACACAAGTACATGCACACTCTCTCTCTCACACACACACACACCATGACTCAAATGAGGCGAGTGCAAGCAGCTGCAGTTGGCGAGCTGGCCGGGCCTCTGAGGGACTGGATTCTGTATGTCTCATTACCGCTTTCTCTCTCGCTAGTTTTTCTACCCTCGCCCCCCCCCTCTCTCCCATTTAAGCCTAATTTATACTCTGTGGCACAACAGCGTCGCTCCTCAAAAATTCGTTATTTCCAACAAGCAACGGAGTATAAATTAGGCTGTTTTATAACCACAGTGATTATGGATGAGGAGAGGACCAATTAAGGGAAGAAAACGGACGCAAACGGCACGCGCCGCTCATTGTGGAGTGACAGGTTTCAGTCTGTTAAAATAAAGCACTCGACTCTCGCCACATATTGACTTAATGACAGTCCAAAATCGCTACCTTACAAATCTCCCCCGTTCCTGCCAGACAGCGTCTGCAGAGAGAGAGAAACAGAAACACTGGTGCTCATGTTTCACAGCACCTGCCCACACCCCTCCTTCTCGCTCTCATATCGTGAAACCCAATCGCCTCAGAGATAACACAGAGGAAGAAGACGGCTTCACACTGCGAGTAAGGTGTGAACAATTGTGAACGTTGCCTCTCGCCTTACAGCTGTGGGTAATTCAATACTTCACCGCCTTTCAATTTCAGCACAGAGAAAAGGTTATTTTTTTTCCTTTTCTTTTTTAGATATGCATGTCGGCACTCGCTCCCCTGAAACATTCATGAGCTACAAATTATTTAAAAACATACATTTCTAACCAACCTCCTGTTCTGTTCTGAAGGACTCCTGCCACACTGGTGCATTGTGGGACAGAGCCAGCAGAGCGTGCTAGACGGCTAGCCGAAGATTCATCTGGGGTTTTGCCGGGGCGCCTTTGTCCGTAGGAGAGTCATTCTTCTTTCATTTTCCTTTGCGATTCATGCTGCTCTTTAAGCTCCCTTATCACGTTCCATACTTGCCGAGTGCAGGAGAGGTCAAAAAGCATACAGTACATGGTGTCAGCTTGTGCTGTCGAACATGATGCAACAAGTTGTGTGCGCTGTTCAAATATCTGGGCGGCTGGGTGCGCTGCCTTAGTTGGAAGTTGCTCTTACGCTACAATCCAAGCATAATTTTAAGACGAGGATCACTAACCTCCGGTCTTTAGGCGAAATTGTCTGCGTCTGAAACTCACACGTAAATTAGAGCTAGATTACGTGGCAAAAATCAATGCAAGGCCTATCTGCTGTCTTAGTCGGTTTAAAAACAGCCAGCACATGAGGTGAGGCCACTGATGAGTTGAGCAGCAGGCAGTCAGGTCTGTCTCCCGGAGATGGCCCAATCAATTGGGGGCCAGACACAAGTGTGTAGGCTTCCAGCAGCTGTCTATCTCTCAGTGTCATCCTGAGCCTTGGTGTGACTCACAGCAAAGTCTGCAACAGACTCCTGGTCTAAAATACGTCCTCTAGTGTTTTTGTGGTTCCAGACCTGAGTTGAGGGGGAAGGGTGCATCTGTGAAAGTATACACATATCTGTGAAAATCGAAAGGCCCTGAACACCAAGCTGACTCTTGGACTAACTGACTATGGCAGGTGATCAGATCGGGTGATGTTGGAGACGTCTCACGTTTAAAGTTACTCCAAACACAGACTGCCGATTATGGTCAGTTGATGGCACTGTTCTGTACTTGCGTGAGAGGAAAAAACTCCTTGCCATAATGGCTGAATAATACATGAATGAATAATGTTACACCACTTTTTTAGATGTGGGAAAGCCTGCAAGAAATAGGTGATTTACGTCTTTCCCACTGCCAGTAGAAGAGTATACCCTTATGTTTTTGTGTCGGATGTGTCACATTGGAAGCAGATCATATAAATGGGCACAATACTCGCTGCAGGAGCTATGCCTATTCACCATTACAAATGAAAAGTGTCATCAATAATGATGTTCTTTCACCAGAAATGAGTGCTTTCCATTAAATAACTGCATCTGTGAAGTGCCTGCAAAACACACACTCTCGGGTGCGTGCTGTCTAGAGCCATATGCAATTACAATCCATTACTATCTCAACTGATGGCAATAATTGATTTGGGATTACTTAAAAGTATTAGGAATGATTCGGAAAAGGCATGGGGCTGGGTTATAATAGATTACGAAATAGTTTGAATTACTTTGAACGAATTCTCTTTCACTTTAGATTGAAAAGATTACGGTTGGTTGCACACTGTGCTTGTTAATTTACACATTCTAAGTGGCAAATGCAAGTGAAATACTTGCATTGTAGAGCCTTGGTCTCCTCGATGGCTCGCTGTTCACTTCTTCTCATGCTCCGATTTGCTCAGGCCGAACAGCTAAACAGAGAGCTCTCCCTGCCTGACCATCTCCGCCGAGTCAACATACTCAGTCAGGTGATTGGACCAGCACTAATGGCTGACTACTGCCAACGACATGAGACACACTGCACAAACTATGACGAATTTGTCCGCTACAGATGCTCCACGAAGGCCACGCTACCCAGCATCATATTGGTGTGTAGGGGCCTTAACTTGAACCCTAGTGACTAGAGATGCACAGTCATCATCATCTATCCGTCATCCAACCGAATTAATTCGTGTGAATTTTGTAGTAGGCGGATAATTCGTGCCCGCTGAAAATTTTTGTCACATTAATAGCCTTTTTAAAAGCTATAATATAGATCTATAATAGGCCTACCATATGACATTAATATTTTCCGCATAATTTCACTCACCCTAACCCAATCCGCAATTAATTTTCATGACCCAAATCCACCCAATCTGCGGTTATCCGTGGCTAAAACCGCAATCTGCCTATTCTGAGAAAGTCAGATTCATAATAGGCTTGCAGATGCAGATTGGCTATTTTCAGTAGATTGGCTAGGGGTCATACCTATGTTCCCCGGACCTATGTTCCCCCACTAAGGTTATCACGGCTACTTTCAGCAAAGAGATTTGGCGTAGAGGGAAAAAGTCAAAGTATATAGGGTTTACGTGTAGGGGCTAGTGGGGCTTAAAAGAACTAGCACTAACAGGAGGAAATTATCTCTATTCCTACTGAGACATGCCGGGGGAATGGGAATGTTCACAATTACAGATTCTAGGATTAGAGATTTAACAGGCTAAATTTCTAAAATGGCTTCCTAACTTACACGTCCATATAGAAAGACTAAGTGGAAGGGGAAGTGGGATCAGTACATCCAGCACATCCCCATTAGGTCCGGCTCCCTTTGACCCGGATTCAAACCCACAAGATCCCTTTATGCTGCTGCAAATCCAAGCAGCTCCTACCCTTGTTGACAGAAGCCAAGCCTGCCAAAGCTACAGCTAAAACCGTCTTTGTAAAAACAGCCCTACCCCCTGGGGGTTGATGGGTGGCCGGGGGGGGGGGAGGGGGGGGGTTCTGTTGGGGTAGTGAAAGAGAGCGAGGGAGAGAGAAGAAAGCTCTGTACAGACAGCAAACAGAACATAGAAAGGGAAGACTGTCGTGTCTCCGCTCCAGCGGACAGGGGGAATAAAAGCTGCGATGACCTGTGTGCTAGACACGTCTCTCGGTCTCTTCTCCCTTTTGTTGTCAGGTTGAGGTCTGAGCGGGCACAAGAAAAAAGAATATGGCAGATGGATAGAGAGATGGGGTGATGGGAAAGCAGAGGACGGGAATGGATGGAGAAAGGGAACGGATGGATGCCCTACGGCTACTTTCAGACGCTGTCAGCCGCCAGTGCCTTCATGTCCGTCCGAGCGGCGTCCCTGGCTCTTAACAAAGACGTCGCTCACTCGCCACTCTGTCAGCCCCCGTCATACTCCCCACCAATTACCCAGGCCCTAACAATTTGCCAAATACACATCCTCTTTTTTTTCCACCCTTTTTTGGACGACGGCAATATTTAAAGCTTTATTTCTGACAAGCCAACAAATAGGGAGCGCTGGGGCGAGGCGAGCTAACCGGTTGCGTACAAGTGGGTGCCCTACAGGTTTTTCGATTCAAACAATGCCTATTGCAGAGGTTGATAAATACTCCCAACTTGTCCCACCAATCATTTCCCTTTAGCGCTCTTTAAATGGTTACACTGCAGAAGTCATTAACATCCGCAATGAGGCGTTGAGGGTGTGGGGAGGGGATAAATTGGAAAGTCGAGCCTAATATTACATCCAGCCGGTGCACTTTATCTTTGGTGTGTGGACCTGGAGTAGGTGCGCACGTTTTCTCTGCGTGTGTGTGTGCATGCACACACGCGTGTAAGGATGGCACAGGTAGTGAATTTTACCCATCATCGTCCAACGCAGCTAATGACATTCAGGAATGCTGATGATGCAAAATTGGCAATGACACGATCCAGCAACTTTAACCCATTAGGACCTGGAACGCATCTGTGTAATTTTTTGATTTGAGCTAAAAAGCATTATTTTACACTTTGGCTATTCAAGAATAGCAGATATACAAGCTCATAGCACTATTTTTGAAAAATTGTGAAAATGTGTGCAAATCTTTGAATATATATATTTTTAAAGCTAACATTTTTAACTCAAATCTTTGCTTCTGGGGTGCCTGGAACAAAATATATATATATCATTTTGAGAGTCCTTGACATGAAAAAGATTTCAGCACCACGGATATTGGAAACTTCATTTTCAGAATACTGTTGGGATTTAGGAGACATGTAGAATCGGCTTCAGGTCTTAATGGGTTAACTGCTGCAAAGGTCTTACAATGCCTTACTCTCATTAGTACAAGATCATTTTGCCAACTTTGCAAATTCCATGACTTGTTGTCGCACGCGTTGCTCAGGCGCCCGCGTTTCGATTTGGACGCGTCCCACTGTGTGGAAACGGCATCTTCTCATCACAGGTGAAATCTCGGCCCAAATTCGAAACCAATCTCATCTCAAAGATTGCAGCAGGGCCACTACAGCTGACTGGGACTGCTTGCGTCCCCGTCCCCCCCGTCCCCCCTCCTCCCGGTAATACTGCCGACACGCTGGCGTCCTCCTGGGGGAAGGTGGATTGGAGAGAGGGCTGAAATGAAACAGGGCCACAGACAAATGGGCAGCCTCCAGAGGAGAGGATGAAACGAATGGAGCGCCAGGCACAGGAACACACACCTGCGACCCGACATCTGCTGACAAAGGCATGCCCTTCTACTGGGTCACTCAAGGGAGGGCGTGGGCACGTTTGTCGGGGGCCTGCGAGCGCCTTTGTTTTGCAGGGTGCCGTGTGTGCCATGCGTGTGTATGTCATAGAGTGTGGGTGCGCGCGTGGTGGGGCGGGGTACGGTTGGCTCGGTGTGTGTGTGTGTGTGTTTGTCGGCGTGTGTGAGACAGCATGTATATACATGGATGTGAATGACTGAAATGCAACGTGACCTGGGCTGATAACAACTTCTAGTCACAGGCCGGGTAAACACGAGTGGCTTCCAAGACACAGCATGGCTTGTCTGCAAAGAACAGTGGCTCTTTCTCTCTCTCTTCGTGTTTCTCTCTCTTCACTCTTTTCCCTCTGTTTCTCTCTTTCAATGTCTGTCTGTCTCTCTGTGTATGACTCTGTGTGTCTGTGTGTGTGTCTCTCATATAGGACTACACCAGTGTTTATAGCCGCAAACTTTAAAGGAAACATTTGCCTTCGCTCCCACAACCACAACAGCTTCTCGCTCATTACAGACAAAGAAAATTAGCAGTTCAGCCACAAGCGTTTCATGTGTTCAGCTAGTGTCGCCGCCCCCCCCCCCCCCCCCCCTAGGGCGTGGTGAAAATTCTCCGCATTTTCCATCCGCTCCTGCACACCGCCTCTCTGCTTCCCATCAAACAGGTCGAGACAGGACCAGTGGAAAGAGGGAAGAGTCAGTGGATCACAGGGCTGAAGTCAAGGAAATGCGGCAGACGCACACACACACACAGATGTCCAACAACAACAACCATCTCCTTCAGCCCTGTCACACCAAAACGAACATTACAAAGCTTGTTTATCAAAGTGTGGGCTTAGCGTTGAGGGAGGGAGACCGTTATCGTCTCGGCAGCCCAATCACGGCCGTCTGGCTGGACTCAAATCGTTTGGCATTCTCCTATGCTGCCTCTTTGCTGTTGACCTTGTGGAATTGGAGGGTGCGTCGTCGTTAGGCCCCCCGTCTGGCATTTTGCTGGCCATTAAAGTTTAAAAACCCAGACGGTTCACAGCGAGACCTGTGAGAGAGCACCTCATCCTGGAACACATGGTGCTCAGTCCTTTCTTCTCTCACACTCCCCTCCTCCTCTCCCGTTTCTCCTTCAAATCTCTGCTTTGCTCCCCTCCTCTCCCTCTCTGCCTCTCTCTCTCTCTCGCTCGCTCTCTCCCACCCCCAAAACCCACAAGACAGGGGCACGGGGTTCTCTGTTCCAGACATGGGAGCCAGGAAATGCCTAGTCAGAGCACCCAGCTCTGAGACTCTGTGAGTGTGTGTGACGTGTGTTTGTGTGTGCGTATGTGAAACAGATTGGATGCTAACGAAGAGACGGTCTGTGAAGTCAACTATGTGTGTGTGAAATATACAGGAGTGGCTGCCTGCCTCTTTCTGCAACAAACATGTGGTTCAAATAGGGCCGAGTCACAGGGTGCACAGCTGACAGCAGACATAGGGGGGATTATAACTCTATGTTGAAGACAGAGAGGGACTGGCATTAGTGTGTGTGTGTGTGTGTGTGTGTGTGTGTGTGTGTGTGTGTGTGTGTGTGTGTGTGTGTGTGTGTGTGTGTGTGTGTGTGTGTGTGTGTGCATGTGTGTGTAGGGGGGGGGGTGAGAGAAGAGATAAAGACACACATAAAGGGTTGGAAAGAAAACTGAATTAGGCTGCGAAATCAAGATGGAGCTGAGAGAATGAACCAAACAATGTATCAGGACAATGAACCAGAAACAATAGGCAGTGCATGATTCAGTAGCCGCTGCCAACTGGTGACGGAAATGGGTTAGTTAGGTCATGAGTGGGCAACTATAATGCAGAGAGAGAGATAGAGAGAGAGAGAGAGAGAGAGAGAATGGGAGCAGGATGAGAAATGAGTGTGGGGGACAGTGCAGCTTGGGGTTGCTCTGCTCCCCTGCCGCTAGCTGATAGCTGAAGCCCCTGGTGACCTGGATCTGAGCTGCGGCACACAGGGCCACCTCATAAAAAATCCCTATAGCTGGAGGAGCAGGAGCGTATTAAGTCATAGGCAAGTCGCGTTGACTTGAAGTCCAGGTGGTAAGGTAGCCCGCCTGGGCAGGAAGACAAGACTGGGCACAACATGGCTCTTGGACCCGACTAGCTGTGGGTTTTGAAGGCCCACAAGGAAGGGCTCTTCGTTTCATTACAGGTGCCAGATATAGAAGAAAAGACAGCTTGAGAATGTGGGCAAAAGACATAAGCCAGTGAGCTGTCTTCTTGGAAAGGAGCTTCATTTAGCTCATCGATGACCCATTTTAAGTGAATAACACTCTTTAAATAATTTCACAAGAGCCTTAGTGCTGAGCTGAGAAGCCTTGAATGTGCTACAGTCCATCTGTAGTACACCCCTGAATTTACTCTGACAGGAGCCATGTGTGCAGCACTGCTGTAATGCAGTAGTAAATTATAGTACTGCAGGCTGGCCGATAAGAGGCATGGTCTTACTCCAACATTAGACGTCAGAGTCTCTAGAGGAAGAGAGCGTAGTAAAGAGCCACTTGTTACCGGCCCATATTGGCTGCGGCTATCTAAAAGAGGGCCGAGGGAGAGTTATGAATGGGGCTGCCCTCTCTCGGTTCTCCGGGAAGCCGAGCATAAGGGGCGACGGGGGGTATATAACATTAGGAACCTCAGAGATGTACAGAATTAAGCTTAGCTCTGCCACAGGCATTTACCTAACCAAACACAGCTGCCGTGTGTGTGTGTGTGTGTGTGTGTGTGTGTGTGTGTGTGTGTGTGTGTGTGTGTGTAGAACGAAAGAGAGAGAAGGGATTATGGTAACACGAGCAGTCTGCCTCTTTGAAATTGGGGTGGGGTGGGGGGCACTCCACAAGGCTTTGGCTAATGCACACACACACACACACACACACACACACACACAGTTCCCTAGCTTCACCTCCACCCCCCCCCCCCCCCCTCCTCCCCCTTCTCCTCTTTCCAGCAGGGCCTCCTTCCAGGGAGCACGGCCAGCAGAGAGGAGTCAGGCTCAGATAACTCCTTGTCTTATCCTAACAGGATTCATTCTGTACACAAAGGACCTCGAAAGAGAAGAAAAAGGGGGTTTGGGAGCCCTTGAAGCCGGGTTAAGCACCATATACATGGCCGCCCCACCTCTCTCATGTGGTAAAGAGCATCTCAATTCCGTCTAGACCCTAAAACAAAATAGCAATCACGGACCGGCAACTTAAATGCCATTTGCCAGTGGACCTCGAGCCATTGAGCAGACCCTGGGAGACAGGGGGCGGTCGGGTGCTGTGGTCTGTGATTAAATAAAAATAAACAAATAAAAGGAGGCTTTGGTGATCTCTCAAGAGACATGACCCGCAGACTAGGCAGGAATTGAGATTTATGGTGCCTTTATACTTTGTGTTACTTTGCTAAAGTGGATGAGCGTCCTATTAGATTAGGCTCGGACTCATTAAATCAAGCATGGTAAGGAGACACACACACACACACACACACAAACACCCTTTCAAAAATGCTAACAAGCATCTAGTGTGTTTGCTCAAAGCTCTGCTAATGTTTGCTTTCACATTTGCGTTAAAATGCCCGCCGCCGAGAATTCTTGGAAGGGAGGAGGCGGTTTCTGTTCAGATTCTCTGCTTGTTCAGTGTCCCGTCCTTTTCAACTGTGTGTGTGTGTGTGTGTGTGTGTGTGTGTGTGTGTGTGTGTGTGTGTGTGTGTGTGTGTGTGTGTGTGTGTGTGTGTGTGTGTGTGTGTGTGTGTGTGTGTGTGTGTGTGTGTGTGTGTGTGTGTGTGTGTGTGTGTGTGTGTGTGTGTGTGTGTGTGTGACGTGTGTGTGTTCTTGGAGAACAGGCTGCATTGTGTGACGGGACTGCTGCGAAATCAGTCTTGGATGTCAGGTGAGGCCAGGGTGCGTGAATGGAGCAGGGGACGGGGAGGAGAGGCAAAGCGAGGCGAGGGGAGGTCACCGGGAAGAGAGAGCGTAATAGGATGAGAGAAAGGGGGCGTCTGGAGAGCACAGATTTGAGTCTGGAGGAGATGAGAGTACCCTTGACTGAGTTAACCCCACGGGCCTGTCACATCCTATTCTCAGCTTGGTTGAGCAGACGGTGTGAGGACCACAAAGGGGTGCGAGTGCAGTCACATGCTGTCGGCTAACTCGCACAGACTTAATGGTTCGGAAGCAAGCACCGGGTTCTAAATCACAGCCAATTTAATGTTGGATCGGCTCATTCCGAGGCACAGGTCGCGCATCAGACGTGACCGGTGTCAACCGTCAACGAATCTGTAGAAGCAGGTAGTAGCGAGAGCCATTTCAAGTTAACTTTAACCATAAGGAAGTGGGAGAAATATTACTATTCTTATTTAATTTTTTTTAAAGATATGTTTTAGGGCTTTTTGGGCTTTATTGACAGTATATAGTAAAGCGAGACAGGAAACGGAGAGAGAGAGAGACAGGGAATGACACGCAGAAAAGGTCGTTGGTATCGGGATTTGAACCCGCAACACGCTGTCAGGCATTAGAGCCTACACAGCCTACGTTGTATGCGCCCGGATCGCTAGGTCAGTGGGCGCCCCAATTCCTATTCTTTTAATGAGATTGTTGGCTTCTAAAGAGGGCGCCTTAATTTAACTCGGACATTACTCAAACAGACCTTCTAGCATCTGAGAGACCTCAGGAAAAGTAAGAGAAGCCAAAAAGTTCATTTTCGGTGCAGGTCAGTGTTTCCATGAAATGTCCAAATAAAACCACCAGTAAAACACAAGACATGGCAGAAAGGGGACAGAGTTGCATAACGGGGCCCAGTGCTTTACAAGGATTTTCTTGTTTGGCTGCCTGCGTTTTTTTTGTCTTTTCAAAAATATTTATTCCCCAAAGCCAAATTGTCTTCCACGTGGGGCAGGGGGAAGAGAGGGGGATAACTGTGCTTGTATTCCACGGAGCACACAGAGGAGAGCAATGTGGGCCAACCGGCCAACCCCCCGAAACAACACGGCAGATTGTTCTCCACTGACAAAGAGGGGGTCTGGTTTCTCATACAGAAAAGGGGACGATTTATTGCCAGCGACTTCAAAATACTGGAAACAGAAGCCTTCCTAGAACGAGTGGACAGCAGCAATGCTAGCCACATTACTCAATTGAATCAGGCTAGGGGAGTTAGAAGCCGATGAAAACCCCAAAACTCTGTGCATGCAGGACTAGCAGCTAATGACAGGAGGAAAACGTCTAGTCTTAAGCCTTAGCACAGCTGGATTAGAGAGGAGGATATTCTGACCTTGGCACTTTGCTAAAGTGTTGCGAAACTGGATTCAGGCATAGTCAACGACAGCCTCAGGCCTGTGTATAAACACTAGGATAACCGGGGGGGGGGGGGGGAATGGAGCCATAAACAATTCTGAAAAAAGGAAAAAATCACTAAAGCGCTACAGCCGAATTGCATCGGATGATGACTGGTTAGAAGATTCTAAGACATGATCCCCGTAGAATGCAGCTAGCTTCAAGTGAGTGAGGTGGAATGAGACCAGGGCTGTGGTAGTAGACTACATCCTCTGTACAATCTCTATAGACACTGGATACTTCCATTCTTTATGGTCTACTGCTGCCCAACCTTCTGTATAGCGTCTCTGGGTCTCTCAGCAAATGTCCTCCTTATCTTCGGAGCCCAGTGATTCCGAGGGAACAGAAGAGCTGCTCAAAGACCCACAACGATTCCTTCCACTCCCTGGCACATTTCATAGTAAACTCATTATTTGTCCCCACCCTGAGCTGGCGAGAATTTGGACTCTGGGGTTTCTGCTACTTATGCTTGCAGTTCACAAGTTCACAACAAAATCAATTATTCATCAATCCCTGTAATGTCTATTGGCAACATGGGAAAGAGGAGCAACAAAAGAGAAAGACAGAGAGAGAGAGAGAAAAAGAAAGAGAGAGAGTGAAAGAGTGTGTGTGCGTGTGTGTGCGTGTGTCTGAATCAATGCGTTTTTGTGTACGCGTTGCGATGCGAGGTAATGCAATGTGAAGTGCGAAGTTGTGCGCAAGATATGGGACAAGGGATGATTCACTAAGCCTTTGAACTGGGGCATAATGCCATTAAAACCCTGATGGAATTATCAGGCCAGAATTTGTGGAGCGTACGCAAGTGGGACAGGCAAAGGGAGAAGGGGCGGGGAGCTGAGAAAAGAGAGAAAAGAGAGGGAGGGATAAAGAAAATGACCACACAAGGCTAATCAGATTTTATAGATTGACTGGTCTAAAAGGGCTGATCTCAACATTTGGTCGGCCCAAATGCCTGGAGGCGTGCGAGCGCTTGCGTGTGTGCATATATAGAATGTCTACACAGGCCATGATTTCTGTTTGTTTTTTTTACCTCCCCCCACAAGTCAATGCCAGATGAAATTGCAATTGATTGGCTGCTCGCAAATCAGAGAGGGGAAATAAAAAGGATGTGGATCATGCTTCTATGATATAAATGTGTGGTGTTGACATGGAGTGGTGACAGGATATGGGTGGATGGTAATAAACGGGGGTTGACACTAATGGCTCTTTTTGAAAACAAAAGGTTAACCCAGTTCCATAACCTGAAACAGCAGCACTATGCACACAAACACTATGGCTTTATAATCTCAGAGAATATTCAAGTTTTTGACTTGTAAATGTATGACCTTAATCTAGACTAGTAGAAGAAATAGGGAAGAGGGAGGGGGAGTCCCACACACGGTCTTCACTTACATTTTTATTTAATGGTAAAGACGTTTCGGTCACTCTGACCTTCATCAGGCCGGAGAGACTGAAATGTTGTATCTTTGCCATTAAATAAAAAAAAACGTAAGTGAAGACGGTGTGCGGGACTCCCCCTCCCTCTTCCCTATTTCTTCTACTATTCAAGTTCATTACTCCGACGCGCCTTTTTGTCTCCGTAGGTGTGCAAAAGGAAATTCAATTACCTTAATCTAGAAAATTCTAATTTGTATCTCTGAATATTGTCCCTCGGCCCCTTGATTATTTATTTTGTAAACCTCTAAAGTTGTCCAGGACACCCAGGACCCATTCAAATTGGATTATAAAACAAAATGTGAGACCCCAGAGGGTTAATCTACAATGGCCCTAATATGTCGTCGTACAAAAAGATGTACATTATGTAACCATTCTGGAAATAATTACTAGGCTAGTCTACATACAGCATATACATTTGCTTGTAGTGTTATGGGAACAATATAATTTTGTGATGTAGGCATAGATGACATGAGCTAAAGGTTGTACTGTGAAAATGCAACTGTGGTGCTCAAATTTAAGCTGTGGTGGTGCACCACGGTGAAATGCATATAGAGGAAACACTGGCTACATAGAGCAAATGTATACATTTGATTGTAGTGTTATGGAAACAATATTAATACAAGTTGGTACATTTGGGCAACAATAACTGCAAAGAATTACAGCAATCAAGCAAAACATGTTTTTAATATATATAATTCATGAAGTGCCATAGATTTGAGGATTCTAAGTTGCCCTGCATGTCCACAGCATTGTCTTATATGGGGAAAAAAAGTATATGTAATGTTTTTTCAATAGTTGTATAATGTGAAATTAAATCCAGGTACTGTATGCCCCAGATAAGACCAAATTTGACCTGTAAGGTCAAATAAATGTCCCTTGCAGCTTCCCTCCCTAAACAGTAAACCTAGGGAACACTGAAACACTGAAAGAAGGATGCTTCCCTGTCTCTAAAAACATTTCAAAAAGAGACAAGACAGATCTCTGTGATGCGCTCTTCATGACATTTGCAAATTGAAAAATGATTTTTTTCTATGATGTCAAGATTAAGAATCAAAATGATGAAAAGTGTGAATGTCAAAACTTCAGTGAGGCTGAGTGATTAACAATATCAAAATGTGTATTAGCAATGACGACAAGCACCATTAAGAGATTTGCTACGCAAAGGGTGTCCTGCCACTAAGACAAAGGACACATTAAGCAGAGTACTCAATCTAAATGCCATCCCATAAAAAAATATGCTAAAACTGTGCAAGAATAAAAGACACAGTGGACCATTTACAGATGCTCCAGTGATTAATTCAATGCTGCCGTACATACGCTGTTAAATATGCAGTACTGTCGCAAGCCAAAATCTCTCATCTTATGGGATGCCACTGCACTTAGACCTTTCTCTGTGCTGAGCAGGGCACCATTTGGACTCTAGATAAGGGGAGATGTAGCTTTAGACTTTAGGAAGGGTCTGAGGCTTGCCTCAGATCTATGGTAGAGGAAGGAAAGGGAGGATTCCCACCCTGTAATTTACTAAGGTCTTGGCTGGCCAACTCCCTGGGCTGGTGTACCAACACTTCCCCATTCCCCTGGAGGCGCTTTCTCAAGCGAAGGCAATCCACGCACCAAGCCTTATCACCGACTATTTAACATCTGGGGCCACAGATCACCCGATACGTAACCCCCTGTCAAGATGAGGCGTTTTCCATTCTACAGTTGTTTTACTAGGGTACCGGCTAAAAAGAATACAAATAAATACACTGTCATCTTCCACTGGTGTCAACTGCATACTACTATGAACAGTGGATTGGCCGTTTTGTGATTTTGTATGTTTTTATAGGAAAGGGACGAATTTCTACGCTTACATACCTGTAGTACAAGTGGCTCTGGATTGAAGGCCAAGGTCATGAGCAGCTGCATCCTCTCTGTATCCTTCAGGTTCTTCAGCAGGAAGCTACCCGAGTCTTTGGTCTCCGCGTACCTGCGGACCACGCGGTCCAGCAGCCTCTGGGAGGGGCAGTGCACCAGGTCCGACCACCCTTCCACCACGTCCGGAGTGAGCAGGCGAACGTCCCCGTTGAGCCGGGCGAACTCGGTCTTGTACATGGCCTGGATGAGGTCACAGCGCGGCCTCCCCGTGGCCCTCTTGCAGATCTTCTGGTCGATGTCGGCCAGCTCCTGGTTCGAGCCGAGCCGCTTGAGCACCACGCGGCGCGTGCCCTCCCGGGGCTCGCCGTACTGGGCAAAGTACACGTTTTTGACGTTGAAGACGTCCAAGAACCGCAGCCGGCCCCAGGTCTCGAAGGACACCTGGCCGTTCATGAACTTGCGGCACCAGCTGGTGCCGAAGCACGCGGGACACTTGTTGAGGTTGATGAAGCGCCTGTCGGTGAGCTCGTTCTTCTGGAAGGAGGCGAACAGGTTGTGAGTGTTCATCAGCAGGATGACGAACAGGCCCACCACAAACAGGAGCTTCAGACAGCGGTAGAGGCGGCCAAGCTTGAGCGGCAGGAAACGCAGCATGTTGGGGCAGGATGGGGAAGGGGGGCAGGGGGGGGGGGTCTTGGGGGGGACAAGGGGGAGAGGAGGCGCACCGAGATGATCTGTGGCGGGCTCGGCCTCAATGCCTCTCCGTCATGATCCGCTGGAGTAACGCCATCTACTGCGCCAGGCAGGGGTGATGTTGGCACAGATGCCCTGTGCCAAGCCCTGGCAGAGGGCAATGAGTCATGTTCTCCCTTCTGTGCGTGTGCGTGCAACCTCCAACCAAAAGGCCTGAAATCAAGTAGAGAGCAAAAAAAAAAGGGAACACATGAGAGCAGGGCAAATGAGGCTACATTTCACAACAGCTGAGACGTTGAATAAGGCCGTTTTGGTCATGGGTAACCGGCAAAAAAGACCAGCCAGCACTTTAATTTTCTCAGCACTGGGGCCTGTAACTTGAGCCTCCCAAGCACCAACATCCATACCTCCCATAAAACAAAGAAGCACTTTCTGTGGCGTATGAAATTGTTTCACAAATTGGCATTGCTTGGGTCATTTGAGAGAATTCATTGCTTTCTGTGCAGAAATGAGATGGCCCTCAGCCAATGCAATAAACCTGCCCGTGCCAGTTCACAGTCTTTCTCTCTGGGAAATCACTTCTTACAGCCCCCTGATAAAAACTAATAATAAATAAAAGAATGGAAAAAAAGTGGGAAGAATAAAATGTCACTGATCAAATTAAGCGATGTACAACGTCCTCCTTCAGTATCAATAAAATGGTCTGGACTCGGGGGAGGCCTCCAGGGGTTGGCCCTGCAGCTGTAGCAACATCCATCACTGTGGCCCCCCCCAATGCACAGCGGAATAACAATAGACTCTGCATACTGGTGACGCGGAGCTGCACAACTGCAGTTGGAACGAATTCTCCCTTCTAAACGGAGGAATCTCTCTTCCTATTGTGAGACGAGTCATGCTGTGAATAGTTTAACCTTTGATCAGAGCTGCCCTGCTTGGTCTTAATCTAGCTTTGAAGTTCTCTCTTTGAAAATGGCTTGTATCGTTAAAATAATGTCTGCCGATTTAAAAAAATAACACAAAAAAACACATCTGAAATCTCCTCCAGAGGCATGGTGTGAATGCATTTGTTAGGCAGGTTGATAATCATCCAATGTCGCCTAGCAGAGCAGGGAGAATCGTAAGAGCCAAGCACAGTGGAAAGAAACCAAAGTCTTGGCTCACAATACAAGGACACCACTACGGCCTCAGAAAGCCTCAAAGCCCCTAACAGCACATCCATGATAAAGCCATGTTATACTCATGATTAGCTATTTCACAATGAGACTTTAGAATTCTCTTTGAGAGAAAATAATACAATGGCTTCAACCATGCAAATTGCCCATAGCCAATTAGAGTACATTAGGACATGCCTATTAGAATAGCTGACTTGAGAGGGCATGGCTAACAAGCAGTGTGATTAGTGTGCATGTCAATGGCTTCCTTGCGCTTCGCGCTCAGATCGAACTGGATGAGATTTGAAAGGACAGAGACAGCAGGCAGCCAAGAGAACATTGGCTGCCGGAGATGTACGGCTGTTACAGCAGTCAGGATGAGGAGCTCAACACAGTTACTGCCTTAGACCTTTGTCTGACAATTCCACCGGGGTCAGACTCAGGACAACATTAATAATGCAAAACATCTTGTATTGGTGGTGGTGCAAGTGCATCTACTGCTATACCATTTATTCCTGAAGGAAAGAAAATGTCTGTCACCATTTGCTGTTATTCTTAGAACAGACAAAAAGCAAAACGAATGTAGTAGTATGGCCAGGATTTACTTCTTTGTACTATAATTGAACAATAATGTAACTGATCCCTGCCTCCCTGAATCAAAGAGATGTCTAAATCATTAATTAACTTGCTGTTTTCAGAGGTTTCAGTTTCCTTCCTAAAGCTACATTCTCCAGCTACAATGGTTAGGAGGAAATGTGACAAATTTCCTCAGGCTAAGGGGCAACACTTCCCGTCTCTGCAGTTCAGGGTTTCTCCCAGACCAATTTAGTCTGGGCGCACAGCAGAGACTGAATTGGTCAGCGCAGACACTAAATGTGAGAAGAATATACCACAATGGCATAATGAAGTCGTGTTTTTCATCATGTAGGTGACATCAACCCGTCACACGTCCTACACACTCCAAAGATAGTGATCATTGTCATATCTAGATATGAACACGCAAGATATTACATTACATTGCAAAAGGGAATGATAAGGACACTCCCCCACAAATATCCCTTGATGCTTTGAGGGTTTAATAGATTGTTTCAAGTTCAGCTCATTCAATTTCCCTTTGCCGTCAGGAAAACATTCAAGACAATTTAACACTGGCACGGGTGTGTGTGTGTACAGGACACACGACCGTGACCGATTCACAGGACTTGTTCGCGCACCTGTCATTGAAAGTCTACTGTATTTCAAAATGACGTGTGAAAATGTTTTAAATACAGCAAGCAGTTTATAAAGCCTTACGTATGAAAAGCTTTACCGTTTACACCGATTCATTAAGTCAGCTTCAAAACAGCACTGCAGTACTGATGTTCGTTTATTCTGTGATCAGTGATTTGCTGACCAAAGCTTAGCGCATTTGTCAAGTCAGATGAAAGTAAGCATTTGACTTCCAGACGGTGGATGTCAAAACACGTTCGTCAAGTAAGACGAAAGTAAGCGTTTGGCTTGGAATTCAAAATAAGACCAACACTGACTTGTACGCCGTTTTTTGAAGAATGCTTAGTTTTCAATGTTGCTACACTTAAAAAATAAAAACAAATGTGAACCCATAGTCAAATTATATAGGCTATTGTATCGCTATTGAGATTCAACATAAATAGAGACATTGTGTCCATATTTTGCAGCCCTAGGCATGCGCGTACAAATGCACCCCCTCCAGCACATAACACCTGAACTTTTCCTGGGGGAAACCACGCAATCCACTACAAAATGTTGCTGTAAAAAGTGTTTTTTTCCGTCTACTGAAAATGTGTTTAGGGTTCAGCAATTAATTGTTTAGAAAATGTGCTTTTCTCTACTGCATGGCTGAAATCATTATAGATACAACAGAAAACAGCACAACTAGACTACTCTCAGCAGAACCTGGTGGCTCGGGCACGGACCACATGCTCCTTGTGAGTTGCAAGATACCGAGTTTGAATCAGACTCATGTCATCTCTCACATGTCTCCAATCCCTCTGACCTTAGTTTCCATTCTCTTTACACTATCCAATAAAAAGGTAAACATTATTTAAAAAATAAAGCTTTTAAAAACTAGACTACTCATTTGCAAGTCCTCTAAAATGCATTTCAAATGGTCTAACTAATTCAAAGTTCAGGTGGGTTAATTTGAGGAAATTCCTACTGTAAAGTATATGAAATATACACCAATATTTTTATATTTTTTGGGAGTGTAAATTACACCCCCTGCCAAAACACTGCACAACACGCCAACACATTAGTATGAATAATGCATTAAATTCAATTATAAAAAATAAATAAACACATTCATATTCAGCAGGTTAAGAAAGAACCTAGAAGGCGACAACGGAAATGGGGGAGCAGAGGTGGGGTGCAAGACTGTGCGAGAGAGAGGTAAAAAAAGCAACATCGATAAGTCAAAGGGATGTCTGTTTTCTATTACAAGGAGTGAGAAGGAAGCTGATTGCTAGGGAGAACCAATTGAGCATCCCTGGCACGATATGATCTCCTTTGAGGTACCATTTAGCATCTGACACTGGGCAGAAGTACAGACCTGGCAGCCAAGACTTAGATCAGGAAAGCAAATCTGGGTTCTGGTTGGATGGGAGAGGGTAAGAGTGTGGGCCACAACCTCAAATCAGCCTGAGAAAATGCTTCAGAGCCACCTCTTGATCCCTTCGGGGCAGGCAGTGGAGGCTGGAACAAGCCCTGAACCAGACCTGTACTCGCTGCAGTGTAATGAGATGCATTGGCTCGCCGTTAATGCTGGGGATGATAGCGAACGGTTTCTCCTTCTCCTTGAGAGAAAGTGTTGGGCCTCAATTACCTACGGAGCACCACTTGTATTAAGTGGGTGACCTTACTAATTGCTGCAGTCGCATAGGGGTGATCTATACAAGCCTCTTCCCCGTCCATTAATGGGGAGAGATTAAAATTGTAAAGGGATTACAAATGTTAACAGTGAAGTGTTTGAACCTCCTCCAGGTTGCTCAACTTTGACAGTGACACTCACTGCTATGAGCCTTAATAATTCTACATCTACAGAAGGCTCATTCAAAAGGGCTTTCAGATTCAATTTAATCTTAAGTAACTACTTACTCACAAAAAAAAAAAAACTGAAATGCTCAAGTCTACATCCATGTCAGACAGACATGTCCTGCTGGTTCTCAATTAAAGACATGATCAGAGATGCTATAAGTTAACCTGCTGAAGGTCTATGCACCGAAACCAAACGTGTGTGGAAGCCCTTTGTTCTACAATAGTCAGCCCATGGTCTTCCCGAATGCACCAGTCAATCTAATGGGAAGGTGTTCAAAGTTCTGTTCTTTTGTAAATTGTGTGGCAAATTTCAACTCAGCGCTGTTTATGCGTTACTTATTGGAAGATGTCAACCGTGCGTTTCAGTGAGAACAAATGTTCAGAGACAGGAATGACTTTTTTGCTCATGATTGTGGCTTAGTTAGAAGTCCCTTTTTTCCCAACAACAAACGTTTTGTTAGAATTGCGCTGACACGCTGTAACCCTGTCATTCGTGTACCTGTCCAAGTTCTCTCCACTCTGGGATTCCTTGCTAGTCGCTACAGGGACTTTCCTAAGGGAACTCAGTGACAGGTCAGGTATCCCAGCCATCTCTTAACTGTATCCTACCCACTGTGGTCAGGGCTTTGCTACGTAGGCTGCCAGCTAATTTAGATAATACTGTCGATGCATTTTTCCGTTTACAACCGATGAGCAGGCACGCATAAAGAAGGACTGTGCATGAATTTAATTTCCCTGGGGTTATATGGTGCAGTTGACTTTTCTTTTGTTTTCCATGGTTCAATCTGAATAAACACTCTTACTTGTGTGATAGATTTATGTACCTACAGGGAAATCTGTAATTGGTCCCTTTCCAGAGGCACAGGTGATTGTAAACCGCTTCATGTTGACACAAATGTAAGATTATTTAACCCATTAAGATTTGAGGTCGATTCTACAAATAACTTCCAAATCAGTAGTTCTCAAACTTTTTCGTGTCAAGGACCACCAAATTGATATATAGTCAAGTGTTCACAACGGATCCGTCCAATTTTTCATATTCCATCCCGATTGGCATATTCCGAACATTGCTGGCCCACAATAACCTACCTGACCTGGCGGAGACCTGTGCTCCAAGGAGCACTTTTTCTAGTTTTGCATTAAATCTGTTCTCGTTTACAAGCAGAAGCAACCCTCAAGATGTGGGAGTTATTTGAAATAAGGGCTATTCATTATAGTACAGCCCATACACAGGGCTTCATGGTAGATTCGACTTCTCAGGTTGTTGTTTTTTTCAGTCAAGGTACGGTTCCAGAGCTGAATTAAAGCCAGATACAGCTCATTCTAATACAGATGTACCCCCATCCTAAAAGAACAGCAGTGAAATTTAAAGCTACGTTTTCTTTTGGACCAACCTCACTGTGCCCGCAGAAACGTGTTTAAAATTACCTACCCACCAACCCCACCCCCACACACACGCCTTTTGCTGCAAGGCACAGAGGGATGGAGAGATGGAAGCCGTGGGAGGAGGGTAAGCAAACCGCCCTAGCCTGGGATTTAGAGCCCCCACATTAGTTTACAATACTGAGGGAAGGTCCTGCTTTGGGCAAACGTCAAATTACCATTGAGTGCTGTTGCCAAAAGTAGGAAGAATGTTTCTCAACCTGTTCACGTAACAAAACAAAAACAATACAAATGAAAATAATTTGTGGTGGTGTGCGGTTTGAACAAAATGGCAAAGAGAGCAAATACAAATGCTAAATTCTGGACAGACAACAGACAAGATGTGCGATGATAGGCCAGGAGCATGATGTAAACTCGGAACAGAATGACAAAAGGTTGAAAAAAGCATCCTAAAATGTTTAATTTCATAAAACCAGCCTGATTTTCACAAAATAATCTGGATGGCAAAGATGGGGTTGAAAAGGAGACATCCATCTTGAATAACCTTTCGCTCTGCTCATTGTGTAAGACGATGCAATCACTCAATGGTGTGAGAGGGCAAGGCTACTCTCCAGCTAACCCATTTTGCTCATGGCACCAGAGTCTAAACTTTATTACGATATAATAAAGCCAAGCCTGACATGAACATGCTTGATTAATTTCATTTGATCCTTAAAAGAGGGAGTGCAAAGAGATAGTAAAATGAGAACGAAAAAGGCTAAAAGAGAGAAAGGGTTAGTATCCGTATCAGAGATAGAAAGAGAGAAGGGAGAGAAGAGAGAGAGAGAATGATGAGACATTGAGGGAATTCAAATCAATATAACCAAGGTAGTGCCAGGAGACAGGAGGGTGTGAGAACATGCTCTGTGATATGAATGGATACAGATCAATTGAGTCCAGAGCAACTCATGTCGGCCTGTTCCTAGGCATTGCTCAAGCTTTTGTTCTGCTTATCAAACTTTTAAACAGGCCTTCTGTTTTCCCTCTCCATCCAAAAGAATTTGTGATGATTACCCGTGCGCACATACACACACACACACACACACACACAAAAACTTAGTTATTGTATTATTGGGGCCAATTTCTTTGCCTTAATTTGGTATAGTGGAGAGAGACAGGAAACACAAAGAGTAGGGAGTGACATGCAGCAAATTGTCCAGCAGGCCAGGAATCGAACCAGGGACTCCTTTGAGGCATCCGTGCCCATGTGGTACGCGCCCCAGATTCGCAACCTTTTCTGGATCAGGGCCCCCCTTAAAATCTTGAAAGCGTTCGCAGCCCACCCATCTGACCACTGTGGTCCGACGGGCATGTTCACGTTAATGATAAATCAATGGAATGTGTTCCGGCTTGATCAATGGATTTTTCAAGGATTCAAAGAAAAATATATAAATGTAATATTAATGTTGTATCATTATTAAAATCTTAGTGTTTTGCCAATTATTCGGGTATGCCCACTTGTAACAACCTCACGGCCCACCAGTGGGCCATGAGGTTGTTATCGCTGCTCTATTTAACAAAGCATTTTTTTCATTTACTGCCTTCTTCCTCTTTAACCCATTAAGACCTGAGGTGATTCTTAAAAAAAATAGTTTTTTGAAAAAAAATAGCAATCTAAAATGACACAGATGCGTTCCAGGTCTGAAAGGGTTAAACAACGTGTGAGACACTGTTTAAGTCAATCCCCGTGGAGGACCCTGTAAGAAAATAAATTTGATCGGCATAGGGTGAAATATTTGCTATGAGTTATTATGAAGAGTTATTTCTATAATCCACTTTCTGCGTATGCAGACAGCCTTGCTGCGGCTACTCAAGTTATACTGTAGGCTTATTTAGCAGAACTCATGATTTATGTACATATCAGAAGAGATTAATAAGTTGTTAGCCTACACCACAGACCACATGCACATAATGCTGTGATGCAACCCTACCCAGTCTACCTCGTCTTTTCTACACTCCACTTCCTTATCCACGTATGTCGGCATTGATGCAGCTATGGCAAAAAGACTCAATTATTAGCTGCATTATGTTAGAGCCAACTTCAGCGGTCACGTCCAGTGTGGCTGAATCTCTCTCTCCATCTTTAGTCTCGCGCTCCCTGTTGCTCTGCCTCAAATCTCCCGATGACTTTTTCTTCTAACCTTGATTTTTATCCAACGTTTGGCCAAAGAATGGTTTTAAAATCATTTTTTCCAAGGCTACAGAAAAGAAACTACGCTCCACATTTGATCCTGCTGAGGATTGCTGTGAGCAGTGTTGCCATGTCCGCTTATTATAAGCGACTTTGTGCTTGTTTTTCAGTAAAGTCGCTTGTAAATATTGGTAGTTGCGGGTTGCGTTTTTTTTGGGCTCATGTAGCCTAGTCTTTTCTTTTTGGCTTGTTTTCATAGACTTGGTTGCTTGTTTTTCTCGCAAAAGCTGGCAACACTGGTTGTGAACACTCTCGCGGGAGTGACAGCAGCAGTGAACTGCAGGCGTGCAAAGCTCAGTCTGCCGTGGCTGCCTTTAAAATATGACATATCAGGCTTTTGAAAGTAATTATTAAAACAATTTCTTATTTTTCTGGTAATATTTTAGCTGACCAAGTGAACCGTAAGGTCAGCTGGCCTGGTCTATTTCAAATGTCGAGCCCTAGAAAGGTAAGAAGGATGCATGAGCAGGGAAAAGGCAGACCCACTTGAGGGGTCCGGGGAGTCCCTTCTTTGCAGAAGGCTGCTGGCTAGTACACAGTCATTCAGACATCATAGACTTCTTGTGCACATCAGTTCTGCAATGTGCCAGGAATGCCCTCGTTTGTCTAGGTTCTTTGTGGCAGAGAATGACCCTTGCATGACCTTGTTTTTAAGCATTTTCTTGAAAATCTCCCATAGAGAAAATGTTTGCTCTTGTCTTTAACCTCAATTCTAACCTCCAACTGCAGCAATGACTACTGTAGCTCCACCTGCATCATTCCCTCCTAGATCACTCATTCTGAAAGTAAAAAATAGGGGAAAATATAACTATATATATAATTTTTGATTAAGACCTAAAATGAATTTGATGTATGCTTCACATAGGGACGATTTACACACTTTCTATAAATGAACTAAAGAACAAGGCAGACAAATGCCATGTGGAAGGGGGAAAAGATAATAGATATGGAACAGAGAGATATGGATAAGAGGAAAGAAAAGTAGAGACAACTTTCCATCCAGTATCTATTAGTCTGGTGTTTTTACAGAGAGGGATTCACTTGAGATTGATGTATTTACGCTTTAAGTCGACATCATACACCGGTGTCACACTGAACCTGGCGATCCACAAGCTCATAACGCACCGCCATATAATAGCGCGGAACGTCCTGAGGTTTGGTGCGTGACACCGCCGTACGACCATATTTGAACAAAACCAGTGGAGACAGAAGGGGGAGGGGGGCTTGTTGCCTATAGAGAAAGACAGGCACTCTGGAAAGAGGAGAGAGTGCGTGGGGTCCATCTGTACAGCGCCAGCCAGTACAAAGTCCCTCATTCACGTTGGCTCTGAGTGTATTATCATTACATCGCTGTGAATGTGTGGAATGTCCCGCATTATTAGGAGTACAATGTTTGCAGGAATCGATAAATATGTGCTATTCTCGCAATCCTGTGCCGGAATTCAGGCACCGTTGATGTTAGCCGCCATGACATGTTTTTTTGGGGGGGCTTTTTCTGCCTTTATTGATAGGTATATATAGAGCCATATGAAATCCGTTTTATTTTTTTCCCAATTCCGTTTAATTTTTTCCCAAATTCTGTTTTTTCCATTTTAATATTTCTGAATTCTGTATTTTGCTTTTTATGCTCATTTTTACCATAAAAAAGGTGTCTGGTAAGTGGAAATGAATAAATGTCCACAATGTAATAAGATATAACAGTCCATACATGTCTCTGAAAGAATACGCAAAAATGTTACCCAAAAGAATTCGGTCTGAGCATGCGCAAAATGGCGACGCCCATGTATTATTATCATTTCTATCGTCTTTTTAAGACGATTTCTACGTGGATTTTATTGTTATAAAGTAGGATGTGGCCATGCAAAATGGTGGTGTCCCATGGATTTGTAAAAATTCGCGGTAAAAAAAAATATTTTACCGCGAACATTTTTTATATTCCAAATTCTGCAATATTCCGTTTTTTATTCCAATTCCATTTTTATTGGTCATTTCCGTGATTCCGTCCGCGATTCCTTTAACATGGATTTCATATGGCTCTAGGTATATAGTAGACTGACAGGAAATGGGGAGAGAGATGGGGGGGGGGGGGGTGACACGCAGCAAAGGTCGTCGGGATCGGGACTCGAACCCACGACACTCTGTCAGAGTGGATTACCAGCCTAGGTGCCCAGATGGCTACGCCAGCCGCCCGGACAATGATTTAACATTAGCTTTCGTTATCGTGTTACCGTTTACTCTGGGTGAGTGACACTCAGGGTGTTCCACAAGTGTATACAATGTCCAGCTGGGCAGAAACAGTAGCCAGCCAGGGACCTGTTTGAACGGTTTATTATCGCACACCCTTTATTTCTGTATTCTTGAGATCTGCAGCCAGCCAACCATAAACCTTTAAACATATATGCAAATTATTGAGCAGCTTATGAAGGCCTCGTATTATTATTTAAATAACACAATGAATAGGCAAATACAGTAGCCTATAGCAATAAGCAAATGACGTCAAGCACCATTTGTCATTGTTCTTCTGTTGAATGATGATTACAAGGTGAATGTGTCCAGGAGATAAACAAGTTGCACTCCAAATCAATACACCAATCAGCATGAGAAGCAGCCCACAAGTCAAATATATAAAGCCACGTAGCCTACATGTCTTTTGGGTTGCCACTTGTAATAAAAGAAAGTACTTGCTTAGAGGAACCATTGTCTGGCATGAAAAGATAGTAAGATGCAAAACGTGATGATGACGAGCATTAATGTGAAAAATGATGGTCGTAATCATCAAACTCGAAACTTCCTGTTAAAAATACAACATACTTTAAAGAAAGCGACTAGCAGAATAGTCTGCAAAATAAAATGATTGTCTATAGGCCTACTTTGCCCATATACATTGGCTCAATAACGAGACAGGGATGATAAATAGAAGAAGTGTCGTAAACGAGTACGGATGTACTAGAGTATGCCTGCATTCTCTTTGAGCAGGCATGCAGCATGCATCCTCTTTAGCTTTGACAACACACACATCACTCTTGACTTTCGCTTTGACTTTCTGCTCTGCCAGCTGATTACTTCTTGTACCCGTTTGGCCACTGGGAATAATCGGTACCAACCAATAGTGTTTCCCCCTATATTAATTCAGCAGTGGAGCTCCGACCGCCACTTTTACAATAAGAGTCTTACGTCTTGATCAACTAAATATATATCATTTTGCGCTATGGACACTTGGATATACAAATCAATATACACACATGAGAAAAGCACAACGGAGAGGAGAGAGCTCAGTCTATTTGTGCTATGGCATAGGGACACTTTATATTCAGGTCAATTAACTTTGTGCTTAGCGGATCATGTTAACAACAAGCACTGGGTAGATGTCAACAACGAAGCAAAGCAATGCTGATAAGATTAGTGTTTGCAGAAGTGTGGGGGGGGGGGGAAGAGAGTCCTGCAACTTCGCTCCCTAGTAGACTGCATTATGTTCCAAACAGAACAGATCTACAAGCAGTCATCACGTGACGATGCAGCACGTTGATACTGTACTTTGTAGATCTGTTACTTGTCAAGCAACAACATTGCGCGGAAGGGCCATAAATTAAGCTCAACATTACATAACATGCAATCATTTGATTGGAATGTATATATTTACAAAAATAGAAGCTTCAGAATTGCCCATGCGCCGAACGTTTTGCCTGGAAGATGTCCACAGGGCTACCGAGACCCGCCACGGCTGTCAATCTCAAAGACACCTGCCAACCTCACAGAGATAAACATAATTGAAGCATTTTTTTAAAGACTGGATAGTTTCGATTGTTGGATTTGTCTGTATATTGGTGGCTATTTTGTTTGTTAAGATTATAAATGCATGTATATATCCAATAAAAGGTGTATTTATCTTGAGATATCTCATATACGTAAACTAGTCAAGCGCTCCACTAAAAACCATGGGAAACACAGCCTCCTGTGTCCTGACCAACCCACATCAATTGCAATGTACAAGCAATGTACAAGCTGGAAAGAAGGACTACTGTTGCCAAGGTTATTGACTCAGGCAGTCAATAATGTTTGATCACAAAAACATTCATCCACACTCCACAGCCGAGTTGCCTCAGAACAGCAAACATGCAGACAGTGATGGATAGTTTCAAATGACAAGAAACACAAGCACACCTAATGGAAAATTGAGTCCTAGGAATATAAGCACCAATTAGCGGCATCTCTGCACAAGCATCATTCAATTCATATGATATCTGGTCGACACCAAATGCAACCAGATGTAATGACAATATCAGTGTGCTGCTGTCTGTTTTTCGCAGAACTGCTGCAGTCGTTTGGAGGGACACACTTGAACTGGGATAACTTGCTCTGGATTCTGCTGCTGATAAGGTTTTAATTTAGCTTAATCAGAAAGGGATCTACGATATCAAATCAAAGAAAATGGTTTGTCCTTTTGAAGGTCTAACGACCGAAACGTCGAATTAATAAAGATAATCCCTTTTGCAAGTTCCAGACAGTGTGCGGCGTGCACCGGAACCTTTTCCTTTGATTTGATATCATAGATCCCTTTCTGAACATTTGGACCTTACTGGTTGTCCTACGGACCTGTCACCAACCTTTGAGGTGTGCATCGGCCTTCTCTTAAAATTTTGCTTAATCAAAATGGTGGCCAATTTCATTTAGTCAGCTTTTAACATTGATGGCATGTAATAAAAGCATAGGCTATGTGACTAGAACTAATGCTAGATGCTAGTGTCACCACATACACAGGTGTATGGATAATACATGAAGTCATGTAGTAAAAATAAGCTGTCACACGGCTTCATTTATAAGAAATAGGAAAATATGTTTTACAATGAAAGACGGACTATGATTATAGTTTAACTCCAATTCAGCTCTAGCGTAGCTCCATTTGTCAGAGCTGTAAAACAAGTTGCCTTATCCCCAGTATGATTTGGTGAATTCTGAGGTGAGCACAAAAGGTATTGCTCCCCTGGGGGCTTTCAAGTTACCATTTCTATATTCTCCCCTGCAGAGCACTGAGAAACATTCAAATAGACCATTTTAGACTCAGCAAGCACATCAGTTTATTTTCATAGTTTGCTTCCCAGCTAACCTTGCAGAAAAAGCTTCACCATTGGTCTCCTGTTGTGAAAAGATTGATGATGATAAAGCTGCCTGTTCTATTCATTTGACCATAACGGCAAATTTCTTAGTGGGTATTATGACCTACAAGGCTGCTTCTAGGCCAAACAAACAGTTGGGCTATTGTGGTCTTCTTCAAGAAAGTAAACAGCTGGTCCTCCTGGACTTTTGCAAACCAATGCATGATATACATTTCAGTTATATCACTGCTTTGCAAATTGATAAGTATGTACTAGAAATAATATATACATACACATATATTTTGAATATTGTAACTGTCTGAAAAGGTGTCATATAATCCCATGAGGGATGGGCCACAAGGTGGCATGACACTTAAATAAAATAATACACACACACACACGACACTTAAATAAAATAATACACACACACACACACACACACACACACACACACACACACACACACACACACACACACACACACACACACACACACACACACACACACACACACACACACACACACACAGGGTGGGTTTCATGGTCTGTCAGCAGGCACAAGACACTTTTAGAGTGATCTTGAACCAACAATAGGAGACACATTTGAGGATTGATGCAAAGTTCATCATATATCAGATTCATATTGGCCAAGTGGAAACCTAATAAGCTATACAGTATATGTTTTAGAGTTAAGCTATTCAAAACTACAGTGCGCAGCAAGCAAACACATTTGTTGCAAAGACATTTGTTTTGTAAACAGGCTTTCAGTTGGCCACAGATGTGAGATGAGTCCTGACTCACAAGACTGAGACCTCCATAACACAAACAAACACCGGTGTTACAGGTTGCATTCAAAGATGTGGAATTAAAATGTGAAATAAAATAAAAAAGGTTAAGAGGCAGCGAAATTGTTCTAATCAGTTAGACATTATTATAGCCTATATGATATAGCCTGCCTGCAAAAAGTAATAATTTACCTTATGCTTCTTATGAGCAAGCTTGTAAAAAAATAACCTGACATTCACATTGCCTGCTGAAAGAAACAGAATGTGATGGATCCAACTAGTCTATTTATCTGGAAAGATAAGCAATACTCCTTTAGAACAAAACGTTTTTTTAAATATATATATAAACACACACAAAAGAAAGGCTGAAACATCCTGCGCATTAAATGTATAGCCCCGAGGCATTTGTGACTATGTGATCTTAAGTGTGTGATTGTACTGTTGATATTCAGTTCCTTCTGTACAGAGTGGTGTGGCACAACGTGCATAGAGGAGTAATAATCCCACATATAACCAATTTACCACGGACTCACGGAGGAGAGAGAGACTTGGAAATATGGGCATTATCAGTGCCGACTAGTTCAGAGATCCAACAAGCAAATGTTGACATCCCTCCCAAACGTGCTAAGTTTCAAAGACACTTAAAAGAAATATCCGTATACAACGAACTGTCAAGCAACAAACCTGTATGACTTTTCTCACTCTTTAAAGTCCGTGCTGGTGGGGGGGTTGAAACGTCTTATCGCTCAGTGGACATCTTTCTTCGAAGTTGCGTTACTTGCGGTAAATGTTCAATGGGGAACACCACGGAGTCACCAGAGAGACTCTCGTATAGATTATTGAACGCACGATGAAGAGCTCGATGAAGACAACAACTGCTGTTATCTCTAGCCAGCTAGCCCAGCTAGCTGCTGAAATAAACTGTTGTGATGTCGGGCTCTTAACTCTTCGTATACCGGGGGATCTTTTCCCACTGCTGGGCGCCTCGGTCCTTTTTCACAACGCACACTTTCGCCTGTATTGTGCATTAATATCCATATTTGTCCATACAAGTCGTCGCTGTGGTTGGTAAGACACGGATTCCCCCTTTCCTTTCCTTTCTTTCTTCTCCTCTCTCTAACCATAAAGCTCACTCCTCTTCTTCACCACAATGGGTTCTGTTTCCACTCATTTTCAACCAGTGTTGCCAGGTTTTCCGAAAGGAACAAGCAACCATGTCTATGAAAACAAGCCCAAAAGAAGCGACTGGTTCGCACTTCGCAGCTATTTGAAAATAGCAGATCTACAAGCTCACAACACGATATCATGCGACGCGTTGTGAGCTTGTAGATCTGCTATTTTCAACAACAACAAAAAGATTTTAAAGTGCAAAATGTGGAATATTTTTTAAATAAGGTTCTAACAACACAAATCTTGTATGAGGGTCCCTGGAACAAAATATTTTCAAATGGGGGTCCTCCAGGATAAATACATTTCATTTGGAGGTCCTTGACATGAAAATGTTTGAGAACCACTGGTTTCAACCATAATAAAAATGAAAATAATAATTACAAAAAAACACATTGGAATCAAGCCCAAATAAGCAACTACACTTGAGGAACAAGCCCAAAAAAACACAACCCACAATCACAATAACTACCAATATTTACAAGCGACTTAAAGGAAAAACAAGCCCAAAGTCGCCTATAATAAGCAGACCTGGCAACCCTGTTTTCAACACCACCAAGCTCTTGAGTCTTTTACGACACCCACTGCCTGTTTACGATAGCGGTTGCTAAGCGATTCTTCCTAGTATTTTTGTCTCGTGTGGAACACCGCCCCCAGTGCAAACTTTGACTGGGTTCCCTTCTTATTTGATTATTTTTTATTTGTTCATTAATTTATCTATTTGACTTTTTTCTTTCTGAACCTAACCCTTTGTATTATTATTTTTTTTCCATTTTTTTTCCTTTTCATTTGACTTTTTGCATCTTCTTTTCTTTCTATTCCAAGCACGTAGCTCTGGTCCATATAGCTAGAAGGAGCTCGTTCTGCAAGCACGTAAAGCCAGTCATAGATCATTTGTTGTTTGTTCTTTATCCCAATCTCACAACAACAGTACTACTGCCATTATTTATGCAACCTAATGACCTGCAAAAGAAAATGTACAAACTTTTAAGTGATAAGCCAATTAAAATGAAATGTATCATATTCAAAACAGTAAACACTATGCCAGCGTAACACTTTGCATTAGATGTTATTAATGATGATAGGTTTAATGGTCCCACTGAATGATGTACTTTGATAGGCTAATATTAGGGACACTTCCCCAACAGTAAAACTGAACTGTTTAATCCCTGGGATTCACATTCAAAATGTATAAAAAATATTTTGAAAATAGCCGATCTACAAGCTCATGCGTTACATCATGGCTCATTCTGAGCTTGTAGATCTGCTATTTTCAAATGACCAAATATATATAGGGCTGAAATGGTTAGAGTGTTTTGTAATAATAATCTAAATCAAAATCAGTAACTAGTTACTACATTTGCATATAATTGTAGTGGAGTAAAAGTACAATATTTTCCTCTAAGATGTAGTTGAGTAGATGTAAAAGTAGGCCTACTGAAAATTGGAAATATTCCAGTAAAGTAAAAAAATCCTCAACATTTTACAGCCTACAGTACTTGAGTAAATGTACTTAGTTGCTTTACACCACTGCATTTATTACTCTAGAAACAAAAGCAATAACTTCTTAGGTTTATTTAGGTTGCACTTCATTTTTCTATCCATCATGTTTCCCTAGAAGCATATGAGATTAAATCAATTTGGAATGGAATTCAATATACCTATAATACACCAAATACAGTCGTTTAAAAATGAGTCAGGGAAAAGGGTTCGTGTACTTTCTGGCTGTTAGATGTTAGCTTTGAAACGAAAATCCAATTGCATTGCATATCTGCAGAAAAAAATTAAACTAACTAACTTACACTCTCTGATAAATTAATTTGTTCACTAGGCTACGTTTTTCCAGTGGTGACAAATATGTGTGAGATGATAAATTGCGGTTGTTCTCTGGAAGCATGCAGCAGCAGCCCTTTAAAATTTGGAATGAATTAATTGGACCAATTGGTTTAATTGCATAGGTGCACAGCCATGACAAGTTTCAATTTATTTCATTGACATTTACATAAAGTGAGCTTTCGGGACCGTCTCCAATATAATACGAATTGGAAAAAGCCATTATAGTTCGAGCATGTCTTTCGTTCATTTTGATTGCACAGTTGGCAAGAGGAAACAAAATAGCAGAGCGATATAGGATGAGGATGGACTGTGTTTTGGTGCTATACTCTAGGGGCTAATGGGTTTTTGTAAAGTTAATGCCATCTTCTTCCACAGCACAAGGAAGGATTAGACTAGCCTTAGGCTCAAAACCCAATTAAATATTCATTGCCGGTTCTCTTTGCATTCCCCTGGTTACGCAGATGTTACTATTTTTGCAAGCCGGTCGCTTTGATCATCATGGAATCTGTCCAAAATTCTTACAGGGACACTTCCGATTTTGGCCGAGTTTCACCCTTCAGGGGGAAACGGCCTCATGCTTCAGCAGCCATGGCAAGGAGCACACACAGAAACACAACTAAGGACATTATTCAGAGGGACCATTAAACCTATCATCATTAACAACAGTGGTAAAGTAACCAAGTACATTTACTCAAGTACTGTGGCCTACTGAAGTACAATTTTGAGGTATTTTTTACTTTCTTCAGTATTTACACATTTTCAGTACTTTTACTCCACTACATCTCAGATCTCAGAGGCAAATATTGTACTTTTTACTCCACTACAATTATTTGACAGCTTTAGTTAGGCTAGTTACTTTGTAGATTTAGATTGTTATCACAAAACATACATGATATGCTTCTATAGGGAAATATGATGGATAGAAATGAAGCACCACAACCTAAATAAACTTTAATACCTAAGAAAATATGACTTTTGTTTCTAGAGTAATAAATGAGATCCCAGGGGAACTGTCCCTAATATTAGCCTATTGATGTGCCCTTCAGTGGTTGAAAGAAACTAAGTACATTTACTTAATATAATATTTTGGAGTCAAATATTGTACTTTTACTCCACTGCAATTGTTATATGATATGGATTATTATTACAAAACATACATTAACCACTTCACATTTCGGCCATTTGAAAATAGCCAATCTACAAGCTCATAATGCGTCGCGATTATACATTTTTATTTATTTATTATTATACATTTTTTTAAACATGTGAAATGGGACATTGTGCATAATGAGTACTTTCTACTTTTGGTACTTTAATTACATTTTGATACCAATACTTTTGTACTTTAACTCAAGTCAATTTTGAATTCTGGACGTTTACTTGTAACAGAGTATTTCTACATTGCAGTATTGATACTTTTACTCAAGTAAAAACATTTAGTTATTTTACCACCACTGCCTCTGCGGGAGATCTGCACGCTCTGCTTTTATTATCTTGTATTCAGCGCCATCTGGTGGTGAGGAGTGCGACGTGGAGCTACTATGAGGCGGATGTTGCCAATTGTCGAAATGAATGACAGGTAAAAAGAAAAAAAAAAGTTATATCCGAAAGTTAAACTCTGGTTGTTGAACATGTTGTCATCCTCAGTGAAACACAGACAAGACACTGTTGCTTTTCTCACTGCAATTGGGCTGATAATTATAACCCTTCTGAGTATATGGCTGTTAAAGAAACTTAAATTGAGATTTATCCATGAAACTGGAGCTGCACTGTTATATGGTGAGTATATAATATGGGGCTAACTAACGGCTACGGAAGCCCTTCAATAACGCTTCCTGCATTTTATTCACAATGTGTGGCCATGCCACGCATTGTGAGCTTGTAAATCTGCTATTTTCAAAAGATTTGTATACATTTGATAACTTGTGAAATGGGACATTCTGCATAATGAGTAGGCTACTTTCTACTTTTGGTACTTTAAGTACATTTTGTTGCCAATTCTATGTCCCATCTAAAATGTGTAAAAGTCTTTTGAAAATAGCAGAGATATAAGCTCACAATGACGTGTTGTGAGCTTGTAGATTGGCTATTTTCAAATAGCCAAAGTTTAAATAGGGCTGAAGTGGTTAATGTAATGTTTTGTAATATCAAAATCTACAAAGTAACTAGTAACTAAAGTGTTCAAATAATTGTAGTGGAGTAAAAAGTACAATATTTGCCTCTGAGATGTAGTGGAGTAGAAGTAAAAGTATAACAAATTGCAAATACTCCAGTAAGCAAGTAAAAGTACCTAAAAATTTTACTTAAGTACAGTACTTGAGTAAATGTACTTAGTTACTTTACACCACTGCTTAGTGGTAGATACAGACAGACGGAGAGCAGACCTGTAGAGTTCACCAGCTTTCACATGGGGCACGCCCTTAGGGTATTTGAATGATTTGTGTTCTGAAATGGCATGTTTTTTATTTTATTTGTTTGTTTACTACAAATGCATATCTCAACAGGTATGTTTTTGGGCGTGATTGTGAAAAGCTTGTCCCCTGGCTCTGAGGGGGATGAAAATTGGGAAGTACACAACTGTGTGGGTCTGAACAGAACACATCCCACCCTGGTGATCAACATCTCAAACCACCTCCACAGTTTCAGACATGTAGGGATGGTCAAGACCCCAGGAGGCCCTCTGGTCTCAACCCTTCCCAAGGTAAGGCAATTGTCAAGGCAATATTATTTTTATGGCACATTCCAACAATCAAGCAAAGGAAACACTTTTATACAATTATAAAAGTGACATTAGGATGCATAAAACAAAATAAGTAAAAGTTAATATATACAGTTACAGTGCAGAAGAGAAAAGAAAAGAGAAAACGAAAAATAACTCGACAATGACAGTGGTGAACAGAAAGGTCTTTAAGTTGTGTTAGGTACTGTATTAACACTGGCATTTTCATTTCACCTGCACAGCAATGTGAAATCTCGTGTGCTTCCTCCTTGTGGTAAAGAGAAAAAAGAGAGAGAGAAAAAGGTTGTACGGTAACATAGGCTAATACATAGAAGGCAGGCACTGCACTGCAGACACTGCTTCTGAGCGTAACAAACATCTCTGAAGTGTATGTTTTTGCTTGTTATTGTGCTATATTATTCCATGCCCCTCTTTCCTCTGTTTGCATGTTGTTTATATTGCAAGTCTTCTCTAATTAATCTCATTGTTAGGTTTTCCTTCTTCTTATTTTTTTTCCATAGTCTGATGTTTATTATGGTAAGAACAGATAGAAACTAGAGAGGCTCCCATGTGTGCCCTGTGTAGAAGTGGATGTACAGTAAACAGAAAATTAAACATTGACTGAAACGTCAAAATAGGCCATCAACAACAGTATAACGGTATAGCAAAAACAAACAAAAGCTAGATTATAGCACCATTCTTAGAAACAAACAAGGGAACATTGTGGGTGACAGTCACTGCTGTCAAAAAGGAACTAACAGATTGTTTCCTGAAGTTTGTTCCAGTTGGTGGGGTCGTGTGAGGCTATACTTTCCTAGCTACAGTATGTGTTTATTTGTAGAATTTCCCATTAGAAGTGGAAGTGAATTTGGCGCATTATTGTTCTGCGCCGTAGGAGGGATTGTAGGTGGGTAATTAGTGCAGAATGGTTTGATAGATAAACACTCAGGATCGCATTCTCCTCAGATTAATAGCCAGTCAACTTAAACACTGGCACAAATTATGTCTGTGAAGAGTATCTATGATGATTTATTATATATTGGATAATATAATATATCATACAAATATATTATGTCCTTTTTAGTCTCTTGAGCCAGACTGTAGACAATTTTCAAAGAGATTGTGGAATAGTTGTCTGGCTATGCAGGACTATGTCCTTAGTCCACAGTACAACTAGCTAGGGAGATGCTAAGAATAATTTTGAGACTAAACACAGAATTGAGTACTGAGGTGTTGTAAAAAAATTAATCCAATCCATTTATGATTCTGAATAATATTGGCCAAAAACATCAATGTATTAGGCAGTGTAAATCTGTTAATTATTAAACATATTGACAGCATCTTTTATTACTAATTATTCCGTAGAAATGGTGCTATGACCAGACAGCACCTGAAATGAAATTATTAATTGAAAATATCCTTCTCTGGTAATTGATGACTTATACTAATATTCAACAAAAAAAGCCTCAACCTTGAAGCCAAGTCGATAGGATCATTAGTCTTGTGGAAAGAAAGTACTTTATGTTGGCGTGCTTTCATTCAGTATTTCAATGAGGATGCATGATGAGTTTAAAATGTTGAAAATATTGAACCAATGAGCCAGAGAGTCTAATATATGGTGGGCATGGAACTTAAGAAGCTATCAAACAAGTACATTTGTTTTAATATGAGACCGATAATTTAATATCGGAGTGAGAAAGAGAGAGGGAGTGAGAATATTGAACATCCTCTGGGCCAGCACGTAACTCTTCACTAATGGCTGGCACTCTTTGGCCCCTTTGAACATTAGGGTCTCATTAGCAAACCAACAGAGGCTACCACCAAGGCCATTACACTGGTCAGAGTATTTTTGTGTGGCCTTCACGCCATTACGTCTGATGCATATGGGGCCCCAGCAGCCAGAGATAAGGATTTCATTGCATTACAGAGTCCATTATGTGTCACCAGGGATTAAGGCATTAAAGTTTGTGGTCTGATTAAATTTAGTGCCGCACGGTTGAAGAGGCAATTAGTGTATACAACACACCTCAACCCTGGACGCTATGGTGCAGGTTGCCCTTAGAATGAAACCACTGCAATATGCATAATTTAGCAATTACTGCATCCCTATTAGTCTCTGTTATCCAGTTTTTCATTTGTCCTGCAGTAATGGAAAAAATATATATATATTATTGTTCTGGGTGGGTAATTGCAGCTGCACAAAAAAGCAATTTGTAATGAGTCTGGTGAAGGCACAGCATGATACAAGAGATTTACTGTAAGCTCTGGCAGCCGTTTCGAGGTCGAATTAAAGAGTAAGCATAATTGGTCTCCAATATGGGAGTCGTGAGCATTATAAATGTGTATTATAATTATCTGAAATATTTAAAAATAAATTACATATGCATTCACACAGATTAAACCTTCACTTAAATATGAGGCGTCCTTCCGATAACATACTTTTCTGTCAAACCAGGACTGATTTGATTCCAAATATCCCGAATATGTTCCTCAGTGAGAACACTGCTTGCAGGCATGAGCATGTCCTTGCCGTTGCGCTGAAACCACATTTTCTCAGTGTAATGAGACATTCTAAGAGGTAATTGGTTAGACAGAAGAAAGAAAAAATGAAATCTTCTGAAAAAAACATGAAACTACTTAATATCTTGATTTGTAATTGGTGATCTTCACTCTGTGATGTTTAAGACACAGATATGTAAAGTAATAAGGATAAAAGACATGAATGGCAGATTCTTTCATTTTTTTTGCATCATTGTTTTAGCTGGAAAGGGATGAGAGAATGGTTGCAGTACAGGTACAGTATATTAAAAAATGCATAGAGCACTGGTTACTTTTTAATGTACTGAGCACACCCTGTAGGTTGTGGAGCAAGGCAGCTTGGATCTTTTATGTAGAAACATATGTTATCTGAGCACGTACAAAAGGGTACTCATTTTGCCCCATTCTTTTTTTCTTTTTTTTTTGCAAATCTTTTTTATTTTTTCTGCTTCCTCCCAATTTAGTCATTATGCTAATTCCCCTTATTTCCCCTTAATCTGTAGTCCCTTGTCGCTGCTGACCACTTCTCGTTGGTTCGTTCGAGAGGATGTAGGCGAGCATGTGTCACAGTGATGCTACCAGTACGCTTCTTTTCACCCGACTGTGTGGAGTTTCACTTAAGAGGACATAACGTGTGCGTAGGAACGCGCTATTCTTCTCCATTCAGCTCTCCACTTACCAGGCGGCAGGCGCCCAGACCAACCTGTAGGAGTCTCCACTGCAGCGACAGAAATCGCCCCTTTGCCTGGCTTCCCTCCCACAAACATGCTCAATTGTGTTTGCTGTCACCATAGACACATAAAGGTAGACGCCTCCTCCGGCTCTGAGGCGTCTGTATCTCGGGCGCGCTTCCACTTCCGCAGGGCAAGCTGGAAACTTCCGCGTGCGTCACAGAAGGGGACATTCGGTACTAGGGCAATCAGAGGCAGGTGGGGGCCAGTAGCCACTTTGAGTGGCAGTTTGCCCTCTATGGCGGCCGCCAGAGCCTCGTATTGCGATACAGGTCGCTCCAATGAACTGCAGAGGCCAATGAGTAGGGGTGTGCCGAATTTCACCAAACGATACGATACGATATTGGGCACACAACTTCGATACGATTTCGATACGATACGCACTTTTTTATTATGAAAATATATGGGGGAGAAAAAAAGCAAATGCAAACAAATATTTCTGTTTCTGCATTATTCAGACATGCAAACTTGTAGGTTTTCAGCTTCCACTAGCCGTTTTGAATCCAAATAGGGCAATAGTGTGACACCTGACCCGAAAAAAAAACATGTTGTCACCCTTTTCACCCCGGGGCTGTTTGCATGCCTGATTATTATTATTGTAAAAAAAAAAAAAAAGCTCTCCTTCAAACTGTACTGTCTGTAGAAGTCTGAATTATGGAATCTGTATGTATCCCTGCTATAATTAAAAGATGGTAGTACTGAGTAAAATAGAAGAGTAGGTCCTTTTTATTGATACAAAATAAAGCAATTGAAATAAAAGACTGTTAGATTTATTTTATTTGTACTAATTTTAAAAATGCTTCCTATGCAATTACAGTATATACACAACAATGCACATATCCACAGACTACTGGCAACTCCCAGGCTGGCTTGTGCTCTACCCCTGTTGGCTGCAGGCTTAGAGAAGGGAATAGGCCTATGTGTGAATGACACACATAAACACGGCACACTGTACTTGGCATCAAAGCTCACACTGTAACTCCACAGAGCTATGTAACAGGGCACTACAAAACCAAATAGTTAAGCACAACCATTCAAACTAAGTGCAAAATGGCTCTCGTCTCAAGGGGTGAATCAAGCACAACTTAACTTACCTGACCAAGCTAGAGCAGGGACAAACAAACAAACACAAAATAAATGTTCAAATCAGCTAACTAGCTCCACACTGCTTATCACAATAAATACATGCTCACTCGCAGTAGCTGGCGAGCTGATTTGTGGCATGTACTCAAACGGAAAATAAAGGAACAGCGTTCAATCACCAGCCACTCATTCAACAAACCAGGTGGCTCTCAAGAGAATCAAGAGGGGTTTACTTGTCAGTCACTCATACGTGTACTGTAAGCAGCTCAACGGCCGGATGTAGCAACGGCACTCAACAAAGTCCACGTCGCCGGCAACAGTAGCCTCTCCAGTGTACATTTATACAGTCCTGGACAGGCGACACATGTGCACCATCCTAACACAAGGGACCCCCCACGCACGCACGCACGCGCGTGAGCGAGCACACACACACACACACACACACACACACACACACAAGGTTAGGACAATTTGTGTAAGTATTTCTACTGCATTTCACCACTGCATTTCCCTTTAGTCTGTAAGTTTTGCCACGCTGACCTGGGAGATTATTATTAAAGGGGTAGTTCACCCCCCAAATAACTTTTTTTCTATTGATTACTCACCCCATGGAGCCTTGAATTCATGGATATTTATTTGTTTTTGTCGCATTCCTTCCTTTATTATTTCATTATAATAAATTTAGCCCCATTGATTCCGGTAGGAGACACAAATGCATTTGTGTCTCCTACCGGAATCAATGGGGACACATTTATTATAATCAAATTATTGGCTTAGGAATGTGACAAAAACAAAAAAATATCTATGAATTCAAGGCTCCAGATGGTCAGTAATCAATAGAAAAAAAGTTATTTTGGGGGTGAACTACCCCTTTAAGGATTTTTGTGCCATCTTCTTTGAGGTAGTAGTCGTATTACCTCTCTCCTCCTCTGGAAGACGGAATGGGTCTCATGACGCTTCTCCAAGTGCTCCTCCAGCATTTTCTTCAATAAGAATGAGATGGCATCCTCTGTCCTGCTGCCCTGCTCCCTCAGAGCCTTCTGGCGCTCTTCCACATGGGCTTGCAGGTCTGCTTCTGCTTTTGTCGGCCTTTATGTTTAGGTCACCTCCTGGACACACAGCATCTCTTTCTCACCTCTTCCAACTTCTCCATGTAAGTCTACACCAGGGCCCCCAGCCGGCTCACCTGGTCCGACAATCCTCATCTTTGAAGGTTTGGGCTTCCTGGACGAGGCTGGTGAGCTCCTCGGTGCTGTGTCACCTCGTAGCTCGTACCCACAGGTCATCCCTGCATTTCTCCAGACTGTACATCTCCTCCTGGAGTTGTTCCATCTGGCTCGGCAGCAGCAGGAGCTTCTTGCCCCTGGTGGGGGTGGTGCCCTCTTGGGAGTCAGAGCAACTGAGCCTCTCCTTATAGTTGTGGGCACAGTGTCAGTCTAGTGTAGCCTGGCTGTCTTGGCTATTTGTCTTGTCTCACAATCGCTGGCTATACTGTTTGTTCTGACTGATTACACTGAAAACAAATTGACTTCCCATCTGGAGATGTACCTGCCAAGGCCTCTGCACCCTGCTTGTGTACACACTCTGCGTTTCTCGATTTTTGACAACCAAATGTGCCTGCTGCTTCATTACCATGTCTTTTATTTCTGAAATCTCAGATCGCTTATAATGGTAATTGGTAGCCCACTCACTAGTTACAATTACCTGCGTTTCATGAGACTTTCGTGTTGAGCGGTTGTACCTGTCCCTTTGAGGCCGCCTCTCCTCAAACCAGCAAAAGGCCTGTCTCCGCAGGTCAAGGAGTGACATCCCAGGGGTCTGGCGCACCACCAGCCTTTTAAGCACTCTGTGAAGCATATGGTCACGCACCCTTTCACAAAACAGATGGTGTGAATTAGGCATAGCATTAGTTTAGTTACACCGTTGTATTTTGTTGTATTTTGTCCATTATTTATAACCGTCAAAGAATTGCTCTTGTAACATGACATAGGAATGGGAACATGAATTATTTAGGGATCTTCCTGCACTTCACTTGACCCCCTTCCAAATGGTCATACATAAACAGTGCTTTGTCCACTTTGTTGACGCCCCACCAGGACATGTCTCATGATGGCACACTGTTTGAGAAACACTGGTCTACGCATTAGAGTTTTAGTTCAGACTATTCAATGTGACTGGCCTCAGTGATGTCTATTTATTGTATTTAAAACCTGAGAATACTTCTAGGTAGAAGGACGGAGAGTTAGCATTGTACAAAAGAAATAATTGAATATTGTGAAAGAAAATAAAGTGAATGTTAGCTCTCTGCACTGAACTATTGAGTGACTTGTGAAGTGATGTCTGTCACATTTCACTGTAGGAGCTACGCTGTCAGTCATCAGCACAATACCTCTTTTTACAGGGTACCTTTGACCCAGAGGTGCTATTCAATCTGTTCCTGCCACCCATCATCTTCCACGGTGCATACACCCTTAATCAGGTGAGACCGCTGCTCACAATGCTCCAGTGCTGAAAAGCTGTAGCCTAATTAGAATACTATAGTTGTTTCTGTTGTGTGTAGATGAAACGGAGAAATTGGCAAACTTTTGTCTTGATACCTGAAATTCTAACAAGAGTTTGAAATCTGCCATTATAAAGAACATAATAAAGACATGTATTTTAATATCCACAATTCCTCAGAACTCTGTTCAGCTGTTTCCAATGCTCATTTGTTAATTGCATAGAATTGTTCAGTCTATTATGTTTCTATGGCTTATTGCGCATATTGCATTGCTTGGCACCCGTATTGCTGCTAGCAGCTATATTTAGTTTTAGTTTTTTGTATCCTGGTTACATCACTCATCACTGTTTTTCTCTTAACGTAACTGCTGTTCCAGAGGAGATTCATTGACAATCTGGGATCTGTGCTGACATTTGCGCTTTTGGGGACTGTATTGTCGTGTGGGATTATAGGGTGAGTATTTTTTCTTTGCACTCAAACAGAATAATGACCCACGATAAACAAGTTATGTCAAAGTAACAATGCTGCCTGTTGATGTAAATGCACATAGTGTTAAATAAAAAGCCAGATGGCATGTGACATGGCTCCCCCTTTGGTTTCTGTACACACTATACACATTATGAAATTATGTTAACTCAAGAACCGTTCAACTTCAAACTCGCTGTATGTATTGCAGAGGATTGATGGAGAGCAGTGCCTGGTGTGAGTCAGTCGGATCAGCATTTCTTAAAAAATATCTATACATCAACAAATCCTCATATAACCAAAGGGGCATGCATTCCCACGGGCATCGTCATAGTACTGACGTCATAAACTGGCCACCAATACCATTAAAATGGGTACTGCGCTAAGTACTCTGACAACGGGTATTGCACATCCGAGGGGGCATGCGTTTAATTAGATAATCAGTAAGCAATTAGATAAACGAAATAGATAAAAAAAGGTAGACAGACAGAAACAGACATCTCCATATATGGGCACAAAAGGGACACAGACAGACGCGTACAATGGTTACTCTGATTTTGCTGCAGTGTTGATTGTGCATCAACAGCATTGTTACTTTGGCCATTTGGAGTAGAGTATAGCAACTGATTGAGAATAAACAAAGGGGTGTGTGTGTGTGTGTGTGCGTGTGCGTGTGCGTGTGCGTGCGTGCATGCATGCGTGTGTCTTTGTTTATTTCCATTCAGTTGCTATACTCTACTCTACTCTACTCTACTGTATGTGCAAAATGTAAAAAATAATGTTTGTTTTGGTGTTGCTATTCTGGTCTCAGAAAGCTAGATGGCACTCTTGAGCTTTGGAGAATATTAACATCTTTGCAGACCTGTTGTGGTTTATGCAACGCACTGTGCAATGAGCAGAAAGACATCCAAAGATCTAGAAAGAACCAGGCATACCCTGTGGGCTTAATTAATAATAATGCAAGAATCCTGTAAGAATTGTATAACCGTATGTCTAATTTGTAACAGCATGCACATAATTGCTGCATTGCTGGTCATAATATTTCATTATTAATGTCAACAAATACTGATTCTTTTGAATTTTGAAACATATAGAGCAGCTGCAGTATCATGAAGTCACTTTGTGAGATTTCTTGTCTCGTTATGTAATTGCTCATGACCCTTCATTGATCATACTAGTGCGATGCTCGTCAGAACGCATTCCCCCTCGGATATGCAATGCCAGTTGTACCCCTTGTCAGAGTACTTAGTGCAGTATTTTAATGGGATTGGTGGCCAGTGTATGACGTCAGCACTATGACGATGCCCGTGGGAACGCATGCCCCTTCGGTTATATGAGGATTTGTAGATTTATCTAGATATTTTTTAAGAACTGCTGATCCGACCGACTTCACACCAGGCACTGCCCTATGTAATGCAGATCGGTCCTATCTGCAATACATACAGCGGGTTTGAAGTTAAACGGTCGAACGGTTCTTGAGATACGTGAAGGAAAGTTACACACACATATAGATATTGAAATATAGACGAGTGCAGATGCCCGTCATTAGAACGCATGTTCCTTCAGTTATGCAATACCTGTTGTACCCATTGTCGGGGTACTTATTGCAGCACCTATTATCATAGTAGCAGGAGGCCAGCCTATAACATCAGTAGCATGACGTCATATTGATGATTCCAGGGATCTCCATGTAGATGACAGCAAGGATCTCCATACAGTATATATGGGGATTTGTGGATTTATAGCACAGCACTCCCTCAGGTCCTTGGCTATATGCACGCAGAGTTTAACCCTTTAAGAACGGGAACGCATCCGTGACATTTTAAGATTTCTTTGGGCTAATCAAAAATAGCAGATATACAAGCTCATAGTGCGGCACCGAGTGCCGCACTATGAACTTGTAGATCTGCTATTTTTGAAAAATCTTGAAAATGTGTGCAAATCTTTGAATATATATATATTTTTTTTTAAGTGAACATTTTTCTCTGCTTCAACTTCTGGGGGGTCCCTGGTACAAAATATTTTGAGAGGGAGTCCACGGCCAAATACATGAGAACCACTGATATTATAGCAACATACGTTTTTTCAAAAAACTGTTAGAATTTAGAAGACATTAGCATTATCAAGATTTGCACAACATTTCCAAGATTTCCCCCCCAAAAATAGCAGATTTACAAGCTCATAGCGTGGCACTGAGTGCCGCGCTATGAGCTTGTATATCTGCTATTTTTGAATAGCCCAAAGAAATCTAAAAATGACACGTTCCCAGTTTGAATGGGTTAAGGCCGATCGGTCGGACAGACGGTCCTCGAGATATGCAAAGGACAGATACACGCACACGCGCGCACACACACACACACACACACACACACACACACACACACACACACACACACACACACACACACACACACACACACACACACACACACACACACACACACACACACACACACACACACACACACACACACACACACACACACACACGCGCTGGGATTTTTACAGCATTTATGGTTAGACTACTCGGGAACGATGCTAGTCGAACGATGCATGCCCCACCCTGTTATGCAATACCTGTTGTACCCTTTGTCAGAGTCCCCGTTGTACCAGTTTGTCTGTCTGTCTGTCCATTTTTATGCTGATATATGGAGATCTCGGTATCTGTCTGTGTCTGTCTGCCTGTGTCCCTTTTATGCCCATTTATGGAGATCCCTGATGTCCTCAGAATATGTCGGAACGGCGGTTCCAGACCAGTGGTTCTCAACCTTTTCAGGCCGTGACCCCCCAAAATAATCATATTTGAACTGGGGACCCCCCACCCTGACAAGCACTTGGAATTGTAGGAGTTGAGGCATTCAATTTAGTTAGACTCGGTTCCACAGATAGATTGCGAGGCGTTGTGAGCTTGTAGATCGGCTATTTTCACAATATTTGCCTCTTTCTTATATCATTTGACAATTTGGCCCATGTTTGACCAGTTTGTTGATTACTTTTTCTTTTCTGTCTTTTTTTTTTTTAAGGTATTAAAAAGGTCTTAAATTGTCACTTCACTGTCATCTGAGGACCCCCCATAAATCATGTGGGGACCCCCCTGGGGGTCCCGACCCCTCAGGTTGAGAACCACTGTTCTAGACAGCCGGATCGCCGTATATGCCTATGTATGGGCAATCGGGCATAGTGGTCAGATCTGTGGTTCTGGACAACCACCTATCCAACCGACTTCACGCCAGGAACCCGCAGAGTTGGGGTTGGGGAGTTCTCAAGATACGCAAAGGACAGATACGTTCACACACACACGCACGCAGAGTTTCGTGCAATGTATAGTCCGATTCACATTCAGGTGGCCATTTCGTTCTTACGTCATACTCAGGGGGCTGAACCCCCTGAATCCTGGTATGAATCCTGGTACTATGATAGGTGCTGCAAGAACAAAATGGCCACCGTGTGAATATGGCTACTGTGTCAACAGATGACACAGTATACTGTATATTTATGAGACCCTGAAATCATCAATATGACGTCATGCTACTGATGTTATAGGCTTCCTGGCATCCTGGTACTATGATAATAGGTGCTGCAAGAACACCGTGTGAATATGGCCAACTGGGTCAACAGACACTGCCTTTTAACCGTTTGTCAAAGTTGATGGTTCTTTAGATTGCAGGGCTGGAACAAGCTGACCTCAACTGACTCGCGGTAATCTGGTGTCGGATCTAAAGGTTACAGATGTTATCTTTCCTCTTCTCTCTCCTTCCTCTTTGATCTCACTCCATGAATGGGGGAATGCACCCCTGGGGAAAAAGAGCAGGGTTTGACTTGTTGTGTCACGTGCAGCATTTTTCGTATGCTAAAAGGCACCAGACTTGACCAACCCTGCTGCTTGTTAAGTCAGGCCGTCATTTGTGTGTGAACGCACACTCAGATTTGTATTAATCCTCTCTCTCTCTCTCTCTCTCTCTCTCTCTCTCTCTCTTTCTCTCTCTCTCTCTCTCCTCTCTCTCTCTCTCTCTCTCTCTCTCTCTCTCTCTCTCTCTCTCTCTCTCTCTCTCTCTCTCTCTCTCTCTCTCTCTCTCTCTCTCTCTCTCTCTCTCTCTCTCTCTCTCTCTCTCTCTCTCTCTCTCTCTCTCTCTCTTCCTCCTCCTCCTCCTATCTACAGCACTACATACACTGTTGAAAGTCAGGTCATTTGCCCTGAGAGTCAAACATGAAATCCTGCCCTGGAGACAAGGGGTGTGTTCTGTAGCCATGGTTACAGGGTTATGCTAAAGGACACATAAGTTCCCCAGAGAGGGCATAGTGAGACGATGATTCTTGTGGGTTGTTTCACAGGATCAGGCTCAGTGCTAAAAAAAAAAAACATGCATCCTTTGTTGCTGTAGTTGATGCTCTATTGTAGTCTGCGATGCTGAACTGACATTTCTGCAAGTTTTGCTTATCGCATATTTTGAAGACGAGGCAGCACTGCGAGCGATGAGATGTCAAGATGAAGCTGTATTGTGTTTATTTATTCCTTTGCTTTATTCTATAGTGCAGAGTCAAGACAGGGTATATGATTCAGGGAGATTTAACTCGTGACATTACAGTCTCAGAGCATATTGCAAACACATGATTTGCGTTGCTCACATGCTGAGCTTGCACAATGCCGGCATGACATGTTATTGTTATCAGGTGTCCCTCACAGATAAAGCTCACAATCTGAATTTGGGGCTCCCAAAGTACTGACCAATTCAGTGTTAAAGGAGCACTTCACCCATTTTCAACCTTATCTTCATATATTTAGTCCTCACTGATGGCACCATTTCTGTCTACTCAGAGGTGGGCTGTGGACAGTTCAGAAACCCACCAGCCATGACAGCAGGGATTCCAAGCTATTGGAAACCACAGCCTGGTCAACCATCTCTGAGACGCAGACAGAAATTAGACAGTAATAGTGCTATCTTATAATGAGCATTAGTGAGGACCAATCATATGAAGCTAAGATTGAAAATGGGTGAAGTGCTCCTTTAAGCCCAGCTCAGGCTAAATATTCTTGATCAGATTAATGTATACTTTGTCATGTGACCGCGTCGCATGCCAAAACTAGAAAAAGTGCTCCTCGGAGCACAGGTCTCCGCCAGGTCAGGTACGTTATTGTGGCCTCCTGGTGGCGCTATAATAGGCCAATGTGAAAAGGGTGCCATTTATTCTTAGGTCTTTCACAGCAATCAGACACTGCATTCATGATTTGAGGCATTTTGTTCCAAAAATGTGTTTTGCTAAATTAGACCTGCTGGTGGCGCTATAACAGGCCAATGTGAAAAGGGTGGCATTTCTTCCTCGGCCTAGTGGGAATGTGCGTGTGAAAATTCACGGAAATCGCAAGCTTGAGGCTTTTTGTTCAAAACGGACCAATCCTGCAAACTTTGGAAGCCAACCATAGGCAATGAGGATGGAATATGGGAAATCGGACAGATTTGTGTTGATCACATGACTATAGAGATACTGTGTACCGATTTGCATGACGTTTGGATAAAATCTGTAGGAGTAATGTAAAAAAAAAAGGGTTTTGCACAAATCGGCCTCCTGGTGGCGCTATAACAGGCCCATGTGAAAAAATTGGGGCAGAGGTTCTAAATTGGCATCCAGGGAGTGTGTGTGCACAGTTTCGGAGCGACCGGGCCAACGGTGCCAGAGATTAGCTGCTAACACACAGACAGGAAGGACGGACGGACGGACGGACGGACGGACGGACGGACGGACGGACGGACGGACGGACGGACGGACGGACGGACGGACGGACGGACAGACAGACAGGGGCGAAAACATACTCTCTCGCCATGCCTTTCGGCCTGGCGGAGACAATAACCGATCTACAAGCTCAAAAGGCACAACGGAGGAACAATTAAGCATTAGCGCGTTACAGAGAAGAATCGCAGCACTCTGTCTGAATCACCACTTAGAACGCCTGGGCGCTCTGCTCAGATTTAAGCAGGCGGTAATGATTCTGCTGTATTACTATTACTTGTTTACGGTTGATATGCCCTTCACAAAAATGCTCCTCGGCTTTGCAGTCTATTTTATCCAAGGAACTCCCCGAGGTCATAACTCTTCTTCTCCTTTAAAGCATTATGTCTGAGTGCTTATAATACAGTCATAAAATGATCCCGGGGCAAAAAGATGGATGGGCGCTGAGATGCTTTATTAGCAAGAGTGTCACCTCGTGTGTGTGTGTGTGTGTGTGTGTGTGTGTGTGTGTGTGCGTGTGCGTGTGCGTGTGTGTGTGTGTGTGTGTGCGCGTGTGCGTGTGTGTGTGTGAACGTGAACGAGCACACGGACACTTGTGTGGGGGCAAGCAGTGGCTGTCCATTCAAAGAAAATATAACGCACATCCTCCGTTTCTTGGTACTAAGCCAAACTGCAAAAACAGAATCATGAAAACCAATAAGGGGGCTGTTGTACATGTACTGTACATACACAGAACATTTCTATCGGGATTCGGGATATGCATCCCGATGGCTAAGCGGCTAAGCTAATGCAGCCCCGGTGCTGTCAGGCTGTTTGCACGAGTCCACCTGTGCTAAGCAGCCTCCGCGTGGAAAGCAGGTCACCTCACCTGCTGCCGGCAGCGTCTGGCCCCATTACCCACACTACACTGGGGGAAGCCCTGCTGTGGTTAGAGGGATGACAGATAGGCGTGCTGTGGGCCGGCGCTCCCTGATGACTTCACTGTGTGTCCCTCCATCCCCCCCCCCCCTCCCTCCCTCCCAGGGCCTGTGTGTATGCGTTCAGCAGGCTGATGGTGCTCGCGGGCCAAGCTGCAGATGACGACTTCCTCCTCACCGATTGCCTCCTGTTTGGAGCCTTGATGTCTGCCACTGACCCAGGTAGTTACACAGTCATGAAGAGTACACTAGTCATTTCCAGTTGTTTTTAATACAGTATATACAGTATGCTGTGTATATATACTATATATATATATATATATATTGAAACGGCCGAGAAGTGCAGCGCCCGAGTCGGGATCGAACCTTCGATCCACGCCTCACTAGTCCGGCCAACAACCCCCTGCACCAAGAAACTAGCTCCCTCAATGGAGGAAGTTGTGGCGTGATATGGGGACGCTACATGATTGCTGAGTTGTTCAGTGCTAATTGTAGTGGATATACAAGAGGCACATTTATATGAGCAGCGAATTCCCTTTAATCAACAACATGAACTAAAGTCCCAGGTTTTCAGAAGGTGGCATACTCATTTCCTGTTCTGGTTCATTTTCCCATAGCTTAAATTTGTTTTTGATTGCCTTGGCAGCAGATTTTAGCCAGACACACACCTGAAGGTGGCACCTTTGTTTAATGTAATAGCTGTGTGACAACAGTCACGTACTGGAACAGAAATATTGGGCCTCGTTCACGAAGCTCCTCGTAAAATTCCCCCTATATTTTAGTGTAGATTTTAGTGTAGATGTTTTCAGTAAAGACTTATATTGCTCTCATGTGTAAATGAGAAGAACAATAATCTGCAGGACATAAGGCTATTCTACTGAGAAAACCTTTGCTGAGGTAGAGAGAGAAAACAAAGATGATGCTAGAATCGGGATAGGGAATGGACACAGATTTCATCCAGACCTCATCAGATGGTAAGACATGTAGGCTGCTTTGTAGGCAAACACGCTGAGTGCGTAATAATATAAATTCAGCAACTGCTAGGCACATGAACATTAATTTGATGTTTGGCACTACTGTAATTGGTTTTGCATGAATGGCACTACTGTAATTGATTTTGCATGAAGAATAAGGCATTCTAATAACAACTATGCATGATTTGTGGCACACACGAGTGCCCAACTGCCGACGTGAGATTCAGTGTAGTAGGGTCTCTTGCAACTTCAATAAGTGGAAACATGGCATAACATCTGTGATTCAAGACGAATCGAAAAGGTTGTCATACAGCTTCTCACAACATGTTGACGGCAGCGGTTAATGTTCGCATTTGCTAATTAATTAATTTATCACGATAAGCGGCTGATCTTGGAGAGTGTCAAGCATGGGCCGTAGAATTACAGCTGTCATGCCAGGCTCATAGCACACTGTGCTCGTCTCCCAACAACCCCCGTCACCCTCATCACTTTGATTAGAATCACGCTGCGATGCGTCAGCAGCCCCCAAAGGCAGAAACCTCTAGACTGTCTCTACTAGTGCCTGCTTTCTGCTGCTCTCGAGGAACCATTTAAAATGTCCAACTCACTGCCTTTACATTCGCGTAAATTGAACAAGAATCAGAAATGAATATAGATAAGGACTCTTTCTCTTCTTATATCATAACCCTTCGTGTGACAGGCAGCTGTCTGGAATGTTTGTCACTGACAATTTTGGGCAAGCTACTTACTTACTCTTTATTTAGGTCATGTTATGGTCACTTTTTTTGAACGATTATAGTGTTAATAGACAGAATGCAGTACTGTGGTCACTTATTAGTGCCAGCATTTTTATGTTTAAAAAATATGTGGATCATTTCTGTGCCAATCCTTTGATTGACTTTTCTTTATATTGTGCAAGCCGTGATCTTTTGTGCTATTTTATGTTGATGTGCCACTGAAAATGTTGCTTATTTTGTCAAGTTACCCAACTACATGATACATGAAAACATAGCTCAACTACATGAAAACTACATCATTCTGAAAGCAGTGAAGCTAGCCACAAGCTACTGGGGAATGCAGTTAAAGCGGTGTGTTGTCACTGCTGTTGTATCCTACTGACTCACCTGCACGTGAGGAGCCCCCACCAGGAGGACGTAGAGCCTTCGTCCTACTCCTCCCGCCCAACACTCTCTGCTGACAGGTGCCGCCCCGGCCCGTAGGAGTATGTGCATTGACAAATATCACCCTCCCCGTCTGGCCTCCATCCACCCGAGCACGGGCCAATTGTGTACGTATCAGGGGCCCAGCCTGACATAATTACAATGAGGCCAATACGGAAGAGATACAGTTCATATAAATGGCCAGTAGGTGGCTGCAGGTGTCAGAAAGAATATTCTCTCATTGTAAGCGGATGGGTTTTTTGACAAACTTTAGACTAGATTTTCTTACCTTAATAAAAATTGTCATAAATACTATATGCTTCCAGTCGCCAGTTTAAAGTCTCCTTTCAATCATCATGATATGCGTTTTGCTAAATTATGGTCCAATTTATTCTAAAATTGACGATAAAGTAGGCTATGCTCCAGGAGGGGCGGGATGATTTGATTGACAACCTACGCAACCAATAGCATTCATTCCCCGCCCCCGCTCTTGATTGACAAGCTACCCAACCAATAGCATTCTTTGGGGATTGTTTTCCGGTTCCCTGGTCACATGTCTGGTCTCAACCAATAGCGTTTGAGTTCCGGCGTGCCCAATGGTATATATTAAAGATGGCGGATTGCACGTTCCTCAACAATCGGCTTCATTTACGGTCTGTAGAAACCAATGGGTGACGTCACGTTCCCTTCGTCCATTTATTTGTACGGTCTATGGTTCGTATAGACGCTCGACGGATGCACCGTGGTGGACCCTTTTTTTTTTTTTTTTTTTTTTACTCAATTTTTATTGGAACAAAGGATTTTCAAAAGACAGATACACATACAATAATACAAGACAGAACATAAAAGTGGGGGGCGGGGGAAACAGAAACAACAAAACAGGACAGTACAAAAAAACAAGAAAGAAAACAAAAACGAATAGGCTGCATTCTACAATTGTTAGTTATTTTTCTATTACATATTGGTTATACATTGTCCATGGGCTGAAAGAGAGAAGACAATTTTTCCCAGTATTTGTGTAATTTGTCCTCTTGTAGTCTGAGTATGAAAGTCAGTTTTTCCATAGTGTATATTTCCCTTATTATGGGTGGACCCATTTTCAATCTAATCGTCATGTCCTCACTAATGCTCATTATAAGATGGCACAATTTCCGTCTACTCTCTGCGTCTCATTCGTGGGTTATGTACAGTTCCTGGAAAGTTAGCGTGCTGAAATTTAAGCCAGTGTTCTTGCATTGATAAAAAGATTACGAAACCTGCCTACCAAAGATATCACTGTAGGCAGGTTTCTGAACGGTCCACAGCCTTCCTCTGAGACACATACTGTAGCAAGTAGACAGAAATGGTGCCATCTTATAATGAGCGTTAGTGAAGACCAATTACTCGTATATGAAGATGGGTTGAAAAAAAAATTGGTCAATAGTCCAGACCAAATATCGTTACCATCTGAGTGGGCAAAACCTTAACTATATTAAATTGCTTATACTGTAGGGTCAATACATGTTAAGTAATATGATAGTCTACCACAGGAGTAGCTTTTCATATTTATTGGACATTTTGTTATTTACCCCTATTAGCGTATTCATTGTTTTCAAAAAAAGCACACAGACTGTCAATATCATATTTAATCTTGAACCTAAGGCAACTAAAACAGACCAGGCATACGTCAAGGTAACAGAAATAGTGTGAAATAGTATGACAGGTTCAAAAACAACATTCACAATCTGACTTTCCATTCTAGGGGAATTATTCCAAGATGCAGGGTTGAGGGACCTCTGTGTGGGTCAGTAGCTGATGTGATAGAAGGCAGAAAGTGCAGCACATGCTTGTCTGCAAAGCATTGATGAGGCTTGCCTGGAAAAGGCTTCCTTCTCTGGCTAAAGGGCAAACACAACAACAGAGGTTCACCTCCTGGAAGTAACCCTGAACAGCATTTTACAGATTCCAACATGATGTCCCATCACTCACAGAGCTTTTTTGAGAATTCCTCATTCACCCTCATTATAGAGCTGTTCCAAGCCTACCTGGACTCTCTCTCTGAAGCCAACGTGGTCTTTCAGCTTTCTGGCTGTTCTACTTTGATTCATGCTCAGTGTTTGCAATGCTGAATTGGAACGTGGTTGCACTCTTATTTTAATGACGTGACGCGCACGTCGCTTAACACCTACACTACAGGTCACACAATGGACAATTGATATGCATCTAGGCTCATTCCTATGTTAATTCACCTGGTGTGAATCGGGAGCCTTTGTAACCTTTGTTGAGGTGTGAATTTAAAGTTGTTTTAAATCTATGCATGTGCCTGCCTGCGCGTGCTCCTGTTCAAAAAGGTTGTTGCACGGCGTGTTAGGCCGTCCCATGAGCAATGCAACCGTGTTCATGCCTCTAGAAGGTAACTGGATGCTGCACTAAGCATGCATCCAAGAGGGTTTGGGTTAGGGTACGTCAAGTTTATAACTTTACTAAATCGTAATTATTGTGTTATTCATCCGATTGCCTCAAGTCAAGACCTTTTGATTTCCTCCCCACTGTTGAAATTTGAGGGGTTTATTCAACTTTGTTACACCTTTACTGTTTCTTGTAAAAAGTGACTGCCATTTTGCCTGATGGAGGGGAAAGAAACTGGTTGGAATAACGTGTTCCTTCCACGCGCTACGTCTAACCAGGGAACCTCCCCCCTGTCGGGGGATAAGAATCGGCTTGCTAGCTCTCATGCATTGAAGGAGGCATGAGCTCGGCTCTAGGCTCTCCCTAGGCTGGCAGAGGGAGTGTAGCGCCCAGGATTACATAGACAATTGGCACTGGGTGAAAAAATGGGTTACAAAAATCGTGGGATAAAAATGTAGGGAAAAAATAAAGTGACTGCCATTTGAATATATCCGGTAGATGGAAAACTCAAACGCACGCACGCACACACACACACACACACACACACACACACACACACACACACACACACACACACACACACACACACACACACACACACAGTTCTAGACGGCTGGCCCCTGTGGTGCCACACCGTAAAAATCTTCGTTATACAAAATCAAAAGTTTTAGACTTCTTTGTACCTGTCAAATTGCCCACTCAAGGCCACTCCAGAAGCACTTTGCAAACAGTGGAGGCGGGACATTGTCGATTAGAAGAAAATGTCATGTGGAGGTTAACATAATTGGTCTTGCAGCAAACAGATGAAAAACACTATAAAAGCAGTGTTCTCAAATTGCAGAGCTTAGTTGACGTCAAGGCAAGTTTATTGAGGAAGTAAAAAGAGTGGTTGAAAAAAAACTAAATAAAAAAAGAACTACTAGAATTAATGCATTTTAGATGTTACTCAAAATCTTGTGAAGCCTAAAGTCTTAAAAGAATTAGCCCAATCTACCGCTTGACTAACTCAAATAACCTAAGTGAAGATCTTGCTTTACAAAAATGTGTGTGTGTGTGTGTGTGTGTGTGTGTGTGTGTGTGTGTGTGTGTGTGTGTGTGTGTGTGTGTGTGTGTGTGTGTGTGTGTGTGTGTGTGTGTGTGTGTGTGTGTGTGTGTGTGTGTGTGTGTGTGTGTGTGTGTGTGTGTGTGTGTGTGTGTGTGTGCGCGCGCGTGGCGCGCGCGTCGGGAACGATGCGCGCGCGCGTGCGTGCGTCGGGAACGATGCAAAAATGCATGCCCCACCCAGTTATCCAATATATCCATTGTCAGTAGTACCTGTTGTTCCTGTCTGGGTCCCTTTCATACCCATATACGGAGATTTGTTTTTCTGTCTCTCTACGTCCCTTTTATGCCCATATACGTATGGAGTTCCCAGTTCCTTTCGTGTCAGGCATGCACAAATATGGAGTCCAGGCCAGTCTATGACATCAGTATTATGACGTCACATTGATCAGCACCATCCTAACTTACCAGTAAGAGAAAGCCGGGCTGTAGCTTCTATTAGCTTGGAATCCTCATCGATGGTGTCATACCGTAGGCAGGTTTCTGAACTGTTCATAGCCAACCAATGTGACACAGTGAGTAGACAGCAATTGTGCCATCTTATGAGTTTTTGTAAGGACCAATGCTATGAAGATACGATTGAAGGAAAGTGCTCCTTTAACCTTGAAAACCCCTTTTGTCACAGAGACGCCTAAAACAAGGCACAAATTGTTAAAGAGGAACACAATGTTCTCTTAAACCCTCAGCTAACTTTCTTATCACTGGGGAGATTCCTCTGGTGCCACAGTTGTGGTTTCATCTCTGAGTTTATGTGGAGACCTCGGTGTCCTGTGCATATATATATTGCCTTCAAAAAAGGGTTGTTGGATTCAGTGATGTTTGTTTTTGGAGAGAATTAGTCATCATCAGACATTTAAAGCCTGTGAGACTGAAAACCCCAACAACAGCATACAGTAAATCCACCGAGCGATAATGTGGTTTTCCGCTTCATCCTGTGTTCAAATTATGGTGGAGGGCTTTGCTGTAATGCCTTTTGAGGACATTTCAACTGGGCAACAAGTATTGCAATAATTCCCTGTGTTGCTGGTAACATATACACAAGTCTCTTTCAATGTTAGATCAGTCTAGTAAAAATCCCATAAACCCAGTGGCCTTGAGATTGGTTTTCACTGAGCATCCGAAGCATAGTAATGTGTCCGCCTAATTAGACTCCCGTTCGATCCCTTCAACTGTATAATGATTTATGTGAAGTAATGATCTCCGTCAGGCCAAAAGGCCCGGAGGCGGAGGTTATGCTTTTACCCGTCTGTCCATCCCTGTGTCCATCTTTGTACAGCTAATCTTAGACACCTATGACATATCTTGGCGGGGGGGGGGGGGGGGTTATTGGCATTTATGTAGCCTTCCCCAATAGGCTCTATGCACAGCAGCCATATTGCGAAGACATTCACAGGTGCTACCAATGATACTAATGAAGGCTCTGTTCCATTCTGGTCAAACAGAGTCAGGGTGCTGATATTGTGCATGTTGGCTCATTGGAAACACTCTGTACACCAGTGGGACTAGAATTTGGGTCCAGGGACCCTCATGGTTCCTTCAGGGGGGTCCAAATGGCCCCTTACGGGTGTGTAACTCTGAGAGTGTACAAATGGAACCAAATGGACCCGTAAGGGTCCATTTGGTTCCATTTGTACACACTCAGAGTTATGGGGGTCGTGGAAATTGAAAAATCTGAGAACCACTGTGCTACACGAAATGGAACAGAGCCTTCATTAGTATCATTGGTAACACCTGTGAAGGAAGTGATAATATGGCTTCTGTGCATATAGCCTATATAGACCGGCAAATGCAGTCCTCCTAACATTACCTGTCAACAGATGTGAAAGACTAGATGAGATGGAAATATGGATATAGGTTTCTTAACTACTTAAACCCTCTATTCTTAGTCAAACGGACCTGAGTTACTTACTGTACCTGGACTGCTTTTTTTGCCAAAAACAGCTGCGGTCTACAAGCTCACACCGCGTTGTGGTTAACAAGCTGCGTGTAGGTCCAGTCATACCCAAATTGCAGTCGCATGTTGAGGGGCGCACCTCCAAAAGCACCTGCTATGGTCCACTTCTGTCCATAGCAGGTGGCACACTCTATTTCCCCCCCGCGCAGCTTCTATTCCTTGTGTCCTGACGGCTGCACCCAGCCGGGCGGAGATCTGCGCTCAGAGGAGCGCTCTTTTCTAATCTTGTCTACTCTTGTCTACTCTACTCAATTTATGGTGTTACTGTGGAGGCTGATGAGCCCATCGGCTATATGTCTCCCGTGTGTAATTGCTGGGGTAGAAATCGGTGAGATTAGATTGCACATGTTTGTGTGTGTTTGCTCTGAGAGGTTACAGAACCAAACAGACCCTTGTAGCATGCAGTCTTTCCTTTTTGTAATCCATTGCCCTCATAACATTGCCAGTTTTGTTGTAGACTATGATTGTTTTTTAGTGAATTGACTTAGGTATACGGACTTTTTTTCTTGTGTTTTTATTTTGTAGCAGGATGATAGCCTGCTTCCTCAGAGCAAGTTTGGCTATTTGCATTTTTTGGGGGCTTTTTCTGCCTTTATTTGACAGTGTACAGTAGACTGACAATGGGGAGAGAGAGATGGGGAGTGACACGCAGCAAAGGTCGTCGGGAACGGGACTCAAACCTGCATTAGCAACCTAGGTGCCCGGACCGCTAAAGCAGCCGTCCGGGCCCCTCATCCATAGTCTAATCAATTATTTTCCTCAGTCGGTTGGTCAATTGTTGGTCAATTGGTCAAATTGTTCATTTAAGTTTAAAGCACCTACTGACTGGAACAATTTACCCATTGCAATTAGATCAATTATTTAATTCAATTTAAATCAAAATGTCCTTACTTGATTCATTCAAAACGAACTGTTCTTGTTTCTGATTTTTGTTTTTGATTGTATTTAGATTACTTTTTTATTTTCTCATTATTTATTTTCAGTTTTTTAGATGACATGCGTAACAGATGTACTTTGGTCTGAGATGGTGTGAGAGCCCTTATGTGTATGTTTTGTTGTTGGTGAATGTTATGTGATTGTTTTTTGTCATTGTTTGTATGTTGTGCCTGAGGACCCCCTGGAAGACGAGATGATGCATCTCAAGGGATTTATCCTCCAATAAATTTTCAAATAAAATAAATTGATCTGAAATTGAATATGGGCAATTGGGCATATGCAGGGACTGACCAAGCTGATTTTCCTAGGCATTTCAATCATTGTGAACTCTGCTACTCAATTAAAACTATATAGAGGGCACGGTGGCACAGTCGGTAGTGCTGTCGCCTCACAGCTAGAAGGTCCTGGGTTCGATTCCCGCAGGGGACGCTGTGGGCGCTGGGGGCGTGTTCTCTCCTCCGCGTCATCAGTGCCCATACCCTAGGTGGGGTTGGCGAAAGGGCCTTTCTGTGTGGAATTTGCATGTTCTCCCCGTGTCTCCTAGGGTAGGTACCCTCACAAAAACATGCAGTAATCCTGGTCACTATACTGCCTCCCCCTGGCCAGCCGGGGCGCCTGATGGAGGGGAAGGGAACTGGTTGGAATAACGTGTTCCTTCCACGCGCTACGTCCAACCAGGGAAACTCTCCCCTGTCAGGTGACAAGAAGGTCAGTTGGCTCTCATGCATTGAAGGAGGCATGAGCTCGGCCCTGGCCTCCCTAGGTTGGCAGAGGGAAGGTAGTGCCCAGGATTACATAGACAATTAACACTGGGTGTAAAAAATTGGGTTACAAAATCGTGAAAAAAAAAAAACTATTTCTGTCCTCACTCCTCATCCAATCTCATCTATTTTTCTCTTCACTGGGTTGATCAATCGATCTGAAATTGCACACTGCACAACGATTAGGATTTTCCAGTGGCTGGTGCCAATATTTAGAGAGCACGGCGGTTGATGGCAGATCTACGTATAATGCAATATCATGTTGTTATAGACTGAACATCTAAAAATGCCAGATATCGGCCCCGATAATTGACCTGACCGATTAATCGGTCTATCACTAGCATTGACCATTGGTATATAGTGACAGCATGACCATCATTTACGTGGCCGTTCTCATGCATTCGTCCCCTCGGTGTGTTGAGAAATCGATCTAAAATTGCACGTGGGAATTGCCCATTGGCATATTGCGCAATGCATATTCAACAGACACTAGATACACTGGTGTCTCTAGTGTCTATTGGCTAGTGTCTGTTGAACAATATTGGCTATGGTAATAATAATAATAAAGCTTTATTAATATAGCACCTTTCGAAACAAAGTTACAAAGTGCTTCACAATGTCAGCACTTGTGTGCACTTGTGCTGTGTGAATTCATGTGTGTATGTCGCTATAGTAGACGGAGTCAACACTCCAGGCACATGGTATGCAGCGCAGATGACAGGAACATCTCTCTCTGCCACTCAATGTGTGTGTGTGTGTGTGTGTGTGTGTGTGTGTGTGTGTGTGTGTGTGTGTGTGTGTGTGTGTGTGTGTGTGTGTGTGTGTGTGTGTGTGTGTGTGTGTGTGTGTGTGTGTGTGTGTGTGTGTGTGTGTGTGTGTGTGTGTGTGTGTGTGTGGGTGGGTGGGTGGGTGTGCGTAATTATGATGTACTGTATACTGAACAACATCCTTCTCTTGTTGGTCACCTCTGATGACCTCACTTTCCTTTATACTCAGCAGTCACTGTGCTGAGTGACTCAGCTGAGCTGTATAAATAGATTTGTTTCTCTGAGCTGTTTTTTTTTATTATTTGTTTTACCTTGGGCATGACTCAAATGAGCCACGCATGCATGACCTTGGCTCTGAGGTCAGTGTTTATGTTGTGGTAATCAGCAAAGATACAGCACCTGTACAGAAATGTTTGTCAGCTCGTTGTTGAAACTTAATATTTTGCATTGGTCTTTCATCTCATTCTGCTGACGGCCAAGGGGAAATGGGGTTTGAAATAAATAAATGATGAAGCACTGTGTGATTTCCAGCCAAGAGCAACATACAATAGAGAAAATTAATTGATTGATTTAACGTTTCTTGCTCATATTAAAAGGTAGTACAATACAGTGAGTGTAGAGAACATGGCACTGACCTGCTTGGTGAACTGACCAAAATATTGGTAACTCGATTTTAACATTCTGCAACCTCTTAAAAGTATAATTTACTGTATGAGGTGGTCCATGGTCACTTTTTGCTCAGATTACACATGTGCAAAAGGGGAAATGACTTCTGCTATGGCTTTCTCTTGCAGCTGCGTGCAGTATCTCTGTTCAGTAGCTTCCCATAATGGCCATCTACTGTCAGGGGTGCAATGCTCACAGGACGGCCTTGCACGCCGTGCATGAACCTATTTGACCAGGAGCACGCGCAGGCACACGCATAGATCTAAAACTACTTTAAATTCACACCTCAACAAAGTTTTCGAAGGCTCCAGACTCACACCTAGCGAATTAACATAGGAATAAGCCTAGATGCATATCAATTGTCCATTGTGTGATCTGTAGTGTAGGTGTTAAGCGACGTGCGCGTCACGTCATTAAAATACAGTGCAACCACGTTCCAATTCAGCATTGCAACACTGTCTACTGTACATAAGGGGAGCTTGCACTGGAATTTCAAAAAATATATATTTATCTTTTGAAATGATCAACTATTCTTTTCAGACCCAAAGTTAGCAGTCCACTGTAGATTATAAATGTATGTTCTTAATACTTCACCCAAGAAATGACTTTACCGTATTTCTATCGTTTACGTACCCGGTGATGTCTTTGACTCACGGAGAATTTTCGTTTGTAAAACATTGAATGAACAGTGAATGAAGAATCCAAAAATGAAGATAGAACTTGATGAATGTAATTAGTCCGAGGCCCAATTTAACAACAGCAAAACTATATTAAAAATACGTCTATAAATTCCAAAACACAGCTCATATTATGATTATTAATTTTTTTCTGCCGAAGTCCGCAGATAAAAGTTTCCAAATATCACCACAGAAGAAGAAAATAAACTTTTAAAACACTCCCGGGCTAAAAGAAAATAATTTCTTATGGTGAAGTATTCCTTTAAGGTTGACTGTAGGAAAGGCTTACAGGGAAAGGGAAGGGATAAGCTTAGTCAACCAAGTACATTTGCACAACATACAGTACCTGGAACTATTAGGAGCAATATAAGCAGCTACCGGCAAGGAGCCAGGATAGACGCGGCAACCATTCGATTCCCACAAAACAGATCCATTGCCACCCCAAGGAGGTAGTCAGGCTGTTGGGATTCATTTCTAATCCACAAGGGAGTATGTGTGGTTTCAGAGGCAAATGTTTTAACCACTCCGCATTGGCTCTCCGTGCACAGGAAATTACTCATTTATTCAGGAAATACCTAAATAAATGAGTGGAGCAACATTATAATGCAGGTGCTTCCATAGAGTGGAAAAGACTGCTCAACTGGCTGATGTGTCAATGGGTGACTACTAGTGACAGTGACTAGTAAAGTGATTCCTGAATTTCAATCTATGGGAACGACATCAGTAAATATGGTTGGAAATTGTGGCTATAGAGATGGATGTTATAGTATGGTTGCAGGGCTTAAACCCCTCTATTGCGCATTTGGGAATTTATGGCCCTATTTTGCACCCGGTGTAAAAAATGCAGAGCAAATGCCATAGCTAATTTTGAGTTTTGCTTTCACTTTGCATAGATCACTTTCCTCAGCAAAAAAAATGTTCACGTCTCCTCCAACTTGCCGAATCCATCATTTAAATAACAATGCACCATGATCCAGGAGCACATAGCTATTAAAAGGAATGGAATCAACACTCCGATTGGTCTAATTTGTTATGCCCAAAACACACCCATGACTAATTCCGAGATTAAACCCAACCCCTTTGCGCTTTGTCCTTTACAGTACTTTGTGCCCAGATAATGCACTATTTAATTGGAGCTTGACAAACCTCAAAAGCATTTGTGCCTGTGTTATAGACCAGTGGTTCTCAACCTTTTCAGGCCGCGACCCCACAAAATAATCATATTTGAACTGGGGACCCCCCACCCTGACAAGCACTTGGACTTGTAGGAGTTATAGCAGATCTACAAGCTTGTAGATCGGCTATTTTCACAATGTTTGCCTCTTTCTTATATAATTTGACAATTTGGCCAATGTTTGAGCATTGTTTTATAAATGGTGCATTTATATTAGCCTGGTAAACCCTCCCTCCGGAAATCTCAATTCCATTTCATTGAAATGAAATGGAATTGAGATTTCCGGAGGGAGGGTTTACCAGGCTACATTTATATAGCGCTTCTATCCGAAGCGCTTTACATTGATTGTGCCATTAACCCATTCACACACACATTCATACACCGATGGCGGAGGAAACCATGCAAGGCACCAACCTGCTCATCGGGAGCAATTAGGGGTTCAGTGTCTTGCTCAAGGACACTTCGACACTAACTCTAGGGGAGCGCCCCAGCCCGGGATCGAACTGGGAACCTTGGGGTTTTCCAGTTCACTCTACCTGGCCACTCAACCCCTGAGCCACTGCCGCCCCTATAGTATAGTTTGTTCAATACTTTGAATGCAGTAATGGTCTTTTTTTTCTTTCTTAAAAGTCCTTAAAAGTCCTTAAATGTCACTTCACTATCATCTGCCCCCCCCCCCCCCTGGGTCCCCGACCCACAGGTTGAGAACCACTGTTATAGACCATACACCACCTTGTGGTCTAAATAGGTCCCTTTTAGTGATGCCAAAACCATAGTATACTGGTTTAGAGAGATGTGGACGAAGGTAAAATGATCAGATGAGTCATCTTTCACAGGTCCAGGTGCGCCTTGGGATTTTGTGACAACCACACATTATTATTGCAATATGTGCAACCATACAAAAAGCTATGTATGACTTTTTATTTTACTATATCGGTACTTTCTGTTCACTCGGTTCCCAATACAGAGGCTGTGTGTGTGTGTGTGTGTGTGTGTGTGTGTGTGTGTGTGTGTGTGTGTGTGTGTGTGTGTGTGTGTGTGTGTGTGTGTGTGTGTGTGTGTGTGTGTGTGTGTGTGTGTGTGTGTGTGTGTGTGTGTGTGTGTGTGTGTGTGTGTGTGTGTGTGTGTGTGTGTGTGTGTGATAGGTGGATAGACAGACAGACAGACAGACAGACAGACAGACAGACAGACAGAGACACACACACACAAAATCTTTACTGGAGAAATTGGCCATATACAACATCAGCCAGGACGCTAATATCAACCAAAACAAATGCATCTCATCACGACCTTTGCATGTCTCTCGATTCTCAATTCTGCAGAGCAGTGAGGAGTTTGCATTATTTAACCCATTCAGACGGGGAACGAATCTTTGCTTCTGGGGGTCCCTGGCACAAAATATTTTGAGATGGGGGTCCGTGGCAAAATACATACATACATTTTGTCGGTCCTTGACATGAAAAACTTTGAGAACCACTGATATAGAAACATGCTTTTTTCTAAAAACTGTAGGATTTAGAAGACATTAGAATCCCCAGAAGCAAAGATTTTAGTTAAAAATGTTCGCTTTCAAAAATATATATATATTCAAACATTTGCACAAATATTCAGGATTTTTCAAAAGTAGCAGATCTACAAGCTCATAGCGCGGCACTCGGTGCCGCGCTATGAGCTTGTATATCTGCTATTTTTTAATAGCCAAAGTGTAAAATAATGAGCTTGTATATCTGCTATTTTTTAATAGCCAAAGTATAAAATAATGGTGATAGCTCAAATCTAAAATGACACATGCGTTCCCGGTCTTATTGGGTTAAAGAGTGGAGCTCTCTGCCTGTGGTTCCCCTGCATTAGATTTAATTGGCTCCTTCTGGACGTTTTAATCATCTGCAGAGTCTTAACTCTAACCTTCTCCTTTAATACTCCCTGGCATTATAACTGTTCTCTTGCCCGACGCTGAGCACTGCCGCTTTGCCCACGGCTGAAATGCTGAATACTACATGCAGTGGTGGAAAGTAACTAAGTACATCTACTTAAGTACTGTACTTCAGTACAATTTTGAGGTATTTGTACTTTACTTGAGTATGTCCAATACTTTTAGTTCTACTCCACTACATCTCGGATCCAAATATTGTACTTTTTACTCCACTACATTTATTTGAAATCTTTAGGTACTAGTTACTTTGTAGATTTTGATTATTATTACAAAATATACATTAACCACTTCAGCCCTATACTTTTCTGCCATACGCATTGTGAGCTTGTAGATCTGCTATTTTCAAAAGATTTTTATACTTTTGAAAACTTGAAATGGAACGAGTACTTTTACTTTTGGTACTTTTAAGTACATTTTGATGCCAATACTTTTACACTTTTACTCAAGTACATTTTGAATTCCAGACTTTTACTTGTAACATTATTCTACATGTGTGTAGTACACTTGCGGCCGCATAACATACAGGGCCGGATACAGAAATTATTAACTGGGGGGGCATTAATAAATGCTGGGGGGGCGGCTTCCTCGGCGCCGCGCGAAGCGCGGCGGCGAAAAAAATTTTTGGGGGGCCCAAAACCATTTGGGGGGTTTTGGGGGCCCCAAACTAGCAGCAGGGAGGTGCTGCTTAATTTTTCTGTGTGTGGGTTTTGCGAGCAGTCGGCCCGTCACAGTCCCCCCACCCCCCCGCTTCGGGGAGACACTAAGCGGTGCGTGTTCAGGTGGGTCTAAAATGCTGCCCACGGTGCCCACTTACAGTCTATGGTGCCCACCCAATCAAAATAAATAAATGTTACATAAATATTTTATGATAAAAAAATAAATTGGCAAAAAAATAAATATTTTTTTTTTTTTTTTTTTTTTTTTTTTACCCCAATTTTGATTGGGTGGGCAGGATGCACGTTTGGGTGGGCACTGCCCACCCCTGCCCCCCCCTAGAACCGGCCCTGATAACATAAATGACATAAACATTTGCAGATCTGTTTTAAGAAAATGTGAAAGGATTTCATGTCAGATTACTTGTTTGACTGAACTTCCTTTCCCCAGCTTTGCCTTTGTACTGGCCTCATTAGCTGTAATTAGAATGTCTGAACTCAATAAGTCCCAGATTATCACACGCTGTGATTTATGAAGGCTACAGTATACACACAGTAAAATCACAGTCCAAAATGTGTTAATTTGACTCATATAAACTAACTCAGATCCATTTTTAACGCATTTACACTTCAGTTAATAATACTCCAGATATTACAGTGTACCTGACAGACACAGAAAATGATATAATATGCACACTAATACTGACTCATGAGACTCATAACTAAATGAACAGGTAACTCGGCTTTTGAAATCAAAGATAAAACTGAATGAACTTCAGTATTATTTGCACGTGGAAGAAATATATGATTTTACACTCAGAAAATGCTACAAAACTACAAATATTCCCACCATACTTTTTATGGCATAGAATTGATGGGGAAAATAATTTGTATCCATTTAAGCCATGTCCATACAGTAGGACTTTCTTGTCCGTCAACTGTCTTCGGTTTTCACAGACAATTTCCCACAGTAACAATCGCCATTTAAAAGCCTTTTTGAGCCTTTTTATTTTGAGATGAGTGTCTTTGCCTGGGCAGAATCCTCCTTTTGTTTTCTGAATACTGGCACCATTTTTCCATTTTGCATGTTATAGTCTATTATTTATTAACAACACTGGAGCAGTGTTTGCCTTGGTTTCTGTCATTTTTGGCAGGAGAAGAAATGGTTTACACTACAGTTGCCGCATTTTGGCAGCGAAATGATGGTCCACAGACAGCTGACACGACTGTATTCGTCTCCCCGTTAAAGTATCTCTTTTATCCTTCAGTAGTATTCAGTGATGTGTTTTGTCTTGACAGTATCGGCGCCTGGCTTCCTGTCAGCGATGGACTCAGATTTCTCTTTTATACTATATCTTTCCGTCTTTCATGGTCTAATAATGACGGCCTGAACTGCCTTGTTATCGCTTGACCTTCCCAAGGTGTTCATGTACACGTACAAGTTTTCTTCTGTCTTTTTTTACAGTATCGGCGCTCAGTCTGTGCTTTTTTTATTGTAACTCAGTGGTCTTTAGCGGTATGATAGCATTAACTTCTGTTTTGTCTTACAGTGTCAGTGTTGGGCATGTTGTCAGAGCTACACGTGGACCCAGACTTATACACCCTACTGTTTGGTGAGAGCGTCCTGAACGACGGAGTGGCCATTGTTCTTACACAGTGAGTCTGACTGGGTTCTGGGCTCGGCCTCGGCCCGGGGATTCTTTTTTTTCCTTTCTTCTTTCAAGTGGTTGCCTGAGTGCATCAGTTATCACGACCTGGGCCTGTATCTGGGCCTGGATGCTGAATCAACCAAGCCTGGGATGAATGGATGCCGGCGGCGGAGACATAAAAAAGGGAACATCCGGCACTGATAAAATATGTTTTTAAATGCTTATTTCAATGCATAGCGGCAGCCAAACAAACAGCCGCTGGATGCTTCCAGCTTAAGGAAAGCACGGGATCGGCACACAACGGTGTGCCAGCATTTCATTAAGGGATTCGGCAGCAAGGCTCACAGCAAGAGCAGAGGAATAACAGATAACAAAATCCACCTAGCTGCTGTCAACTTCAGACAGAATACACAATCGTCTACACTGGAGTCTGGCTGAAACAGAGGGGAAGGTGTGTCACCTTGCAAACGCTTTACACTGCTTTCTCAATGCACATGAATGTCTATATTTTGTCTCGCTCACTAACCAACACACACAGGCGCACACCATTGCCTTTGTCTGCTCTGTTTAACACCGGCAATTGAACAGACGGAGGGAAAACACACACATGCAGGGATGAGCAAACGGAGGGGGAATGGACATTGTGGCGGGGCACAAGGTACACGTGCACACACGTGTCATGTACCAGCACACACCAACACACTGGCCTAGTGGACACGCAAATGCATATGGATCTCTCTCTCTCTCTCTCTCTCTCTCTCTCTCTCTCCACACACAAATGGGCCTGGAAAAGGCAGGCAGATTGAGAGAATAAGAGGAGACGAGCGCACAGATTGTTGGGCTGTGCTCAAGCGCTGGCTTCTATCCCCCTGTCCATTGAAGCCAGAGGAGACAAACCCCCCCCCTCCCACCCCCTCCCACACAGATAGTGCAGTGTTTCTTCTCTGGGTAGCGTGACTAGCCTCTGTGCCATCTCCTGTCACTTGACTGGCTGGCCAGAGCCGCCGGGCCGCCCCGTCTCCCCGCACACAAAGCAGGCCCTTATTAGCGAGCCACGCGGGGCCCCGGCCATTGGAATTTTAACGAGCTCCCGCCGCAACTCGGCCTTACGCTAACGTGCCCTCTTCCAGCCAGTGCACTGGCCCCGCTCCGCCTGCCTGCTCCCGCTGGGCTTCCACTCTCAGCCAGGGTCTTCTGTTGACATCTGGAGATTCTCGAAACCGGGACTTAGCGGTCCCACATGGCCTAAAGAAAACATCCCTGAAAGGTCACCCTGCATCACTTGCACACTTAGAAGCTAGTGGCTGAGTTAACCCATTAAGACCGGGAACGCATCTGTGACACAACAAAATAACAGATATACAAGCTCATAGCTCTATGAGCTTGTAGATCTGCTATTTTTGAAAAAAAAGTTGTGAAAATCTTTGAATATATATAAACATTTTTAACTAAAGTCTTTGCTTCTGGGGGTCCCTGGAACAACATATTTTCAGGTGGGGGTCCACGGCCAAATACTTATAATTTTGGGGGTCCTTGACATGAAAAGGTTTGAGAACCACTGATATCACATATGTTTAAATGTTTAGGGCTGGGCTGGGGGGTGGCGTGAGGCCCCTGCCCTGGTTCTTTTGAAAAAACATGATCTGACGCCATCTCATCCAACATGATCTGACGCCTCCTCGTCCTCCGGAGGGGGTCCCCTCCACCCAGCCCCGTACCCAGGATTGGCGTGCCTTGTCTGGGTAGAGGCGGGCGGCGTGTCGCCTGGTTCTTTTTGAAAATCTGTTGAAGTACAAAGTACCACCAGGTCCCTGGGAGGGGGTCCCCTCCACCTAGCCCCATACCCAGGATCGGGGTGCCTTAAGCTGGGTACAGGGGCGGCGTGAGGCCCCTTCCCTGGTTCTCTTTGAAAAATAAAAAATGTCCATGGCCCTCCGGGAGCACGGCCTCTGCCTTCCTGCCTCAAGGAATTTTCCCGCAGGTGCGTGCAGGGCCGACTGGGGGGTCCCCTCCACCCAGCCCCGTACCCAGGATTGGGGTGCCTTGTCTGGGTAGAGGCGGGCGGCGTGTCGCCTGGTTCTTTTTGAAAATGTGTACAAAGTACCACCAGGTCCCTGGGAGGGGGTCCCCTCCACCCAGCCCCGTACCCAGGATCGGGGTGCCTTGGGCTGGGTAGAGGGGCGGCGTGAGGCCCCTGCCCTGGTTCTTTTGAAAAAACATGATCTGACGCCATCTCGTCCAACATGATCTGACGCCTCCTCGTCCTCCGGAGGGGGTCCCCTCCACCCAGCCCCGTACCCAGGATCGGGGTGCTCTAAGTTGGGTAGAGGGGCGGCTATGAGCTTGTAGATCTGCTATTTTTGAATAGCCAAAGTAATCGTAAAATGACACACAGATGCGTTCCCGGCCTTAATGGGTTAAATGTGTGAACAAGTTCTTGTGTTTAGTTTTTTCGTGTGAAGAGGGTAACAGTTTCAGCTTGCTGAGCTCATTAGAGGCAGCTTGATTGATCGCCCCCCCGTCTCGCTATGAAGATTAAGCCATGTTGTGGCATATAATGGCTCATTTAAAACTGACATTATGAAATGTGGAGACGCTTTACAGGTTAATTTTTCAACTGTTTCGACACAAGGTTGCTCAAGCTGTGCTGATCTCGCTGTCCATGGGGGACGCGTTCAGTCGAAGGCGCATCAAAGTCAGGTCCCCGTCTGGTCTCTCTCATCCGTCTCCCAGACAGAGAAGTACAGTACTACCTTCAGCTGACTCAAGAAAAGTTTTGCATCCATTTTAAAAAGGGAGCTTTAATCCAAAGGGAGTATGTGGGAGCAGTGGGGGGGCTTAAGAAGTTCTGTCATCTCAGGAAAGTCAGCCAGCTCAATCAGCCGCTCACAAGGGTGCCTGTCTCTGCTTGTTTCTCCCTCTCTCTCCCCTCTCCCTGTGATGGCTTGTCTGAACTCATTGACTTCCATGCAGAATCCCCCCCGCACGGCCCCCTCTGCCACAAAGTAAATATTTATAGTGATGATATAGCACAATTCTACTCTCTTTGCAAACAACAGTAGTGTTTCCCCTGCTTTCCCCCCTCTAACATCTGTGGGACCTCTCTCTGAAGTGAATAGTAATTCAACAAGGACTCTTCTTTTTTTTCTTCTGCAGTGGCAAGAGGGAGGGAATCAACCTCAGAGGAAGGACGCACATTCTCTGAAATGACTCCAATAAATTGTACTTAGAGGCTTAGCTCAGCATAATAAGCATGTGAATTTATACCCACTGTTCTGGACTGGCGTATATTTAGGATCGTAGCTCACCATATTTCTGATGACATCTCTCATTTCAGAGCTGTAACCTAACATGAATGTTTCAATGTGCATATTATTTTTTATTTTGTTTACTTTATTACGGTTTCTTCTGTGCTCCGTAACTGGAGCCACGACGTGATGCATGGTTAGTGTGCTTGCACGCATATCGTGTGTCGTGTTTTTCTGATTGTTCTCATGAATCTGTGTCCCACAGTGCCATCGCCACCTACAGCCTGATGGGGGGAGGACGCCTCTTTGACACCCGTGCCTTCTTCCTCTCCGCAGGCCATTTTGTTGCAGTGTTCGCTGGCTCCTTCCTCCTGGGCTTGTTGTTCACAGTCATCACTGCCCTCATATCCTTTGCATCCCCTCCCACTGCAGTCCCGGCACCACAAACCCAATTATCACCTCAGCATCCGCTGCAATCTCCCCACTTCCTCCCTTCAGTAATTGCTTCTCTGTAACACCCCCCCCCCCCCCGATCCTACTGTACCAGCTTTATCAACATAAGCAACTCGGCTGAGCCTAAAGTGCTCCTGTGACATTAATGGCTGCCGTCTACGCGAAAAGGGTCATCAATCAAGGCAGCGGCCTCTCTGATGAGGTTTCGACTTGCGCTGTTGTCCGGCGTTTGTCTCCGATCTTCCTAGTAATTAGACCTTAGTGTGAAAAATGATGGCGCGTCAAGAAGAGGAGGGTTTGGGAAGCAGAGCGCGGTGCTTGTTTACAGGGAGTAATCTCCAGTTGACAAGCAAAGCACAAAACGAGCATTTATTAGCTTTCATTCATGTGCCGCCTCAACGCACAGTAGTTTCTAACAGAACTTCAACTTGACATACACTTACAGCAGCCTCACACCCGCTGGGGGCGGGGGGGCACTCAACTCAACATAGATGCATGCAATTCTTAACTTCTTTCTCTGGCAAATGAGGGGGCTTGCTTTAAGAATCTATTCTGAAAGAAAGTGGGGCATTTATTTGTATTTATTACTATTATTATTATTATTTATGTATTTACGTTTTTCAGCACAAAGAACATGGGTTTCTGTGTCCCAGCATGGCCCCCTGGTCTCTCACCTCACAAACCACACACGTATCCTCGTTAAAAGTTGAAGGCTTGCGCGATCTGGAAGCTGTTTGTACTGTGTCTACACTGTCTACACATCCCGCTAGATGCCAGCAGGGAGTTTTTTCTTCTGAGAAGTAAAAGAAAAAGAGAGCTGAAGATCAAAGACCCACCCCAGACCCTTTGATGCATGGCAAAGGCGGCATGCGCTGAAGCAACCCGTGTAACAGAAAAATGTTTACCTCCACCGTCCCGCTTTCAACTTAGTGTATAATTACTACGAAGACAAAAAGTTTCAGCACAGGATGATTCTGGAGTGTGGAACACTGTTTGGCCTCGCTCCGAGACAGGGCCCTAGGTTTCTGCTTAGGGAGTGTTGCCAGAGGGGATGTGGGACAGTGGAGAGAGGCATAAGTAAGATCTGGACTTGATTATGTACTGGAGAACTCCCTTAAAATGAACTCATTAAAAACTGGAGGGTAACTCTACACTGTAGCTCCCCTGCCTCTGACAACAACACAGCCAGTCAGCACCGGATCACTTAAGGGGGTGCGTGCGTGCGTGTGTGCGTGTTGTTTTGTTTTGTTTTCTGGGGGAGACAATCCAGTGTATTCCTGAGCATTTCACGTTTGCATGTCTCTGTTACATTGTAGAATTATGCTCACATATGTTGGCCTGATTCACACACATGTTGGACACTGAGTGATTTTCATCCCGTTTTGACCTTAACTGTCCCTTCCACCTCACCAAGTTTGCTCGGCTCCATGAGAATCCGCTGCTGGAGACGTCGCTCCTCTTCCTGCTGTCCTGGAGCAGCTTCCTGTCAGCCGAGGCCTGTGGGCTTTCAGGTAAGGGGGTTTGCGTGTTATATACAGTCACAAGCTAATACTAATTAGTTGAATATTTAAAAAACCCACAGACACACTTAACCACATTCACTTTCCAAATGTTTGTGGAAATAGTGAAAATAAAATATCTACAAGCTCAACATTGACTATTTTTACTAGTTTTGCATGACAGTGCACTTTGCATGACCTTTCTACCCCTTTTATTATGCCAATTAATTCCTCCCCACACACATTTGTGTGTTGTCACTGCTGTTGTATCCTACAACAACAGTCCTCCAGGAGGACGCAGTCATAGAGCCTTCGTGCTACTCTTCCCGCCCAACACTCCCTGCTGACAGGTGCCGCCCCCAGCCCGTAGGAGTATGTGCAGTCAGTGACAAATATCACCCTCCCCGCCCGGCTTCCCTCCCCCGAACACGAGCCAATTGTGTTCGTTTATAGACGCTCTACAAAGCTGGATGCACCACGGTGGATTCGAAACACCACAACCTCTGCGGTGGTGGGCAGGCACTTTTACCCCTACGCCACCCGAGATACAAGGTCTCTGCACTGAGTAGGATCTCAGTGGTGGAAAAAGTACTCCATTCTTTTACTTAAGTAAAAGTATCAATACTGGAATGTAGAAAGTAAAAAGTCCGGAATTCAAAATTTGCTTGATTAAAAGTACAAAAGTATTGGTATCAAAATGTACTTAAAAAGTACCAAAAGCAGAAAGAAGCTTGTAGATCAAATGGCCGAAATGTATATAGGGTTGAAGTGGTTAATGTATGTTTTGTAATAATAATCAAAATCTACAAAGTAACTAGTAACTAAAGTTTTAAAATAATTGTAGTGGAGTAAAAGCAGAATATTTGCCTCTGAGATAAGTAAAAGTACTGAAAATTTGAAATACTCCAGTAAAGTAAAAAATACCTCAATACCACAGTACTTGAGTAAATGTACTTAGTTACTTTATACCACTGAGCCTACTCTATGCTGTTGCACCAGTGTATATGTGTCCGCTCTACTTTGTCATCAGGATGAGGGAATATCGGAGGTCAGAATTAAAATCCATGGGGTAAAGTGCTCGCCAGCCACCGCAAAGGCTGGGATTGGATTCCTCCTCAGTGCCTCCTGCTTGGCCAACAAACACAGTTGGCGGTGCTCACTGCTGGGAAGCCAGCAGGTGATTGTGGGAGTTTTTTGTCGCTGCACTAGGTGACTTCTATTGGTTGGCCTCGGGCACCCGTTTGACTGCAAGCGGAACTGGGAGAGATGGCGTGAACACCCGCACACCCTTCGCTCTTGATTACGTGACTCCATGTTGTATCGGAGGAGGCATGTAATCATTTTCATCCACCCCCAAAAGGGTGCATTGTTCAAGGGCAATTATTAAATTGGGGAGGTAAAAAAATTATTGACATCTGTGACAAAGACGAAGGCCAGAGATAAAAGCCATTTCTTTCCCTGCTGAAAGCTGGTGCTCCTCGTGGACGTCCCTTCATACCAGCATGCCCAGACTTGCCTCATTCCTGTCATCAGTGCCTGTTCGGGTTGGCAAGCTCTGCTGTTTGTGGGCTCATTGCTGTCAACCGTGCTGTCTGCAGTGCTGTGAGAGATGTACGCCTCTTGTCCAGATTCCTGACATAGCCATCTGTGCAGTTACCTGATAGAAAAACCCACAGACAGGACCTCTTCTGAAGGGGCCAGATATCGAGCAGAACAATGTTTAGTGTCCCATATCCAACCGTTGGCCCGAATATTAAAGAGAAAATTTAGTTTCATTCACACACACACACAGGAACACACACATACCCTCTGATAGTCCTTGTGGCATTATAGCGAGTCAATAGTGTGGAGATGAGAAAGTATTAGGTCATTGCCTCGGTCTACAGGGGGCTACATGTACCGTTCCATCTCAAAACCCCATAACTCATTCCATTTCAGATTCACCCCCCCCCCCCCCACACACACACACACACACACACACACACACACACACACACACACACACACACACACACACACACACACACACACACACACACACACACACACACACACACACACACACACACACACACACACACACACACACACCTCAGTCTCAGCATGTTCAGTCTCATAGTTCAAGATGGGGCCCGGAGATAGCGGTGAGCAATAATAGCATTCCTGCCCTGGCTGTTAGTCTGGGTCTCTTGTAAAGCGAAGAGTCGCTCTGGTCTCATGTATTATCGATGACCTGCCCTGCCCTCCAGTGCGTTTCTATTCCCACCTTGCATTTACTGCCCGGGAAAAGAAAAATGTGCTTCGTGAATTCACCCCTGTGACAGTGTTTTTTCATTATTATGTGAAAATTTGTTTTATTCTGTGCCTGGAAAAACAAGATTAGCCTCTAAAGCTGCCACTGAAGTGTCAATTACTTGTTTCCTGTGGAGTCATGACATAGTTATAAAATATACATGTCTCATACATACTATGCATACGTCAGTGTTGCTGCTGCCAGTGCCGACCTCAATGTGTCGGTTGGTATTCAACACAGTCAGCGGTGTGGTGGAGTCGCTCTATATCCTTGGCAGCGTTCCCTCTGGCATGTGGAGGAGAAGACCGTTCTAATTAAATATCTTGACCTTTTCTCCATTAGACCCCAACTCCCAGTCTATAAAGCACACGGCTCCTAATGCTGTGTCCGGTGCTGAGATGGTACATTGTATCCAAGACGGAACTTTGTGTGGTATTGTTATTGGCATTGCTGCTGTTTATTATTTAGAGTGCACAGCGCAATTAGGGATTTGATTATTCTCATATGTCCCAGAGGCATTCAAAAACGGTTTGCTTTTCATTAAGAGTGCATGGGCAGCAACGCAGGTATATGGCTCTATTGTCTTGCTTCAACTTAGAAGAGACTTCACCACACGAAATGAATGCAATGATATTTATTGACGAATACAGATGATGACATGAATGCAGTAGTATTTATGAATACAATTACATTTGACATTTGACATGACACTTTGAAGCGGGCCCCATCGCAGGAGAAGAATCAGATCAGGTCCGTCCTGAGCAGATCCTATGCCTGCTGAAGGCAGAGGGCTCTTCAGGAGCCCGTCGCCCATAGATAGGGCCAACCTGGTGGTGTCTGCTGCTTGGGCGGTGTCGGGGAGGTGGTGGCTGACCTGAACAGAGAGCATGAGTGAGACAAGGAAGGAGGAGGAGTCTGTTTAACCCATTCAATCCAGGAACGCATCTACAAATGTCTTTTAAATCCTAACAGGTTTCTGAGGTTTCATTTTCTTTTCCATGTCAAGGACCACCCAAAATGATATGTATTTGGCCACTGACCCCGTCTCAAATTATTTTGTTCCAAGGACCCCCAGAAGCAAATATTTAAGTTACAAATGTTCACTTTAAAAATATATATATTCAAACATTTGCTAAAATGTTCACGTTTAAAAAATAATAGCAGATCTACAAGCTCATAGCGCGGCACTCTGTGACGCTCTATGGGCTTGTAAATCTGCTATTTTTGAATAGCCAAAGTATAAAATAGCTAAAATCTAAAATGACACGGAATGCGTTCCCGGATTGAATTGGTTAAAAGGGACTCGTGTCAGATTGATTGGAGCAGGACCAATGAGGAATGAGTATGAGGAATGCAATGAATGACAGTTTGCTTAGCCTGGCTCCAGCCCCTGAATCGACAGCCTCGCTTTCAGGTCCTGGTGACGCTGTCAAAGGCGGGGTTTTCTCGGGTGAAAATCTACCCGGCCCAATCGGGATCGGGATAATCCAGTATGAACCAATCGCCAAAGAGTCCCACTTTGGCCACGCCCCGATCTCAGAAAACTGCTGCACTGAGAGCTTTCAGACTGAATAATGGAGTGAAACGAAATGAACATTCAGGCTGAGTGTCAGGCTACAGTTTGCTCGGTCTCTCAGTTGAACCCAGTTAAAACTTCCATTTCGTCCAACAACTCTTCCTGCAGCTGTTTATACTTAATTAACCGTATAGCTAAGATGAATACTGAAGGTCAAGAAGATGGACCAGACTTGAAATCTAGCTATACTATGTCTTTGATGCTGACATATTTTCTTTTTTTCCCCATGTTCAATAAATCACAAGAAATAACAATTTCCAATTCTCAATATTCATCTGCACAAGCTGCACAATAATCCGCAGAGGGCCACGTCTTCCTATGGGTTTTAATGGCCCATTTATGCTGAAGCAATAGCTCTTCCGAAGGGGATGCAGTGAGCGATGGCAGTCCTCCCTCGTGTCCTTTGGTAATTGAACCTCTCTCTGTCTCTGCTAATTGCTGGAGTTTAGCAAGGGTGCGCGTAATGACCCCGAACCTCACAGGGAGCGCTGGCGTCATTAATCTCGTGCCCTGCCTCACAGCCAGCCGCTCATTGTGGTATGCGTCTCATCTGTTGCCACCGGTGCCCAGGTGCCCGACTGACATCCTTTTCGTTGGGGAGCCCTTATGTGTGCGACGTGTGGCGTGCCGCGTGGCGAATGATGCGCTATACCATATTACGTAAACCTGCCAGCCCAGTAAACGCAAGCAGAAATAGAAAAGAACTTGATAGTGGTAGCACAACCTGTTAAGACTTCACGGAAGAGTGGCGTTGAAGGACAGTGTGAATTACTGGGAATTACGGCGTCAGATCAATGGGACAAAGAAGGAGCGTAATGGACTGGCCTCAGGTACTGGCTCTATAAGTGCAGTCCTTTTCTCTGCTGCCTTGTTCATTACTGCTGGCCTTGTCCTCTGTCCTATGATGGCAATTTCCCCTTTTCTTTGACAGCAAAGTGGATGTCATATATAGCTGTTCATCAAAAGCTGAAGAGCGCACCATGTGAAATTGAATCCCCAAACAAAAGTAAGCGTGTTTTGATCCTCCCTTCTTACTTGCGTGTGTTTCCAATTTCCAACTCAAGGTCTAGCCAGGTCACACATTCTCCTTTTTTCTGTGTCCCTTTCTTCTCGCTCTTTTGTTATCGTCCACCCCCCACCTCCCTCACTGATATGACTCTGGTACGCTCTCAAGCAATTTTATCAGTCCTTAGCACGAACCTTACTCACGGTGTCATGTCCTTCTCCTACTCTGTGCATGCGGGCGTGTGCGTGGTGCGGGCGTGAGTACCTGCCTGTGTGTGTGTGTGTGTGTGTGTGTGTGTGTGTGTGGAGGTAAGGTTAGAAGAGGTGAGGTGTGGTGTTTGGCCTGAAAGGCCAGGATACTGGACAGCTTTGAGATGTTTGTACAGCTGGGAGACAGTGGAACGTAGACAGAGGGTGGACTCAGGGTGTGTTATGGGGTTGGGCTGGTATGAACTGTTGTCATAAAATGTTACATTCTAAACCAAAGGCAAGAAAGAGGAGGAGCAGAATGCAGATGTTTTTACGATGCTTTGGTTTGCTCTGTGTTTGCATTTCACTAGGAGAACGCGGATAGCTTACGGGATTTGTGGTATTATTAGGAATGGAAACTTTCACCTCCTTTTTTTTGTAAATTGGCAAATGATCAAATATGTATTGTTTGAAAAATAAATAAAAATGTCTGGACTGAACTGGAAGTCTGCTTATCGAACTTTTCAGTTTTTTGCGAACTGAGCTCTCCCTTAATTGCCTCCTTTTGAGTTCTAGAATCTTCCGGGATACTATTAGTGGCTCACACAGAATCCATTAAAAACTCATACTCTGATCACCAGAGTAATGCCTGCATGTTCTGAACATGAGAAGCTGCCTCCGTTACAAAATTCTGTCAGAATCACCACAGGCACACACACACACACACACACACACACACACACACACACACACACACACACACACACACACACACACACACACACACACACACACACACACACACACACACACACACACACACACACACACAGTATGTGCACAGGCATATGTTATATCCACATAATAAGGCACGCTACTAGAAGGGTGAGCTTTATATGTCCGTCTTTACTGGGTAACAAAACATGTACGCTGGCAACGCACGTTACAAGCCGGTACAACAACAGAGCAGTCACACTTTACGGTCTAGTGTCGTAAACACAACGGTACACTCATACACAACATTTTCCCCCCCCATAGAAAACCATGAAACACAACCCCACCCCCCCAATGTCTTATGCATTCAGAAATTGGTAACATAGTCCTTGAGGTAATCTGGTCGAGCCCGGTCTCGAACTGGCCGTGCCACGGGCACCACCGGGTGGTCATTAGGTGCCGGAGGGCGCACCACCACCGGGTGGTCATCAGGTGCCACAGGGCGCACCGGGGGCAAGTCCATATCACCTGCTGTAAACTCAAAGTCAGTATTAGCCCACAAACCTGCGGCAGCAGGCGGTGTAACAGGCATGGCAGCCTCCGGCCCCACGACAGCAGGTGGTGGCACTCGCCGAATGCGGCTGGCATGCCAGCGTGACCCATCGGACAGGCGGAAAGTGGCAGGCCCCAGCTGGTCGGTTATCTGCATAGGCGTGGACCAGAAAGACTGCAGCTTGTGGCCCCTGTGAGGGCGGCGGATGCGGACCCAGTCCAGGGCCGCGAACGATGGAGTCTTCACCCTCCGTGTCCTGTCGAAACGCTGCTTCATCTGACGCTGCCGGTGGCGGACTCTGTTGCGCCCTCGAGCTGAAGGTGGCACCATCACGGAAGCCCTCAGTCGATCCAAAGGCAGCTGCAGCTCCCGTCCCAACATGAGGAATGCTGGGGAGCAACCGGTAGTGGAATGCTGTGAGGCTCTGTAGTGCAGAAGCGTGCGGCGAAGAGCTGTAGAGAAGGAGAAGCCATCTGCCAGGTGAGCTCTGATGCCATTCTTCAGTGTCTGGTTAAATCTTTCCACCCCCCCGTTGGCCTCAGGGTGGTAGAATGATGTACGGATGTGCTTTATGCCCTTGTCCTCCAGGAAGGCAGCAAACTCCGCAGAGATAAACTGGGGGCCATTATCCGTCGTGATGGCCGTAGGGTGCCCCCAGCGGGAGAAGAGCGAGTCCAGGAACTCAGTCACCACGCGGGTGGTAACAGTCCCCGTGGAGAGCACCTCAGGCCACTTGGAATGAAGGTCGTACACCACCACCATGAAACGCTGGTGGTGTGGGACTGCATGAAGCTCCCCGCAGATGTCGAGCTGGAGGTGCTCCCAGGGCTTGTCAGGCCAATGCAGCGGTTGCAGCGGCGGCGGGGCGGGTGGGCCGGTTTTGCCACTGAGAAGGCAAGCTGTACAGTCCTTCACTAAGGCCTCGATGTCTCTGTCAATGCCAGGCCACCACACCAGGTCACGACAGCGCTGCTTCACCCTCACGATGCCCAGATGACCCTCGTGGGCCATGGTCAAGATACATGGTCGCAGGCAGTCAGGCACCACGGTGCAGATGCCGCGGGCTATGCAGACGTCATTCCAGCAGGACAGCTCGTCCTTGACCCGGTGAAAGGGAACCAGCTGGTCTGGGACCTTAGCGGGCCACCCCGAGCGGATAAAAGTGCGGAGCTGGGAGAGCACCGGGTCCTGTTCCGAGGCTGTCTGGAGCTCTTGGAGTGAGACTGTAGGCTGGAGCGGAGAGTGGAGCATCTGGATGAGGCCCTGCTCAGCGGAGTCAGGACCAGGATCTGGAGAAGGGCCGGGGGTTGCCCGTGACAGTAGGTCTGCTACTACGTTGTCACGACCTGGAGTGAATTGCAGGCTGAAGTTATACTGCTGGAGCCGCTCCGACCAGCGATGGATCCTGAGTGGCCTATGCCCTGTGCCAGACGTTGCGAGCAGAGCCGTGAGGGCCTGGTGATCCGTCCGCAGTGTGAAGGAACGGCCATACAAGTACATATGCCAACGCTCGCTCGCCCAGATGCAAGCCAAGGCCTCCCGTTCCCCCACTGAGTACTTTTGTTCTGCTGAATTTAGAGCCCGAGAGGCAAAAGCGATGGGCCGCTCAACGCCAGCGTGGATCTGGGACAGCACAGCCCCCAGCGCTGTGCTGGAGGTGTCACAGGTGAGGAGTGTGGGGCTTGCGAGGTCGAAGTGTGCGAGCACGGGTGGCGAGGTGAGCTGGACTTTGAGCTGCTGGACGGCGTCTGAACAGGCGGTGGTCCAAACCCATGGTGCGTCCTTCTTCAACAGCTCGCGCAGCGGGGCTGTGGTGGCCGAATACTGAGGGAGAAAACGTAAGTAGTAGGCTGTCATTCCGAGGAACGAGGCTACTTGGGCTGGACAGGCAGGCTCAGGGAGGCGTAGCACAGCCTCCACATTAGACTGGAGTGGACGGAGGCCCTTGGCATTCAGGCGGAACCCCACAAACTCTATTTCAGGCACGGCGAAGACACATTTGTCCCCGTTCAGAGTGAGGTGCTGGCTGGCAAGGACATGGAGGACTCGGCGAAGGCGCTCGTCGTGGGCAGCAGGCGTTGAGCCATGAACCACAATGTCATCCAAGTAGATCGCTACACCAGGGATGCCTGCTAGTATGGTGGCCATGATTTTCTGGAAACAGCTGGGGGCCGAGCTGAGTCCGAAAGGCATCCTCGTGTATCGAAACACCCCCATGTGTGTGACAAAGGCGGTGAGACTCCGGCTGTCAGGGTGTAGAGGAACCTGCAGATAGCCCTGCCGAAGATCCAGCTTTGTGAATATGGTAGAACCATGAAACTGTGTGGTCAGTTCCTCCGCTGTAGGCAACGGGTACTTGTCGGGGATGACTGCCTTGTTAACTGCCTTGAGATCAATGCACAGGCGCAGCTTCCCTGTCTTCTTCCGCACAGCCACCAGATTCGAGATCCATGGTGCCGCGTTGACTGGCTCAATTATGCCTGCCTCCAAGAGGTTGTTGAGCTCTCCAGCCACCTCGTCGCGCAGGGCAAGAGGAACGCGTCGCAGGGGCTGGATGACAGGGTGTACATCAGGGTTGAGGAGGGGCTGGTGGTTAAAGGCAGTGAGGCAACCCAGCCCAGCGAACAGTCCAGGCCATTGTTGGGGCCACAGTGAATCAACATGGTGGATAGTGAGCCCACTGTAATCCATGAGCGCACAACCTAGGTCAGTGAACAAGTCCAGGCCCATGAGGTTAGCACCGTGGCTTGCCACTTGGAATGTGAAAGAGGAAACAGTCTTAGTGCCATAGCGCACCGCGGAGCTGAAGGTGCCCACAATGTTAATTTTGGAATTACCATAACCCTTGAGGGGCACTTTGGACGGCGCAGCAAGCGTGTGGTGTGGGAAAAATTGTGTGACTGTAGCCGCATTCAAGAGGGACGCGTTAGCCCCAGTGTCGAGCAGTAACGGCAGGCACACGCCATCAAGCTCCACAGTACACACCTTGAACGGCCGGCGAGCAGCACTCACAGAGTGTATAGTAGTCGTGGGTGCAGGGTCAGTAGCTGAGAAAGGCTGCCGTGGGGTGGTGGCCAGGGCAGAACGGCAAACCTTGGAAAAATGGTTTTGTTTACCACAACGTTGGCAACGCTGGCCCCTGGCGGGACAGTTTTGGGCTCTGGAAGCATGTGATGATGAGCCGCAGTTACTGCAGCGCTGACCTGGGGGGCGCTGTCGTCCAGCATAGTTTATGTGGGAAGCGTCCTGGAGAGGATCAGGGTCAGGGCTAGTTGAACGCGATGGGGACTCGACCTGCTGTGCTGTGAGTGCAGGCAGTGGAGATGAGGCGCAAGCCAATTGCCTGGCAAACCCCTCTGCTGTCTCAAGTTGAAAAGCTATTTCCACAGCCTTATGGAGAGTCAGATCATCTGGGGACATTATCAATTTCTCACAAACCTTTGGGTTGTTTGTGTGCTCGGCTAGCTGGTCTCTAATCATTTCGTCCTGTAATGCTTCAAACTTGCACAGGCTGGCCAAACCCCTCAGATCGGCCACATATTGGTGAACTGACTCACCCGCACGTTGTCGGCGCTGGCGAAACAAAATCCTACGGAGGATAACGCTTTGTGGGGCTGCAAAATGTCCAGACAGTAATGTGACACAGTCTTCATATTTTTCGGCGGTCCCAAGAGTGGTGAATATCCGCTGTCCTTCTGTGCCCAGGCAGTGGATTAAGATGGCCCTTTTCCGTGCATCGCTTACGTCCGTGAGTCCAAGAGCCGTGATGTAGGTCTCGAACGATCCCAGCCAGCGAGTCCATGGTACAGGAGGCTCGCCCGGGAACGATAAGAAAGCGGGAGGCGGTGAGAAAGTCATCTCCATCCTCGTCGTCAATGTTATATCCACATAATAAGGCACGCTACTAGAAGGGTGAGCTTTATATGTCCGTCTTTACTGGGTAACAAAACATGTACGCTGGCAACGCACGTTACAAGCCGGTACAACAACAGAGCAGTCACACTTTACGGTCTAGTGTCGTAAACACAACGGTACACTCATACACAACAGCATACACATCACATGTGCAGTCCCATTGTATAATGTGTTCGTGTGAGAACACTGCTTACAATGCACTAATCAGTAATCATATATTGAGCACCCCTTTCTCCATGCAGCACTCCTATGTCCTTCTTCCTCTATACTGCCCCTGCTCTAGTCATGACACTGACATTATCATGTGTGCTGTGCTTCTTTGTTTCCCCATGTCAGGTATTGTGGCGGTGCTGTTTTGCGGGCTGGGCCAGGCCCGGTACACACTCTGCAACCTGTCCTCTGAGGCCAAGACCAGAACCAAGCAGGTAGACAGAGGAGAAGCTTAATTACCACTGTTTACAAACTGGCTTTTATTCTCTACTTGCTCCGTTCAAATAGCTTTCCTTCCGTGTGTGTGTGTGTGTGTGTGTGTGTGTGTGTGTGTGTGTGTGTGTGTGTGCGTGTGTGCATGTTTATCTGTTAAAGGTTCCTTTATGGTATATAAGAGTAAATTATTTTGTTCTGGTTCCTGTGTTTCTTTTGTGTGCATCTGTGCATAATCATGAATGACCATTAGCACTGGATCGGAGACGGTCCAGTGGGAGGCCTCGTCTCCATCTCGCTGTCTGCCACTGCAGACTGGCAGCTCAACATAGCGTCTAATGATACCAGCGAGCTTTCAAAGAAGGCAGAATAGATAGAGGTGTACTGTACATGCATATATATATACACTCATCTACGCATTTATTATTCATCGTCGGCGCCGGGCTGCAGGTCACTGTTCATCATAAAAAGCCTTTTCAAAAAGGAAATGACAGCTCGATCAAAGCAGTTGCTTTTAAAGTAAAGTGTGTACTATCCAGTATTTGTTTGTTTGGTCAAATGCTTTTATCTACATTTTTACGGCATAAACGTGCAGCTGCGGCTCAAAGGCAAAGTCAAGTGGATTTAGTGAGTGCCGACAATGGTTGAATAGAGAGCAGGGGTAATATATTTCTTTGCAGCCCTTGTCCTTATGGTAGCAGGCCTTTGAGGAGAAAGTAGACATTTATTTAAGTGGATGTTTTTTTTTTAATCTAAGAGCTCTTTTGAGTCAGTATAGCCAATGTATTTGATCAGAATACCTAAAAAGAAGTAAAGCAGAACACAGAAATATCTTAATTATCTTTCAATACATATCATTATATTTAGCTTGTCCTGCCAAATTATAGCTAGAGTCATCAGTGTAAGTATAGGACCAAGCTGTTTATGAGGCCTGGTAGGCAAGTATCAGTTGTGATAAGAAAATAATAGCCAGCACTCCGAAGTCCTTCTATTACTTTTTGATTAATTAAGGCACGGGCGCACACTGGCGCGTTTCGGCGTCAAGCCTTCCTCAGCATGTGTAGGAATGGTATAATGGTTGTGGGCTATGGTCAGGCAATCCTATCATCACCACTGAACCAGAAAGAGCGATATTGTCCCTTTCAACAATCCAGTCTTATCCCCTCGCTCCAAAAGAAAGAAACTGTTAGCTCTCTCTGTTCGAACTCCACTCTGCAAGTCTTAGCGTGTCAGCTTTATGACCTACTGTAACTACTTAAAAAACAAACAATGACACTCTTTAATGAAGAGACTGTTAAGGAAAACACACCTGAGGCTAAATGCAGCTCAAGTTTGTCCTTGAGCTACACTCATTGGCAGAGACACTGCTGCAAAGGTGCATAAATCACAGCAGCGCCGGAGCTGCCGTTTTATTCAAATATAAACTGATTCTTAACATTCCAATTGAACAGCCAGTCCCTAGTCCCTTTGTTAGCGTGGTTGCCTATAATAGGCAAGACCACGTTATTGTGCTTGTGTAGCAGCAGTAGTAGCTCAGGGCCTCTGCCTGATGAGCAAAACCCTAATATCTCCCCTGACCAAGGGGGAATTCATCTTTAGCCTAACCAGGGTTGCATTGCTCATGGGACGGCCTTGCACGCCGTGCAAGAACCCATTTGAACAGGAGCACGCGCAGGCACATGCATAGATTTAAAACAACTTTAAATTCACACCTCAACAAAGTTTACAACTTTAAATTCACACCTCAACAAAGTTTACAACTTTAAATTCACACCTCAACAAAGTTTACAACTTTAAATTCACAACTCAACAAAGTTTACAAAGGCTCCCGACTCACACCAGGTGAATTAACATAGGAATTAACCTAGATGCATATCAATTGTCCATTGTGTGACCTGTAGTGTAGGTGTTGGAGAGTGACACGCGTGTGACGTCATTAAAATAGAGTGCAACCACGTTCCTATTGAGCATGCAACACTGAGCCTAACGGTTAAGATGTTGGCTTTCCACGCGGGAGACCCGAGCTCGATTCCCAGGCGTTACATTGGTGCCGTGACCTGGATCGGGTTTCCCGGTGGAAGGAGGTCAAAAGGGGGGTGAGTGTAGCAGTAGTGGCTCAGAGCCTCTCCCTGATGATCAAAAGCCTAATATCGAATCCCGGGCATTACACTTGCCTACCTTTATCATTATAAACCCAAAACTTTGTCAGAACAGGTGTTGCGGCACACACTTGTGAAAAAAATTATAGCACCAATTTTCCTATACCAAAATGCCCCTGGATTCTTTGGATCATGGCGCAACTCACCATATTGGCCACAGCCACGCCTATTTCCATATAATTACATTTTCAGCTATTTTTGATTCAAAACAACGTTTTACCTCCTGTAGCGGACCCAGCTGGGTTCCCATAAACCATAAGTAGGCCTATAACCAATACAATCACCATAGCACATATATCAAGCCACAAATACAACATGAAAAGGTCCACAAACCACAACAATAAAATCCCACAACAATAAAGCCAATAACCATCAACAGTGATGCAAATTCGTTCATTAAAATCACCTTTTTCCCCCTCCAGCTAGGTGCTAAAAGTTTGACAGTGGCATGTCAGTTTGTCAGCTCCAAGGGCTTCTTCCTACATGAAAATTGTACATGTTACCAGCCTACATTTAAATAAACTAGACCATACCCGTGGGGGGATAAGCGCACATGATCTGGCAACCCGGGAGCCAGCAAACACAGAAATGCTAATAAACAGCTGAGATTTTAAATCGGAAAACGGGCTTCGCTGTTAGGTGCACATGGTAATGGTCAATGGCTGTGTGCAAATTCAGATCAATTGCTCCAGCCACTGAGGAGAACCGGGCAGAACGATTTTGGCCTCACTACGACGACACCATGCACCCATGCACTACAGAGGTTTGTCAAATTATAGGAGGATGTCACCACGGATTGAGAGATCAAAGGCAATTCACAGGTTTCCATCCTTTGGTTGTGAGCGGCGTGCTGCATTGAACAGGGTTCCCAACGATCTGCCTTTCATAACCATAACCATATCCCGTTAAACACAATACATCGTAATTAAAATCAGATCGCATTCCCATTTGTATTTTAATGACATTTTTTCTGACTCTGTTGCACTCACTTGCTCCGTTTCAAGGTCCATCCAAACAGGGTGCCGTTTCCAAATAACCTTTTTACGTTTGTCCCTCCCTCCCTTCCGTAACAAACAAACTTTTCGCTCCGACTCACGCTGAGCAGATTTAATCAGTTCATTTTCAAAATGTTACTATAATGTTGCAGAAGGATGATTCTTTTTGTGACCAATCTCGTCCAAATTAGTTACATGTGATCTCGGCAGTCAAGTGACAAAGTAATTGGCTTGCAAAATTTGTTGGAGGGGGCTTTTTTTTATACATAATCATGAACTGTCAGTGTCATCCAATCAACCCCAGATTTGAATCACATGTTGCTCTAACGCTATTATTCCCAACGGATTTCACGGGTCCCGATCAACGTCTGCAACCCAAGACTTGCGTCGGGGCACCCACACTTGAAATTTCAAGAAATTGCACCTTTCTAATTCTCTCTCACTCTCTCTCATCTGATGAGTTTGACGGACAGTTTGAGGATCCAATGGAATTGGGAGGTTTTGTCAGAAGCGCTTTTTAATACTTTTCATAGGTTCAATATTTATTTATTTTTACACAGACGTAAAGGGTGTTCAATAGCGTTGATTTATGAAGAAAAAAAAAGAGGTGAAAATGGAGTTAGCTGGGTCCCGCCGGACAGCGACGATATCTTATTATAACCCACCAGCATAGTCAAAACCCAATGATGACCAACCAGGCCTGCCACCCTGCCACCAAACCACCAAGCCACCCTGTACCTGAGGGGTTTGTATTTGAGGAATAATACTATATAGCCTATATTGTAGGCTACTAGATGTGAGGGCCTAGGCTACTAGATGTGAGGGCCTAGGCCACTAGATGTGAGGACGCCCAAACCTCAATAGTTTGCTCACATTTGCAGTCGTAGTACTGGAGACGCAACTCTAATTTCAGTTAACTCTAAATACTGAAAATGTGACAAATTCTATGCCAGAGTTTTAATTATGGATTACAGTACAAATTATGCATTCAGCCTTTAATAATTTACAATGAAAACACATCCTATTGCTTAGACCTTGTGATCAATATGTAAATAGATTGCTTATATAAGGAACATGTGTTATGCACAGGTGCACCCCAGGCAAGGCTGTGTCCTGTCATAAGGATTGTTTATACTAATGAGATGCAGGAGACATCATGATCTTTATCTGCTTAAGTATGCTGATGGCATGGCCTTGTTTGGGCTACTCTGTATCAAATTTTAACCATATGGATAAATTACTTGTTTTGTGTTCCAACAGTGCTCTTATGTTATCAATGCCTATAAAACTAAGGAGTTGGACATTTGTAGCAATGACATTCCATTCCACATACCAAATCAACGAGTACAAATTGATGACAAACCTATGGAAATAGTGGTGATTTTAAATATTTAGGCACTGTTGTAGACAGCATATAAAAGCTAACTGAATACATTTCGGCATCTTTTGAGAGAGCTGAATAGCCTTTCTGTAAGCAGACATATGAGCTGGTGTACAAAAGTCTCATACAGAACAGTGTTTTGACTTATAATATCTCTATTTATAGCCTCGGGTCTTCTTGGCGATAAGAATACAAGTAGATTGTCAAGGATTGTGAACATGGCTGGGGAGATCATAGGCAAAACACAGAGACAGTAAGACATATGCGCTCTACCATGCAGAAAGCCCTGCAAATCCTGGGGATTTCCTTACCCCCGCCCCTACTAGGAGGCGGTGCAGGACACCCAGGAATATTTTCATTAAAAAAAAAAAAGAATTCTTCACACGCAATGTCTGATTAATTCTTGTATGAATCCCCAGTAATCCCTACAGTACCTGTCCACTCTCTGATTACAGTTACACTGGAAGTTGTGCTAATGTATGTTGTGTCAGTCTCGTGCTGTCTGGGTTCATGTTTGACTATTGTGCTCTCTCTCGCTCTCGCTCTCGTTCTTTCTCTCGCTCTTTCTCTCTCTCTCTCTCTCTCTCTCTCTCTCTCTCTCTCTCTCTCTCTCTCTCTCTCTCTCTCTTTAAGGTCTGACCTTTTGATCCTGTTTGTTTTTTTGTTTGTTTTTGTTTTTTATCAACAGCTCCTTGAATTCTCCAAATTCCTGGGAGAAATCTTTATCTTCAGCTACATGGGATACATCTTGTTGGCGTTCCAACACCATGTGTTCAAAACCCTCTTCATATGCGGGGCGTTTGTATCCTTTTCTGATATATGATATGACATGCATTCATGTGATAATGAATGAACGCTCTTCTCCTCTCTTTTCTCTTCTCTTCTCTTCTGTACACCCACCAAATTTCCCAGTCCCAGATGGGGGACATCGAATTACTTGGTGTAACTGCAATCTAAATCTTGTTTTGGAGAGAATATAGCTCTCCATGTAGTTTCTGTAGTAATTCACCTAGTCCTTTAAAAAAAAACTTTCAAAACTCAACTGCATTTAAGTTTGATTTTGCAAGCTCAGGAAATTCCTCTCGATCCTACATATTCAGTCCCCTGCAATCTCCATCTCTACAGATTAAGTCGCTCCTCTGAGGAAGGTTGTAATAAAGAAATAGGTATTTAATTTACCGTGCTTGTGGTTTCTCCAGCAGAGCTCCTCGCAGCGAATATGTTTACCCGTTTGAATTGAGTCAGCGTTTGCTTTAATGTGTAGTGTTTTAGTCGACATCCCTGTCACAGTTGAAGATTAAGCCTTGTTTAGTTTTAGAAACTCCATCTGAAGAGCTACAGTACCTGTTGCACTTCAAAGTCTCCCCGCTGCATTAAAGAACACCTCTATCGAACGTCTGTCAGCTCCATTAACCGTTACTTCAAAGGGGGAACAAGTTTACTAGTGGGTAGGAATTCTCTTCTACAAGTCCTTGCTTCATACACCTCACCCTGATTTCACCCAGTGCTTCACGTTTCAAACCAGTCACATTCTGCTCACAAGTCAGGTTTACTAATCCGTAGACTACACAGTTTCACTGTGCACCATTTTATTGAAGCTGTACAGTATGTGGGTCTAACATATTCCTTTCCTAGCTATGCTGTCAGATCAGCCAACTCCAGCCAGTGGAGGGTAATGGACTACTGGCTACCCACGGTACCATTGTCCTTGCCTCAGAGCTGACATGACCGTCTACGCCCGGGCATAGACTCGAGTGGCACCACTCCAAGTAGCCTTTCTTTCACAGGCCAGTGCCCCAGATGGTCAGCAATTATTATTCCAATCCGTCTTCCACCAGAGGGCCAAAAAAGAAGCCGTGGCAGAGAAAAGAGTTGACCGAGCGTATTCCTTTTCCTCGGCTGCTATGTTTGCTGTGAAGGGCTGCCAAGGAGGCAAATGTTTGAGTTGAACACCGAGCCTGTTTAGCTTTGTGCTCATTGTGCCCCCGCAACAAAAGCTCAGTGAAAGAAAAAATGTGCTGGCTAGCCCCCTGTTGGAAGTGGACTGGGCTGTACAAACACAGATGAATGGAGCTTAAAGTCTTCTCGTGCCTATTGTCTATAAAAACGCGATAACCCCAACAATTTAATCCCGTTAATCGCTCTTTGGTGATGCGGTAGATTGTAATCGCTCTCGCTTTGATTCCCTCACCAATGACTTTGGGGATGGGTTTTTTACGGGGAATGAGGCTGAGATGAAAGTGGTTAATTACATCCATTCAAATAGCTCTGGGGTCTTCAATAAAGACAAACGAGTGTTTTTTTGGGAGCAGGATATTGCTTTTGAAAATCCATACTCTGCTCTAATATTGACTGCGGGGGTGCAAGGGAGTTCTGTTTTAGTAATAGCCCTGTCAGACACAGGTCCCCTGTCGTAGATATGGGCCCTTATCATTTTCCAGACGTCACACTTGTACTTACTGCTGAATGGGTAAAATCTCCTTTCCCTTGTGATGCAAAAGCAGCAGTGCCTCTTGTATCGATCAGGCAGTATAAGTTCTCAAACTAAGTTTAGCCTTTATATATACAGGCCCGCAACGGCAAGGACTCGAGGGAGTGCGATGGCCACCATCGAGTCGTCCGGATAGGCGGTCGTCTACAACCGCGGATCCGACCGATATCTCCATATATGGGCCCATATGGATATCCAGTTGTCCAGAACCGCCGATCTGTCCATATATGGGCATGCCATGCAGTATATATGGGCATATACTGATGACATCAGGGATCTCCATATATGGGCATCAAAGGGACCGGGACTGACAGATACAGAGATCTCCATATGGGCACAAAAAGGACACTGGTAGACGGGTACAACTGGTACTCTGACAAAGGCCCCTGTCACGATGACTCGGACGTATCGGTCGGATTGGCAGTGCGACGTAGGTGTGAGGGCCACGTATAGCAGCCCAAGCGCTAGATGCATGTGAGGGCCAGTGTTGCCAGGTATGCTTATTATAATTTTCCCCCAAGATTTTATTTTCAAATAGCCGATCTACAAGCTCAAAACGCGTCGCATAGCGACGCGTTGTGAGCTTGTAGATCGGCTATTTGAAAACAGCCGATGTATATGTTTAAAGTGCTCATAAGGCCCATAGTTGCTTCTTTTGGGCTTGTTTTCCTAGAGCTGGTTGCTTGTTTCTCTCCCAGAATCTGGCAAACCTGGTGAGGGCCCTCACATCTAGTATATATATTCAGGGAACTGGCAACTGCTGCTACAGTAAATGTATCCAGTTTGCCAACTGTAGCATTAGTGTGTGTGTGTCAGTGGTACAGGTATCCTCTCTGCACTGTCACTGCTGTACAGGACACTTAGCATTCTGTTCCATCCCATGTGAAACATCAAAGTATGTGCGGAGGGCAGAGACAGCTGGGAGAGCCCGATTGGCTTCATGTCTTGGTACGGTGCCAATGCGGCCGTGTTCGCATTCTAAACGGAGGATATGCAGAGACTATTGTGTGTGTGTATGTCACATTTTTTTTTCATTTGAGCTAAAAGGCATTATTTTGTACTTTGGCTATTCAAAAATAGCAGATCTACAAGCACGTACGTGCTTGTAGATCTGCTATTTTTGAAAAATCTTGAAAATGTGTGCAAATCTTTGAATATATATTGTTTAAAGCGAACATTTTTCACTGTATTCTTTGCTTCTGGGGGTCCCTGGAACAAAACATTTTGAGATGGGGGTCCATGGCCAGATACATATCATTTTGGGGGTCCTTGACATGAAAAAGTTTGAGCATCACTGATATAGAAACATACGTTTTTTTCAGAATACTAGTGGGATTTAGACAGAGGATATGCAGAGACTATTGTGCGTGTGTATCTCTGCGTGACTGTGTGTACTGGATGTCTCTTTATGTTTGCGTACGTGTGCCGCCGGTGAATATTCATGTCTGTGCATGCCCATATGCTTTACTCGTATACTATACGTGTCATAATGAATTAATGATTAGTTATTGTCCTTAACCCGCACATGCATACAGCTTTCCATCTGCATATCAAGAGCGTGCAACATCTACCCGTTGTCTTTCCTTCTCAATTTGTGCCGTACCACCAAGATACCTCACAACTTCCAGCACTTCATGATGTTTGCAGGTACTGTATGTTCAAGTCGAGGTCTGTATTATTAACAGAGGTGCATTGAACCCCTTGAATTTGTACATTTGCACGTTGCGCTATAAAATATGCACTCAAAACGCTGTGACTTTCCATGAACTAACACTTACAGTATATGGATTATGTTGTTGCTTGTAAAAGGTTGAAAGACTGGTGTCCTAGGTGGTGACAGCCTTGTTATTACCATGTGGCTAGTAACTCAGAAATGAGCGTATTTACCCCTATTTATCTCATGAAAGCTCTTTAATTATGCCATTCTCTTCACTGCCTGCAGCTAATGGCATTAGCGAGGATGCTTAGAATGGGTCCCCTAAGATGTGGGTGCGCGTGTGCGTGTGTGTGTGTGTGTGTGTGTGTGTGTGTGTGTGTGTGTGTGTGTGTGTGTGTGTGTGTGTGTTGATGATGTCAACTTGAGGCAGCTTGCCTGAGGCATTAGTATTATCACAGCCACAACCACAGTCTTGTCAATAGGGCTATTCTTATCTGTAGATAATGCATTAATCCAAAGTTTGTTCCTTCATACCAAACTTTCATTTTTTTTCCCTTAGTCATTTCTATTCGAGGGGGTGTTCTATTTTAATGTCCCAGACTAACAGTTGAAACAGTGACTGGCTTGATGATGCAGGAGAAAATGATGTGGAGTAGTACACTCAGCATGGCTCACTGCTTCACTGACCCACTTTACCCCCCTTATGTAAGACGTGTTCTTTGTGAGAAGCCCTTGGTCTTCTGTTTTCCACAATCTGCTTCTAAAGGGCTTGATATACTCCTGCGCGGTGTTTTGGTGCACCAAAAAAAGCTCACAATGCGTCGCGCTGCAAGCCACATCATCGATTTGTGACGCGGGAGTGCAACTGAGCCTAAATCTTGCCTTAATGGCGATACAGGATTTTCCTGGGAATTCTTCTGGGTTTAGGCAGTCTGTTGGTTGTTGTTTCGAGGCTTTTTCTGGTCAATAACTACCTCCTTCACATGGCCAGGCAATGTTTGCAAGTCACCATGTAATCAGTTCTGCTTGTGTAAACAGAGTTGTTGGTCTTGTTTTGTTATATTAAAGAGCCAGTTCATAACTTTGTTCTTTTTGGAAAGATATATTGCGGTCATGCTTAACAACTTAAACCCTGTATACCTACCTGTAGTTGACTGGGCTCTGTTCTTGGTCTGCTCCTTTTTTGTCTCTTTTCTCTTTGCTGGAAATGGCCACCTATAAGCTCACAACTTGTCGCATTGTGAGCTTGCCTGAAGTGGTTAATATTTTGTAAAAATAATCATAATCTACAAAGTAACTTGTAGTAACTAACGTTTTCAAATAATTGTAGTGGAGTAAAAGTAGAATATTTAAATATATAGTAAAAGTAGAATATACTCGGAGATGTAGTGGAATAGAAGTAAAAGTATTGAAAATCACAAATACTCCGGTAAAGTGAAAAATACCTCAAAATACCTCCAAAATGATATACGTTAATTATTACATATCAAGTACAGTACTTGGGTAAATGTACTTTGTTGCTTTCCACCGCTGCAAACAACACAAGCATGTGTTGAGTACTTACACCCTCCAGAAAAACGCGGGCAAAAATCCTTGATTATGCGGGCTAAAACTCTTGATTATGCGGGCTAAAATCCTTGATTTTGCGATGAAATATGCGTTATTTTTTTTCAATTTTCTACAGTGAAATTGCGGGAAGTTGCGAAATATGCGGAAAGTTGTGAAATATGCGGCAATATGCGGAATATTGAAATATGTGAAAAGTTGCGAAAAATGCTAAATATGTGAAAAGTCGCGAAGCGATGCGCATATTATGCAGCCTTTTTGAAAAAAAAATACCCCCGCATAATTATGCGCCATTATGTTGATTATGCGGTAAATTATGCGATCGCATAATCGCATTTTTCTGGAGGGTCTCTAAGTAATGTCCTCCTGCCCTTTCTCACAGGTCTGAGGGGGGCCGTGGCGTTTGCTCTGGCTCTCAGAGCCAACGACACGCCCACCGAGGTGAGGCGCTCCATCCTCAGCACCACCCTGCTGGTGGTCTGCGTCACTGTGCTGCTGCTGGGCACCGCCACCATGCCCATGCTGCGCTGGCTGGACATCAGGTTAGTGTCACTGTGGGGACGGTTGGTCTGCCATGCGGAAGTCACTGTGTCTCATGCATCATTTACGCTCCTTCGATGGTGTTCTGTGCCAAATATGCATGTTCATGGTAGGGGTGGGACCAGTGTTGCCAGATTCCGTGAAAGAAACAAGCAATCAGGTCTAGGAAAACAAGCCCAAAAGAAACGACTATGGGCCAAATGAGCACTTTAAACATACATCAGCTATTTGAAAATAGCAGATCTACAAGCTCACAGCGCGTCGCGTTGCGACGCGTTGTTTGCTTGTAGATCTGCTATTTTCAAATAAAATCTTGGGGGGAAATTACAATAAGCAGACCTGGCAACACTGGGTGGGACAATTATGGATTTTTTTTGTTCAAGGTTTCTTTATTGGTATTTTCCAATTTACGTACAGGTCAATAAGACAAAAACAGTGTATGTTACCCCTCCCACCCCCCAAAGTTCCCGCTCCGAAAGAACCACAACCCTGGTACAATTATGGATTTTGATGGTAGGATAATAGTGAAGAATCCCTGAAGAAGACCTTGCCAGGTCGAAACGTCGGTATTCCTTTATTAAATCCTGCATTGTGGCTATGAGTGTGCAGCCTTTTCTTTACTTCTAGACTTATTTACCAAGGTCAGCGGCACCTCATCAATACTGCTGTGTGCCCTTCTCCTGTTTGTTTGCCAGGATTGCAGTGAGAGAAATAATCACGGTTTCACGATTATCACGATTATTACGCGTACATTTATTCAACAAAAACTATGGATGTATAAAATCACGTGAGGATTTGTAAATTAGAGGAATTATATCTCTTTGTAAGAAAATAAAAGCTTAATCTTTAAGCATCCATAGGCTGCAGGACCTCTCTCTGCAAGGCTTTTCAGACTGAGAGAGTGATGTTACTCTTCTGATTGATTGATTGATTGATTGATTGATTGATTGATTGATTGAATACTTTATTAGCAGTTTGCAAAAAGTAACAGTTCGAGAAAAGTACAGAAAGTACATTTCAATACAAGGTCTGCTAAGAGGATTTTAAACCTAAGAAAGCCTATGGCTTGGCCTACTGTATGCCCTTTATCTGTTACTGCTGTGCTGTCTGTGGCGCCTGATTTTCCCTGCATTACAAAATAGCATTTTCAGCTCTACATTTACTTTGGAAATAAGTGGAGAATTATTATTATAATAGTCAAACCGGTTAATAGTCCCATCCCTCTGATACGTAAGGAGTCCAGTCTGTTCCTATTTGCCTGTTTGCCCAAGAAGATTGCAGCTTACAATGGAAAATCACAGGCAAGACATCCTTGATTCCTCGCACATTTAACCACATTGTTGGCTGGTCTCTAAGTGAGTCCAGGGATCCATCTTGAGTAGATTCCAGAGGGTCCCCATGCAAAACAAGGGAACAGTTTAATGTCCCTATTATTTCACCGGCTAGAAGTTAGTCTATTAAGAGAATGACTATTCACATCATTGCAGCTTTCTCTCTCTCCACTGTTATCTCCCCACCTACAACTAGTCAGTTTCTGTACTAAATCTAATCTAGCAACAACAACAAAAACCTCTTGTGTTATGGGGGTGCCTGGCACAAAATCTTTTCAAAAAGGTGGCAGCAGCCTAATATTTATACATTTCGGCGTCGTTGACGTGAAAATGTTTGAAAACCACTGGTCTAGAGGAGTCCTTAATGTGTTTTTAATTAATGCTTCCAATGTATGCTGGATAGCTGGATCTATCCAGCATGCAGGTATTTCCTTTATCGCTGGATATGAGAACAGTAGATCCACCTCCCCTCCTTGGTCAGCCTTCTCCTCGCAAACTCGTTGCTCTCTGAACGCTCTCTAATTTGTCCTCCATTATTGATTGCTCACCTGGGTGCAGGCTGCAGAGGGCTGAGCCGCGACACAGGTTCCTGGCTGGGCCCGTATTGCAAAAAAGATAAGGGTAAAAGTACAGGCCTATGTGCTGTATACAGAAGACGTACAGTACACACACACACACACACACACGCACACGCACACACGCACACACGCACACACACTGAGTAGCCATGGCATCAGACAGTGGTGGAAAAAGAACTCAAATTCTTTACTTAAGTAAAAGTACCAATACTGTAATATTGAAATACTCTGTTACAAGTAAAAGTCCAGAATTAAAAATGTACTTGAGTAAAAGTACAAAAGTATTGGCATCAAATTTTACTTTGAAAGTACCAAAATATTCAGGGGATATTAAAAAAATCTTGGAATAAATTCCTTACCAAAAAAACTGAAAAAACTGAAATGCAGTTTCCCTAGGGGAATTTGTGACAGCTCCTGAAAGTTGGTGTACCCACCATAACCTTATGCGGGAAAGAAAATCTAAATTTAATTCTGTTTTAAGTAGCATGTGAGGGGTCAAACTAGGGTGTTTTTATGATTCTGAATCCATTGCAAGCATTTGTTTTGCACCAAAACCACTCCTTGAGCTAAAAACGGCCATATAGCCATCCTTTTCCAGGTATACTTTTTGTGTAAAAAGCCCATTGAGATTGGGCTGTTTTTAGCCCAAGGAGTGGTTTTGGTGCAAAACAAATGCAGAATCATAAAAACACCCTAGTTTGCCCCCTCACATGCTACTTAAAACAGAATTAAAATTTGTTTTTTTCCCTGCATAAGGTTATGGTGGGTACCCCAACTTTCAGGAGCTGTCAAAAATTGTACTTACCGGTAGTTACTTTCCACCACTGGCATCAGAACACATAGAGTGGACGTACTGTGTTATTTCTTTAGAGTGGGTGGTGCTCGCTGTAATTCCAGGCCAGTGGGTGAGAATGATTAGGGAGTGCAGAAGAGGCGTTAAGGATGTAGTGCAATAATTACTGTACTTGTATTACTAAAGGCTAATCAGTGGCACAGAGTGTATTGTTATAATTGACTCCAGCAGACATCTTTCCAGACAACGCCTTCTGATTCCCTAGTCTAGTGCCTCGCTGTGACCATGGACTCTCTGGTGTGTGTGTGTGTGTGTGTGTGTGTGTGTGTGTGTGTGTGTGTGTGTGTGTGTGTGTGTGTGTGTGTGTGTGTGTGTGTGTGTGTGTGTGTGTGTGTGTGTGTGTGTGTGTGTGTGTGTGTGTGTGTGTGTGTGTGTGTGTCGTTGCACCACTGACACACACACAGCTACATCACACACAGTGTGTGTGATGTAGCTGTGTGTGTGTCAGTGGTGCAACGATGCTGCTAATTAATAAGTGAATTTAAAAAGAAATAAGAATAGTAAGAGCAGCGGTGATGTTTAATGCCTGCAAGTTGGTTTCAGTCGTTGTTTATAAGTTCATCATGCATGATGCAAAATGTCATGGAACAGTTTAGATAAATGCAGTGGTGAGAGATTGAAAGCTAGCAGTGAAATGAGAGTTCTGTTTACCTCTGTGAATTTAAGCGAAGCACATTCATCTGAGAAACTGCAGTTGTTATGTAGTCAATGCCACCCACCCACCACCCACCCACAAGCAAAGTGTTTAGTAAGCTTTCTTTGTTTTTCTTCTGTACTTAAACACAATTGTTCTTCCACAGTCAGAATTCAGGGTCGAAAACAGACCCAGGTGCTGTAATTATTGTTGTCCTCACCTCAACAAACAAATGCTGGAACTGCCTTATTGACAGTGAAAATTGCAGTTACTTAGCTGACTCATTGCACATTCTGTTTGAGCCTTTAGTTACTTTGCGGTGAATACATTGTGTGTGGGCCCTAACCTTGAGTCCATAAAATAGAGATTTTCAGTCTCATATAGACAGACTGAACTGTCTAATATGATCATAATAACTTTTTTTTATGTATTCGTAAAATCACAGTGTTCTATGGTGTGTGCATTTGTCGGCCTATGTTTTTCTGTTTGTTTGTGTATTTGTGCGTGTCTACGATATGTGTGTATGCATATGTACTACTGTATTATATATATATATATTTACACAGCACAAGCATATGTCTCTGCGAGTATATGTGCTTTTGAATTTGTGTTCTCTGAATAATGCACTCGCTTGTGCCAGTGTGTGCATCCCCACATCTCCATAACGACACTGTCTTTGTTCCATCGCGGTTCCATCTATGGAACACACACACACACACACACACACATACACACACACACACACACACACACACACACACACACACACACACACACACACACACACACACACACACACACACACACACACACACACACACACACACACACACACACACACACACACACACACACACACACACACACACACACACATCGCAGCACAGACAGTAGCCGCGAGCCCAGAGGCTCTGTGGAGAATCTGGGAGAACTGCTCTGCTCTCTTGCTTCTCTTCAGGTTTCCCATACAGTAGCTCCCAGCTCTCCCACCCGTCGCCTTCACTCACTCTCCCTTTTATATTCCCCTCTCGTCTCTTCCCTTACCGCGTCGCACGTTAGTGGAGAGGGACAGGTAGCAACAGCGGGAGTGTTCATCTCGGTGAATATTACATTACGTGGGTGTTTTTCACTCTTTACCTGGAGCAAGTTCTACTTCCATTCCATTCCTCTGAAATGGCTTTGCAGAGGAGAGCCTTTGAAAGCTTCGCTTTGCTGTGTAATTACTCTGGTGTTTTCGGTGTGTTTTTTATTTTATTATTTTTTTTATAACCCCAGGTGTCTATCTCAAAAGGCCCCCTCCCTCACGGCAGGCTTCCAAATGACTTTGTGGCTCCTCTGCAAAGTTTTGTTAGTGAAAGCTAGCTTCATTGCTCAGTGTCACCTTAGGATTTGTCTCTTGGTACAGAGCTGGTAGCACTGTTTAACACAAATACGACCAAGATGGCTCTATATTCACTGCATCTTGTTATGTCTTCATCTGTTATGGGGAAGTGGGGCTCTTAACGCTTCTTTTGGAGTCATTTAGCCAGGTTTTTTTCCAAAGAGGTTGTTGTGATTCAACAAGCTTATCCGGGTGGTGATTTTACAAGTGGCTTCTCAAATTGGTTATTATTTCCTGCAGTGTCTGCGATCGTTGCCCGGCAGTGTCTGCAGGATGTTTTGCAAACAAAACAGAGGAAAATGACTGTGCAGAAGAATAATAAATGAATAAATAACTCGATGAAAGGCTGCGGCAAAAATATGTTTTGCTGTGATTTAAAAGAACTAAGAGTGCCAGCAGATATGTGGTGCATAAAAACAAATGCTTCTCCACATTCAGTTTTGATTCTTGGTACAGAAAGCAGACCTTTCCCAGATGACCTGATAGGTCTCGATGGTTCATGATATACCTGGAAAGCCAAAATGTTGCAATTAGCTTGAGGAGCTGCGATCTCTCTCTGTTGTGCCATTTTATGAAATGACATTTGACTCTCCACCATTTGTTCAGTTCGGGGAGCCTAACCGAACTGACGTTGGTTCTACTGTTGAAGTATGCATCGAGCTTAAGGAGGAACATATTATAGCAATAGCAATTAGTTGGTATTTGTTATTTGAACTTTAACTTTATGTTTATTGAAGGATTGTCACAGCTTACAGAATATGATAAACTGTAATAAATTCTGAAAAAACACAAACCCTCCCACCCAACCCCCTCCCAAAAAGTGTACATTTGACAGTAAATAAAAAGGTACAATGAAGAAGGGCAGAAAGTGGAAACAAGAAATAAAAGACAAAAAGGGAAAGTCAAAACAAATACAAAGAACAAAACACCAGCCAAAAGGGTTTCAATGAGATGACAGCATATGTGATACGCTTGTTGGTCCAATATATTATGCATAAAGAAAAGACACAGAGAATGCTAAACACAAACTGTTCAAGCATGTGTAGCACATTGCCCAAGTCCCTAAGCCACATGCTGGAACAGAGGGCTATAGCTTCTGATTTCCATTGTTGCAAATTGGTTGGTATTTGTGCTGTCACCGTGCTATCTTTAGATTCCTATAAGCTATATAAAAACCACACATGCACAGGCACACACACACACACACACACACACACACACACACACACACACACACACACACACACACACACACACACACACACACACACACACACACACACACACACACACACACACACAGGTGTTAAGAGAAAACATGCTGCATCTCTGCTTCAGCCATTCCTGGTCAGAGAGAGAGAGAGGGAGCATATACTGAGTTTCATAATTGAGAAAGTACACACCAAGGTAGGTGTGTCTGTCTGTGTCATAATGAGGGGTGATGGGAGAGAGGGTAATTGTACACAGAATGAATTAATGATGTATGGATGGATAGAAGGAAGGAATGGATGGATGGGTAAGTGGGTGGGTGGAAGAATGAATGAACAAATTAATGCCTATATGAAAACATTCCAGACCTAAAACAAAGCTGAGCTGTTGTGGGCAGACAGAAGTAAATATAGCTACCTCGGTTTTCACAGTGAGCTTGTGTTGTGCAGTCAGACATAAGGAATATATTTTGTTTAAATAGCTAAGAAAATATCTGCATTCAGGCCCCAGTTCCTGATTCTTCTCGGTCGCTCTCTTCTGTTTCTCTCCGTCTCAAATTTCAATTTCAAGGCATATCGCAGCTCTGACTAGAGAGCTTCATGATGGCCCTCCAAAATATAAGTGATTATTTTTTCAGTGAGCAGCACACAATAGCAAGAATGAAAATGTTTGGCACAGTTGATTGAAATATTGATAAATTGTCAAGTTTGATTAGCCACGAAACTGTGGAACGGTCGGCCATTCTTCTTATGTATGCTTCTCTTTTTCATCATTGCGTTGCCTCGCTAGTTGCTTATTACTAGGCCCAAAACAGATCAAGTCAAACCAGAATTACTGAGCATAAGAGCAATATTAGAAATAATGATGAGAAGTCTCCAGTTGCCAGGCACTATAAACATGACATTTGTACACTGAGATTTCAAGGTTTAGAAGTAGTCAACCCACCAAGAAGAGGTGGGGACAGAGACCGGGTACTATTATAAAGGGAGGCTTACTGGATCCATTTCCTAAATACAGAGTTCCCAAAGGGGTTGAATGAAGAATTGTTATTGAATTGTTTTTTTGTAATCGATTTCTTTGGTTGTGGTGATTGTGGAAACTGTAATCTACAAATACTAATGTAGGCTACACGATGCTGCTTTACTGCTCGCTAGCGAGCCTGGCTCTTTAGCCAGGGGTCCCGGGTTTGCCTCACGGCCTACGGTACACTATTGATGATGCATTGAATGTAAACATGACTGTATTATAAATTATATTCACTAATGAGACACAGCTGTACACTATCGTTTAGCTACATCATATATGTCACTTCCGCCTGACGTATTTTAGTTTGAAACGCTGAGGAAGGCAAAAAGAATAGAAGAAACTACTCAACAGAGTGGATAATACTTTCACTGCCAAAACAGAACAAGCCATGTATCTGTGCTAGCGAAAGATGATAATACATTTTAGAGGCAAAAAAATAAATAAACAGTATTTCCCACAGATCCTCAACCAAGGACACCACACAATAAAAAATAGTTGTACTCTTATGTACCCGTACACAAGATGTAACAATAATGAAACCTTTTTTCATTTGCTCCCCAATGTAATCGTCAATTCCCCCCATGTTTGTATCCTGTCTCAGCCAACCCCTACTGTTGGTCTGGGGAGGTTGTAGGGCAGGCCATTGGTACTCAAACGTTTTCAGGTTAATGAGCCCCAAATTTATATGTATTTGGCCACGGGCCCCCCATCTGAAAATATTTCAAGATTTGTGGTGTTGAAATGTATACAAATAATTATCTTGTGGATGTGCTATTTTCAAAATATCTTGACAGGTTTTGAATTACCTGTTTTATATAGGGTTAAAGAGGTTAAACATATTTTGATGCTATATTAATACATTTTGCTGTGGACCCTCTGTAACCCCCATCAAGGACCCCTGGGGGCCCCCGGACCCCACTGCGAGAACCACTGGTGTAGATAACCACGTATTTAGGCGAAGGCATTTGCATACATTTCCTACATACTCTCCTTTCTTCAACATAATTCTATGCCCCTTCAGCCCCTATTAGCACAGTATAATTTGCTCACTGACATGTGTCACACTGCCAGTTTTTTTTCTTCTTTTTTTCTTGCCCTGTCTCTTTGGGTTTGATGAGAGCTGAAGGTAGTAGCAGGGCCCGCCTGCCCTGGGAAGATCTGAGCCCCCTGTCACAGTGAGCTGTCCGAGGCCTCTCATCGCCGGCATGCGGCCCCATGGTACTTTGAACATTAGCCATTCATGTCTTCTTCAATCCCTCCCTCCCTATCCGTCTGAATGTTATTATTTGCTTCCACCCAGCTTACAGACAGTTGATAGATAGTTTTATTTTCACATGAAGCATTCGAGCTGATCCAATTTAGTCATAGCAGCCACAGCGGTCAGAGGACTTCCGTAGAGCGGTATCTGCATGCCTCTGAATTTTTTTTACTTATATAGATAAATCATATTTCCATATATGGTGTACGAACAATGCAGAATAGTGTGTGCTGTGGAAATTGCACCCTGCCTCTTTGAAGTCCTTCTGGATGCTTAGAAACATGTCACTGTGTCCACAAAATAATGTAGAGCGAGTTTGATGTCATACCTTGTAATAATAATCACCTTCACATTATGTGTATGTGTGTCACTGCATATTGGTATGCGTTGGTCTGTATATGGGTGTTCAGTATGTGTGCATGCATGCAAGTGCCATGGCCCTGAACGCTGGAGGCAGGCTAATTCTTCTTTTCGTGTTTTCGAAGCCTGTTGGTTATAGTATGACAGTTTCCCCTTTCTGTACACTTTTTGTGATATTATTGAACTCTGTGAGATCTTTTAAGCTGCACGCCGTGCACAGGTTGTGTAGTAGAGGGCAGACAAGGCAGTGCTGCATGGTGTGGTCCTCTTCTCCATATTCACAGGTGGTTGGTCCAATTTTCTGGCCATAGCAGTTTTTGATGATCGCCCCATTCCTGTTTTCAAGCGGTTGAGTGTCTTCCACTGGACACATGCTGCTTCTGAGCCAGGAGGGAGGTCTTCAGAAGGGGGGGATTCCCAGGTCAATAAGAGAGGGGTCATTCTCAAGCTTTTTTTGTCCATAGCTGGAGTCTGGTTTCTTCCCCAGATGTTATAAGGGGCTGGACAGGTCTCCTTGACCTCAGTCGTTGACGTCCATCGAGGAGGTGGTGTTCATCAATGGTAGCTTTTGCCAGCTCGACTCGACTGGTAACTTCCCATCTGCTATCAGCAGGGGCAATGCAGTGTTGATTTTGACAACACATTTTTATTTAGTTTTAGTCATAGTCTTTTGAATAAAATTTCATTTAATTTTAGTCATCTGAAATGTTATAGTTTTTGTCTAGTTTTAGTCGACTAAATATAACAATATTTTAGTCGACCAAAATGTATTTTAGCGGTGCCTTGATGGTGTCGTAATACCTGATTTTACACTTGGTTGCATGCTGAAAATAGACGATCTACGACGTGTTGTGAGCTTGTAGATCGGCTATTTTCAGAGCGTAACACCCGACACCAAACAAAATGACTTGTCTTAGTTCTACTGGATCTCATTTTTGTCTAGTTTTTATTTGTTGACGAAATTGTCAGTATATTTAGTGATCATAGCTTAGTTTTTTTTTTTTTTTTTTATCTCAGTGAAAAAAGGCAGTCGACGAACATTTTTCGTCATTGTTTTAGTCGACGAAATCAACACTGGGGCAATGCCAGAGGAGGTGTAGGTTGTTCATGTTGGTAGGCTTCAAGCAACCAGTGATCAAGCGGCAGGTGTTGTTCAACACTGGGTCTAGTTTTTTGGCATGGGTTGATCTCTCCCAAACAGGACATGCGTACTCCGCACAGAGGGATAGCACAGGGCCAAAGCAGTACATTGTAATGTGTCTGCCGTTGATCCCCATTTAGAGTTAGTCAGGCTTCCGTAGGATGTTGTTTGAGGAGCTGACAGATGGACTTATGCTCTCCTTCAGGCCCTGATGACCCCCCTAGACTGCCCTTCTGGACTGGGATCATTCTCTTATTCTCTGCCACTCTCTCTCATATTCCACTTTCCTCGCTTCTCTCTTTCTCTTTCTTTCTTTCTTTCTCTCTCTCTCTCTCTGATTTATCTCTACTCACTTTTCTCTTTTCTGTCGCTGACACCTCCTTGTATACTCTCTCACTTTTGACTGGTTACACGATGAGCACTGAACTCTATTTATGTTCTGCTGCCAGAAGAAGTGCTTTTGTATTTTTACCGCTGCTACAATGTATTAGGAACCAGAATATAAGAAATTGAACCTTGAACCTTAATGGCTTTACACCATCTGCTGTTGCCCAGATAGCAGGTCTATGGAATTCCTCAAGAGAGCTGCCTAGGTCCACTTATGTACTCCATCTTTGATACCACTGTATATGCATCAGTAACGACATCTGCAGATTTAAATGCCATCTTGAACAGTGAGCTGGAGAAAATTGGAAAACGGATCCTGGAAAACAAATGAATACTTAATATGTCCAAAACAAAAAGCATAGTATTTGGTTCAAATCATTCTCTAAGGAGAGAGCCAGAGCTCAAACGATTCATAAATAAAACACCCATTCAGCAAGTAAAGGAAACTAAGCTCCTGGGCTTCACCCTTGACGACAAACTGTTCTGGTTACACATAGATTCTGTTGTAAAGAAACTGGGCAGGTCATTAGCAGTGGTAAGGCGTTGCAGAACATATTTTACACTTGATCTAATTAAACTGGTACTAAACACACTTGACTGGTTCTTTCACAGCTTGATTACTGCCAAATAATATGGTCGAATGCCACAAAGAAAGATTTAAGCAAACTCCAATTAGTGCAGAACAAGACAGCACGGCTTGCTCTCCGATGTCCATTTAGAACTAACATCAACATCATGCACTTCCATTTAGAATGGCTAAAAGTTAAAGACAAAATGACTGCTGCACTGCTACTTTCATCATGGAGGGTTTTACGATGCAAAACCCCATCATTTCGGTACAGTCAGCTGAAACACATTTTAGAGTCATATACGGTACATATGCCACCAGACAGGCAACACAAGGTTGTCACTTCCCGAGGCAATTATTTGAAGCGCACTTTAGAATACAGAGAAATGGAAACATGGAATTCTTTGCCACTGTTAATGACCAAACTGACAAATAAATCACTATTCAAAAAAATAATAAAGAGACACCTGAGAAAATATTTGTTCTTACTAGTCCGTACCCGGTCGACGCATCCGTGGGGGGATATGCGCACATGATCTGGCAACCCGGGAGGCAGTTCGTCCCATAGCTGGGCAGCCCCGTAACCATGGTGACATTCTTTTACACAAAAACGCTAATAGCTGAGATTTGGTGAAATCGAAAAAAGGGCTTCGCAGTTGTGTGCACATGGTAATGGGCAATGGCTGTGTGCAAATTCAGATCAATTGCTCGAGCCACTGAGGAAAACCGGGCAGAACAGTTTTTGGCCTCACCATGCACTACAAACAAATAAACAGAGATTATAGGTGGATAAATTATTCTGTATATGGACTATAAAGTTGAATGTACTTTTTTTTATTTATTTTTTATGTATGTTGCCGGACCCAGGGGGTCTGGCTTACATGAGGCTTTGTACCTGTTTCGTCCATACATGGGCATGGTCACTTTGTCCTTAGGCCCCAGCCATAAAAGTCTGTCCCCCTTTCGTCCATACATGGGCATGTTTTGTACCTGTTTTCTCCATACATGGGCAAAAAACAGGTTTTGGTCACTTTGTCCTTAGGCCCCAGCCATAAAAGTCTGTCCCCCTTTCGTCCATACATGGGCATAGACACAGGCTGACACGTCATGTGAAGTCTGGGTCTGGCAGAACCAGGTCTCCTGGTCTTGTTTTAAATAAATGTATGTATCGTTTTTATCTGTGGACCACAGGAAGACTAGCGGTGCTTTAGGGCACAGCTAATGGGGATCCTCCTAACAAATAAACAAATGTCAACACCTGCGGGTTCAACATAAATACATTTCAGTTAGACACTTTTGTCAGGATTAATCATTTATTGCAATGCTATTGCATTCAGTTTGGCAGTCTGACTCTGCTCCAGTGATACTATAGATTACACTATATCTACACAAGCATGACACAGAATATCTGAGATCACAAACCCCCCCGAAGCAGAACATGAACATAACAATGAACCTTTCAACTGCATAAGTTAAGATACCACATATCGCAGTACAATCCACAGAATCCACCATTAACATATGAAACTAAATGCCGCAGGGAGGAGGCCAGGGAGGTGGAGGGAGTTTGAACGCTGATGCTGTGCATGTAGAAAGAACAGTGAATTGTGGACTGCTTAAAAATACCTAACTGAACTGTGGGATTGAGGGCGTGTGTGTGTGTGTGTTAGCTTGTTGGCGAATGGGAATGAAGGGAAATGAGTGAGGTTGAACGTGGAGAGACCATCTGACTTACATGAGTGCATGTATGCATTAACTTGTTAGCGAATGAGAATGGGGGGGGGGAGTCTGAGTATGTAGCAGCTACACTCCACTGCAATTATTTGAACACTTTAGTTTCTAGTTACTTTGTAGATTTTGATTATTATTACACATTAACCATTTCAGCCCTATATACTGTACGTTTCGGCCATTTGAAAATAGCCGATCTACATGCTCACTGCATTGAGCTATAGACAGTAGAGACACACACACACACACACACACACACACACACACACACACACACACACACACACACACACACACACACACACACACACACACACACACACACACACACACACACACACACACACACTACTACCAGCATCCCTCGCTCACCTCTGGAGCCCTGGATCTGATATTGAGCAGTTGTGGAAGAAGTACTGAAATGTTTTACTTAAGTAAAAGTATCAATACCACCATGTAGAAATACTCTGTTACAAGTAAATGTCCTGTATTCAAAATGTACTTGAGTGAAAGTACAAAAGTATTTGTATCAAAACATACTTACCAAAGGTTTAAGTACTCGTTGTGCAGAATGTCCCATTTCACAAGTTCAAAAGGTATAAAAAATATCTACAAGCTCGTAGATTGTAGTGCTCGTAGTGCTTGTAGATTGGCTATTTTCAAAAGGCCGAAATATATTTGGGGCTAAAGTGGTTAGTGTGTATTTTCTAATAATAATCAAAGTTTTCATACAATTGTAGAAGTAAAAGTATTGAAAATTATAAATACTGACGAAAGTAAAAAATACCTCAAAATTGTACTCAAGTACAGCACTTGAGTACATGTACTTAGTTACTTTACACCGCTGACATTGAGACGTCACAGAAAGGAGGACAGCAGAATGTCACTCACGTATACCTCTGTGCCCCCAACCCTGATTGGATGGGAGATCCTTCAAAGGATTCCACAAATGAATGCCTCCTGTACAGGCTTTCACCTCCGTCTGATAAGGAGAGGAAGCAGAAAGACAGGAGCAGCGAGAGAGAGATGGATGGAGCAATAGAGCGAGAGAGAAAGCGTGGCGAGAGACAGAGAGGGAGACTGATTGAGAGAGAGCGGCTTAACCTCGCCTTCAGATGTGTTCTTTGTTCCGTCCGGTCGGAGTGATGGCTTTTTCGTCTTTTTAAATTTCTTTCTTCGTTTCTTTTCATATGAAAAATGTGTACGGGAAAAGCAATCTAATGTAGCAACTTTAGTAGGTAGGGAAAGGCTGTGCTCTTTCGCTAGAGGGATGTAACACTTGACTTAATAAGATTTCCAAAGCAATCTTTGTTGTACAATATCTTTGGGATGGGGCGGATGCCGCTGTGGAAAGAAAAAAATGATAAATACAAAAACGGTTGTGGAACTTTCGAAAATTAAATATCATTTGTAGCAATCAAACAGAGACTTCTTTCCCTCTCTATGAATGCACTATGTGTGATTTAGGACCTCTTTAAACAGCACTCTTGCATCGCATCACATAGGACCAGATTTTTAACATGCTGCTATTTTCTGTCTTTTTGTGCTCTTTTTATTTTAGTTTTATTTCACTTTTACCTGTAACTGTAGTGTGTTGTGACAATAAAGTTGATCGATTGATTGATTGATTGATTGGCCTGATATGTCAAACCAATCAGGGCAATCTGTGCATGCACTGGACGGAGGCATTGCCGAGATTTATGTTTTGCCCCCTGTTCGTCCGTCCGTGTGTCCGTCTGTGAGCAGCTAATCTCCGGCACCGTTGGCCCGATTTACGTGAAACTGTGCACACACACTCCCTGCATACCAGAACAGAACCTCTGGTATGATTTTTCACATTGGCCTGTTATGGCGCCACCAGGAGGCCGATTTTTGTAAAACAACATTTTTGATACTACTCCTACAGATTTTGTTAAAACATCACGCAAATCTATAGTCATGTGATCAAGGCGGATCTATCCCATTTCTCATATTCCATCCTGATTGGCCAAGATTGGCTGCCAAAGTTGGCAGGATTGGTCCATTTTGAACAAAATGCCTCAAATCATGAATGCAGCGTGCGATTGCCGTGAAACTTTGCACGCACATCCCACAAATCATCTTATTGTGTCTGTGATATAACTTCATCAACATTAATTCCTCAACTTCTACAGATTCCACTCATCTCTATAATGACATTACTGGCCCACAATAACCTTAGTTGATGATCATAACCTTATGATCTGATGATGGATCAGGGCTGAGAACATTTTGTTCATCACAATAACCTAGAATTCTGCCCCCCCCCTCTCTCTCTCTCTCTCTCTCTCTCTCTGTCTGTCTGTCTGTCTGTCTGTCTGTCTATGTTCATTCCTCTTTTCTACCTCTGTGCACTTCCCCTGGTGCTTTCATATCCCTCGTGCTTAATTGAAGTCCCATTTCTCATCATCTCAAGCTGCCGGTGAGTGCTTGTCTGACTGGAATCTGCAAGGCACCATAACAAAGTCACACATGAAAATCAAGTTGAGGACTAAATGAAAAATAACTGCTTTTCTTCTTTAAACTATTTTAAAATCTTTTATTGAGGTTTTATAATAACACTTTACCATGGGCAGGCAAACACATAACTGACACAGTTGTACGGTGATGTATAAAATGTGGGAGCCCCCATGGGTCCTTGAGGGGGTTTTCCTATATACATCAGCGATTAAAAAAAACGTATTTTTGTTTTGTTTTGAACATTTAACAACACAAATATTGTATTGGGGTTCCCTGGCACAAAATATGTTCAGATGCAGGTCTGCAGCCAAACACATGTTCATTTGGGGGTCCTTGACATGAAAACATTTGAGAACCACTGGTATTTATTAGGCTTAACACTTCACACATTCGAGAAGCACTGGTATTTATTAGGCTTAACACTTCACACATTTGAGAACCACTGGTATTTATTAGGCTTAACACTTCACAGGGCCTTTCATTTCAGGGTTCAGGACCATTGACCTCAGACCTCTACATGATCCCAAGCTGGCATTTTAAACACGTGTGCCGATGTGCTCCAGGCAGCCACGGCCCAGCCTCCCTGAGCCTCAACCATGGCTCTGTTTTTGCCACGGCCAAACTTGACTCTTTCGTTAATGGCTGTGCACTTGTGTACACTCATCTCATATTAATGAAGGGGAAAAAAAGACAGTGGCTGTAAGGGTGTCACTATGGGTCCAGCGTGGCCGGCAGTGTTTGTAAACAGGCTCGTCTCACAGGTAAATGGGGACCCACATTTGCATATGCTGTTGTTGGCAATGGGCACGAGAGATGCCAACGAGAAGAGATGCAGCTTAAAGGTCCAAGGAGGCCCGGCGGTTTATGATTGTGACTGTGATCTCAGACGTGAAACACTATCCTTCCACATTAGCCTGCCAGGCCTACTCTCTGTTGCACCTCTCTCAGCTCAACTATCAACACTCCTGTGTGTGTGTGTGTGTGTATGTATCTGTATACTGTATCTGTGCGTGTCCGTGATGACCACGTGTATCCACACCTGCGTATGTGTGTGTGCGTGGCAGGGGTGTCAGATGCCGACACTAAATAGGTTGATAGCTTTAGATTGCAAAGTCTGTGTATGGGTCTGTGTGGTGGTGGTTTGTATCTGTGTGACTGTGTGTGACTGTGCGCGCGCGCAGGGGGCCGGGATGGTAAATCGGATTGTGTGAGCGTCTGTTAACGTGCCACTTTCCAGCACATTGTGTCTCGAAGGCTTTTTCTCACAGTGAATTGATCGCTGTGGCAGCATAGAGAGAGAGAACAGATTGCTGTGGTAACTGTGCCTGTCGTGGCCAGCCAATATGGTGAGTTTATCAGGTGCAGATTGACTCTGGTCTGAGGTCTCATGCATTCAACTCCAGTCAGATTGACTCCAGTCAGATTGACTCTGGTCTGGGGGTCTCATACATTCAACTTCAGTCAACGCCCAAAAGCAAAGCTTAATGGACGTGACGTCAATACGAAGAGGGGCGTCAGGGGGATGATAAGTCCTTAGTGTGTGTGTGTGTGTGCGCACACGCACGCATGTGTTTGTGGCATACATAAGTTGTAGAAACAAGAATATTGCGCACAACAAATAAGTGCATACTGTACATGCATTCGTACATGCATGTACATGTGTCTGAATTCAGGAGGTTGTACAACCACCTCTCTGTCATTGTGTCTCACTTGTTTTTTGCATTGAATGTGAAATGTGGGAGATTTTTGGGGAGGACGTGGTGTGTGGTTTTTGTATATTCCGAGTTGGCTCTGTAAGGAAAGGCTCTGTTAAGCATAATAGCCCTTCTGCAGAGAGACGGGGAGAGAGAGAGAGAGAGAGAGCGATGGAGAGGGAGGTTGAGGTGGAAGTGAGAACAGAAAGAGAACATCAGTATGTGCTCTGTGTATCTCTGGCAGGTGTCTGTGGGCTGAAAGAGGATCCACACATGAGTATGAATAATAAAACAGACACAGGGCGCCTCTGCTATGGGTGTAGACTCCCTCTCGAGCTCACACACACACACACACACACACACACACACACACACACACACACACATATATATGTTTTTCCACTCCGCTGATAGATGAACAATGCTTTAAGAATGTGGTCTGCATAGAGCCCTCAGAGGGAAGGAGAAAGTGGTAATGAGGGTTGATGGATGGGGCTGATGGGCTCGAATCTGCAACGCTGCAGAGAACGAGAGAGGGAGAGCTTTAGATAGAGATTGGAGGGTTAAGCTTAATTTATGCTCCGCCGCACGACGGCGCATAGCCGACCTGCAAGCTCAGTGAGCTTGCAGGTCGGCTAATTTCGACGCGCGACATCGACAAGTATACGTATGAATCAGGCTTTAGAGAGAGAGCTACAGAGGGAGTTTTTAAAACACATGGGATCTTGCTCTGGATAGCCGTGTGTTGTTTACGAGCTCAGCCGTGTGTGCTCCTAGTTTATCTCTCTGCACACTGCAAAATTCAGTGTTCATTTAACCTGCAAGCCGGTCCATTTACACCCTCTGCGTTAAATCCACACTCAGGACTTTACAGTGTGAGTGTGTGGGAGGTGCTATTTGGAAGCAGACAGCAGCATTAATGAATCCAGCTCACCCAGCAGCAGCCATGGCTGCCTCGCCGCTGCATCCCAGCAGTCCCACCCGCCTCTCAATCACTCTCAATGGGCACCTCTTATTTATAGACTCATTATTTTCAGCCTCCGTCATTTTCAGCCGTCTGAAGAATTAACAATGTGGGGATGGAGAAAATTACATAGACAGACAGGGAGGGAGAGAGAGAGAGAGAATACCGTCGCTGTTGGGCAGGAGTATGTCCATATTTATATATATTTTTTCTAAGGGGTATTCAACTAGATTAGGCAGGGGCTCACAATTATTGGTTGGGGGTGGGGGGGGGCCCGGGGGGGGCAAGGCTGTGACAACAAAAATGAACAAAATGTTCATGGTTATACCGTTTAACTGGAAACCGTTAAGAAATGTGTAACCTAAAACAAACGGTTAAATTGTAAATGTATTATTATTATAATTTGTGGGCGTGTGTGGGCGTGTGTGTGCAAAGGTACCCCCCCCCCCCCCCCCTAAAGTGCTGACTGGAGGCAGCTGCCCAGCCCCAGCGTTACAAAGAAGCTGCAACGCCATCATGATTGCTGCCAATGGTGCTGTCTTACACAAATAAACATAGGGTAATAAAGTACCTGGAAGTTGACATGTTGAGACGGCCCTGACAAGGCAGAACTTTCATGGAGGCCATGAAGGCCTTAGCCATTGTAATCCCTCAGTTTGGCCTTCTGCCGGTACAGTGGGGGCGGCAGTGGCTCAGGAGGTGAGAGCGGCCATCTTGGAATCCGAAGGTTCCAGGTTCGATCCCCAGCTCCTCCTGGCTATGTGTCGAAGTGTCCTTGAGCAAGACACTGAACCCCTAATTGCTCCCGATGAGCAGGCTGGTGCCTTGCATGGTTTCCTCCGCCGTCGGTGTGTGAATGGGTGAATGTGAAATACATTGTAAAGCGCTTTGGAGAAAAGCGCTATACTAATGCAGTCCATTTACCATTTAGTATTTAACACATTGAGTGCCAATCGCGTCGATCTACGCGAACCTACTTAATTGCGCAGCGTGCCAGTCGTGTAGATTTACGCAAAGTGGTCTTTTTTTTTACTCACAGGTTCACATTTCATTGTAGGCCTCGTTCGCCACGACACATTTCATTGTAGCACCACCGGAAACGGAATTATCCATATCCGGAGATTCTTCTTCGTTTTGGTCGTGAGACACTCACTATGGGAAACAGCGCCATCTGGCGATGAGTACAGAGCTACACAATACGCTCCCGGGGCCCATTCATTGGGCTAGAGGGTATGTCACGTGACCGGTCATGCCCTCCCCTCCACCAGAGGGCATAAGAGGCGCCGGCCGTGACGTCAACTTCCTCTTTCAGTTCCTCTGTTCGCAGATGATAACACGGCTACACGCTTGTTAAAAACTGAATTCAGCTCTATCACCGATTAATCTACTCTTCAAGGACCCAAAGTGAGAAACCAGCTTTAGCCCTAAAAGGATCAGTCACCCACGGGTTTTCTCGTTCAACCAAGACCAAGTAAACTAACTTTTTTCCACCTCGTGGTGAGCCGGCGTTAGCCTTTCGCTGTTTCATTAGCTTAGCCGCTAGCTGCACTAGCTTAGCTGTTGTTGCTACCTCCACAGCGCTACCGCCTCTTGTTTTGCTTTGCTAACCCCCCGAATAGAGCTGTTAGCCTTTCTGTGAGCCGGTGTTAGCCCTTAGCTGTTCCTTAGCCTAGCCGCTAGCTGTACTAGCTTAGCTGTTCGGCTACTTCCACAGCGCTAACCCCCCTTTCCCGCTTAGCTAACTCCCCGCATAGAGCTGTTAGCCTAGCTTTGTCGCTCCCTTTTGTCCCACGATGTCAGCTCCGTCGAAAGCCCAGAGGCACCCCGTACACCCTGGGCCCTCTGCCGGCTAGACAGTGCGGCCTACCCGACTGCTCCGCTGATATCGACGGAGACGACACACACGAGATATGTGTGGGATGTCTCGGTGTCGCGCACGCCTTTTACGCGCTCTCCGACCCCGAGTTCTTCTGCGAAGCTTGCGCCCGGTACTCGGTGAGGCTGCTTCGCTATAGATATGGCCAGGCCACGGCCTGGGCCAGTAGGTTAGGAGACGCTGGCGCTAGTCGCTCAGCTCCCCCAAAACCCTCCCGCATCCCGAAACCGCACTCGGCTGCTGCTGCTAGCGGGGGCGCTCCCCGCTCGCAGCACTCAGCGGGGTCCACGGTACTCCCTCAAACCACACCAGGCCCCGTAGCAGGCAGCACTGGCCTTATACGGGGCCATGGTGATCACGCAGCGGCTGCCGCTGTCCTCGTAGCTGGAACTCAGCTCCCACAGCACCAGGCTAGCCCACCTCTTCCCCCCAACCCCCCTTCGACTCAGCCTCCTCCACCCAGCGGCCTACTCCAGCTGGAAGACGGGGAGCAGTCCATGGATGAGGACTTCTCCGCCGCCGAGGAGGACGACGGCGAGTACGAGGACGGCGAGTATGAGGAGGAGGAAGAGGACGAGTTCGGCGAGGAGGACCTTCCCAATGCTCAGGGGCCCTCCGAAGTTCTCATGACGAGCCCGGGGAGGGACCACGAAGGACAGGCCGTGTCCTCCGGCACTTCCACCCCTCACCCCTCTGCTCCAACAGGTCAGGCATCTCCCCAGCACTCCGTGGCCCTGCCTGACGGGGCCCCACAGCGCCCCAAGCTCCACGGTTTTCGAGAGAGCAGTGGGAAACTGTGGCCAAAGGCTCCAGGCGGAGGAGCCCCAGGCCTCCACCTCCACTCCAGCACCCTTCCCAGGCATGGCTGCCCAGGAGCCTCGCCGCCCCCGCTTCAGGAAACTACCAGTGGCCAGCGGCTTCAGAGAGGCACTCCAGTCGTCCTGGGAGAGCCACAGCAATCCCTCGAAGCTGCCCTTCGACATCAGCGTGGCAGGAGCAGAAGGACTGGGCCTCGAGGTTCCCCCCATGGATTCGGTCCTAGCCACCAGCCTGGCGAACATAAGCACGGACCGGGTCTCCCTCGCATCCAAGCCCACCTTCGCCCAGAAGAGAGACAAGGATGCGTCCACGGCCACGGGGAAGGTCTACTTTGCTTCCTGCCAGGTAGCCAAGTCTCTCAATGCCAGCACCTTCCTGCAGGGCTCTCTCAGCACGCTGCTCAAGGGCATGCTGCCAGCGCTGGGCGAGCAGGCCGAGGAGGTAGAGCTGTTGATGCAGCTGATCATTCAGCTGAACCAGTTCGCCACCAACTGGACCGGACGGTCCCTGGACCTCGCCGCTCTACAGGAGCGAACCAGATGGCTGGACCTCGTCCATTTCCCAGGTGAGCAGGGCCAGGAGGCCAGAAAACAACTGCTGGCCCTCGCCCTGGTCCCTGAGAATCTCTTCAAGGACGGGGCCAAGTATCTCAAGTCCTTCACGGATGAGAGGAGGCATCTGACGTCTTCCAGCCGCTCGCCTCCACCAGCACCAGAGGCCGAGGAGGGAGACCGGCTAGCAGGGGAGGGCGCTCCTCCTCTCGCCAGTCCAGACCGAGGCGTGCTCATGAGGCAACCCCATCAAGCAGCTCCAGAGAGAGGGCTCACGACACGGCCGGTCCTCGGCCCCGTCCCTCTCGCCCTGCTTCCACTACCCGGGCTCCTCGTCGCGGTCCCTCCCGCCCTCGTCGCGGGAAGGAGTTTTGACATTTTGCCCTTTGTTCCTCCCGATGCGAGGCAGACACAGGAGGACATGCAGCTTTGCCAGCCGCTCCACCCAGAGCTGCTCGGTCAGCCTGGACAATCGCGGACCCCCCCTTTTCGGTTGGGGAAGAGACAGGGACCCTGTTTAATTCTAGAGGACAGAGTCATGGACCACTCCTCCACAGCCAAACTGAGCAAAATGTCGCACATTTCTGTCAGGTCTGTAAAGAATTACCCTGTGTATATATGGCAATAAATGCAATGAAAAGTACAAAACCGTGTCTTATTCCAACTCTGCCTATGTACCAGGGAGAACGAGGACCGCCTACATGGCGGCCCCCCGTTCTCGACGGTCCCCCTATGAGTCCACAGCATTTGGCAAACCCGTTTTTCGGTTTTCCGAATGCGTGTGGGACAAAGATACTGAATGTATTAAACCCTCTGAAGGTAATAAAATCAGGTGTAAAACCAGTGCCATCCCTGTCCGCCAGAGGGCGCCTTTGCCCCTCGGCACAGGGGCCACGCTCGTTTTACCAGCCGATTCTCCCGGCCAGGAGAGGGCGCCAAAACGCTTCTGCTTTTCAGGGCCCTCTCAAGATGGCCGCTCGGGCCCCTCTCAAGATGGCCGAACGGAAGGTAAGCCTGCTAACCACTTCCGTTTCCGACCGGACGCGGAGAGGGGGCGTTTCCAATCGGATATGGACACCGGGGAGGCACCGCGTGCAGGGTCACGTGACTTCCTCGAATCCTTTTGTCAGTCAGGTAACGTCCGTGCTGCCTCTTGCGAGCGTCACACGTATGGCACCGCCAGAGCATGTGAGCACGACACTAGTTTCCATGGCAACGCTCAGACAGTCAGTGCAGCGAGCAACTTTAGTAGCTCGCCCAACCCCCTAGCTCACTGTCTAACGCAATGGAAAGCTTGCCACCCCTCTCCTTGGGTACTACGCACCATACAGAAGGGTTACAAGTTGCAATTTTGCGCGAAGCCCCCTATGTCAGACAAAGTGGTATTCTCCAGCGCAAAGGGCGCAGCGGCTATCACGTTAAGGGAAGAGGTTTTCTCTCTCCTAAACAAGGGCGCCATAAGAGAGTTATCCCCAGATCAGAAACGCCTGGGTTTTTACTCGAAATATTTTCTGGTCAAGAAAAAGGGGGGGGGTGTACGTCCCATACTGGATCTGAGAGGTCTCAACAGATTTCTAACGAAATTCAAGTTTCGCATGCTGACGAACGAGATGCTTTTACGCACAGTGCGTCAGGGCGAATGGTGGACCAGTATAGACCTGAAGGATGCGTATTTCCACATCCCCATCTACCCACCGCACAGAAAATGTCTGCGCTTCGGGTTCGAGGGACGAGTGTACGAATACACGGTTCTCCCGTTCGGGATGTCCCTGAGCCCCCGTGTTTTCGTGAAATGCACTCAGGCGGCTATAGCCCCCCTGAGGAAATGGGGAATACGCTTGTCGACTTACATCGACGATTGGCTCCTGGCAGGAGACTCCAGCCAGGAGGTGGTGCGTCACACGGAGATAGCCATCTCCCATCTGACGTCACTGGGTTTCACCGTGAATTTTCAGAAGAGCGTGCTGGTCCCGTGCCAACAAACCTCTTTCATAGGGATTGCTTTGGACTCGGACAAGATGGTGGCACGCCTATCCAGGGACAGGATAGTCAGTTTCCTAGCCTGTGTGAGGTCTTTTCAAGTAGGAAAGAAAGTCACGTACAGGCTGTGTTTGCAGGCGGCGGGTCTCATGGCCTCAGCCATACACCTGATCCGCCTGGGCAGACTGTTCATGAGACCTTTTCAGCGGTGGGTGCGGGATCTCCACATTCCACCTACCAGGGGGTCTCGGCGAGTTCTAGTGTCTCCGCGGTGTATGGAGGCACTCGAACCCTGGTCACGAGCACCCTTTCTGTCAGAAGGTGTCAGACTGGGTGTGGTGCTCTCAAGGAGGGTAGTCACGACGGACGCCAGCATGACGGGCTGGGGCGCCGTTTACGAGGGTCGTGCGGCCAGGGGAGTGTGGGGCCCCGGTCTACGAGTGGCCCACATAAACTACCTGGAGCTGATGGCGGTTTTTCTCGCACTGAAGCAGTTCGAGGCGCACTGAAGCAGTTCGAGGCGCACATCAGCGGTTGTCATGTCCTGGTGAGGACGGACAACACCACGACCATGTGCTACATCAACAAACAGGGAGGCTTAGGCTCCCGTGTGTTGGACGACCTGGCCCGAGAGTTGACGATGTGGTGCGATTCACGTCTACTGTCGGTTCGGGCGGTCCACGTTCCGGGCCTCCAGAACGGCGGAGCGGATCTACTGTCCAGGGGCAGGCTTTGGTATTCGAATTGGTCACTCAATCCGAAAACAGTGCGCGAGATCTGGTCCAGGTTCGGTCGACCCCAGGTCGACTTGTTTGCTTCAGCAGAGAACGCGAAGTGCTCTCGCTTTTTCTCGATGAAGGCAACGGATCTCTCGTTGGGGCTGGATGCGATGGCTCACAGGTGGCCGAGGGAACTGCTTTATGCATTTCCGCCACTGGAGCTGATCCGCCCAACGTTGGAGAGGGTCAGGCTCCAGGGCCTGACTGTGCTGCTGGTTGCTCCAGGATGGGGCGTGTGGAGATCGGAGATAACTCCTCTGCTCTACGCCGAGCCCTGGTCCCTTCCTCCGATAACGGACCTGCTGACGCAGGTGGGGACCGAGATCAACCACCCCAGCCCCCGGGACCTAGACCTGTGGGTCTGGCCCGTGAGAGGGCAAATCTAGATGCTTACGGCCTGCCCCCTGATGTGGTAGCTACTATTCAGGGGGCCAGGGCTGGATCCACTAGGGCTGCCTATGACACAAATTGGAATATTTTTGTGTCATGGTGCCAGGAACAGTCACCACCGGTGGTGGCTTTTCGGGCACCGGTACGCAACATTCTGATTTTCCTGCAGAGCAGGTTGAATCAGGGCTTGACCTTCTCGACGGTCAAGGTGTACTTGGGAGCCATCTCCGCCTGTCACGAAGGTTTCGAGGTCGGGACGGTTGGCAAGCATCACATGGTACGGCGGTTCATGGGCGGGGCCAGACGGGCCAGGCCGACTAACAGGCCTCTGTTTCCGACCTGGGATCTAGCGGTGGTGCTGAATGCACTCTGCCTTCCCCCTTTTGAACCCCTCGAGACTGTGAGCCTCGAGGTGTTGAGTTTGAAGACTATCCTCTTGGTGGCCCTGGCTACGGCCAAGAGGGTCGGTGACCTGCAGGCACTCTCGGTGAGTTCGGAGTGCTTGAGGTTCTCTGGGGATGGCAGACGGGTTCTGCTGAAACCAAACTTGGCGTTCGTTACCAAGACCGGAGTGGTTGCACCGGCTCCGGTCGAATTGGTTGCTTTTCATCCTCCTCCTTTCGCTTCGGCGGAGGATGAGCGGTTGCACTGTCTCTGTCCAGTAAGGGCGTTGAAGCTCTACTGTCAGAGGACGGCGTCCAGTAGGTCGTCAACACAGTTGTTTGTCTCCTACGGACGGGGTAACCAGCGGAAGGCGGTTGCCAAGCCAACGCTTTCCAGATGGATTGTTGAAGCCATAAAGCTCGCCTATACTAGTAGTGGGGCCCCAGTACCTGTTGGACTGAAGGCGCACTCGACTAGGGGAGTGGCTATCTCATCCCTTGTGCCGTGTCCAGGCCCGGTTGGGCGTCCCTACGGCATTGGCCCGCCGTGTGCGGGTCCCTGAGCCAGTAGGGGCACGTACGTTTTTTTCTGGGGGTAGGATGTTTTTAACGCTTCCGGGGGGTTTATAGATCCCATAGTGAGTGTCTCACGACCAAAACGAAGAAGAACTAGAGGTTACGTAGGTAACCCCGGTTCTTTTAGTTTAGGAGTGAGACACTCACCAAACACCCCTTTGTTTCGCCACTGCGAACAGAGGACCAAACAGTTGAACGCGCGATTTTAACGGATTTAGCGATGTCTGTGGCGACGTGAAAAAAACTAAAAAACAACAATAAATCGCTGGCACTGGTGAGTACATTATGATATTAAACTCTGGCATGGAATGTGTTAAAGGAGTAGTTCACCCCAACAATTACTTATTTTCTATCAATTACACACCCCGTAAAGCCTTGAATTCATGGATATTTATTTGTTTTTGTCGCATTTCTGAGCCAATAATTTGATGAGCGGGTCATCGGTCAATAGGAGACTCAGTAGGACACTCTTTGAGTCTCCTACCTGAGACTCTGCCGGTCATAAAATTATTGGCTTAGGAATGCCACAAAAACTAACAAATCACCATGAATTCAAGGCTTTATGGGGTGTGTAATTGATAGAAAATAAGTCTTTCTTTAGGTGAACCACTTCTTTAACTCCATGCGTCTGCCTTTCAAAAAATGATATGCCCTGAGGCCACAGTGGCCTTGGTGCCCTGCCCACACTGCCCAGAGGCTCGTACCATGCTGCCTCTTTTCTGTCAATAAGGTTTTTATTTTGCCCTTTTGCCCACTAAAATGATGAAATTCCAGGCCTGGTTGTGAGATTTTCATTTCAAAACAATGTATTTTTGCAGAATAACACTGTGTGTGCAATGTCTTCATAACCCAGGACACAGGACAAGACGCATTTTCCTTCAGGTGTTCACCTTAACCAGGAGCCAGTTATCTACATGGCAGTGTTTGTTTATAAACATTCTAATGTATTCTGTAGAGCTTTTCACACTTTAAAACATAAACACTGTAAATGGGTCTAATCTGATTTCCTGCTGCTGTGCTCTTGAGTAATCAGTAGCTGACAGGAAATAAACTTGGACTCAAGTTGTTCCCTAGCAACGCAATTCCACTCTTAACGTCTACAGGCGAAGTTCTGGAGAATGGCTCTGGCTACTGTGGCTAGATTTAAGCTTTGTGTGAACTCATTTCCCAGAAGCAAATTCTACACCCCACTTTTGACCTGGCGTCTCTATTTTGGCCATGGTCATTACAGGTGAAGATTTTCAATTTAAAGTGTTAAGGTCTTAACAGGCGGGGAGTGGTGGATGCGGGCGTTACCGCTCGGATCAGCGGGTATCGCGTCGAGATCATTGTTGTTTTGTCCTCCTGCGCGGTGCGGGGAAAAGAAAAGCTCACCACAATCCAGCTCTTGCCAATCCAACGAGCACGAGCGCGACAATTTCACGGTACCGCGCCCGCTCGCCCCTCAACTTCTCCGCGCCTCCCAAATCATCGCCCGCCTCTCATTGAAAATGAATTACATGTCTGAAATGACCTTTAGACTTTTTACATTTAACATAAAATGTTCTAAAAAAAAATTTTAGTAGCAGATCTACAAGGTCAAAACGCAACACATCGCAATGCGTTGTGAGCTTGTGTAGACTGACTGTTTACTCTATTTTGGAAAATCTAGAGTTCGGGCTGCTATACGTGTCGCACCACCGATCCCGACCAATATGCCCATACTATATATGGAGAGCTCTGTATCCGTCAGTCCTTGTCCCTCTCTCTCTCTCTGAAACAGAAGTTCACCACAGGGGTGAATTTGCACTGTGAAATCCAAGCCGCCTCAGGTGATTCTCTGACTGGTATAGTGACGCTCCCTGACAGCTTGCAGCTAGGCGGGGGAATTGTCTACTAAAGCGAGGGAAAACAGCTTTGGCCCAACAGATAATGGCAATGCACAGATGAGACTGAGAAAAGGATATATGGTTCAGTGCTTGTAGATTGGGAAAGCGGAAATGGAAAGTGAGGGAGAGAGTGGGGGGAGAAAAACAAACGAGCGATACAAACAAACGGGAGAGAATCGCTGGGACATGGTCAATTTCTCTCACCCTTAGAGGCCTCCGAGCATCATCGCTGCTCAAGTCAAGGCTGTGAAATCCAATCTTCATGTATGGAAAGTATAAATATGTAACATTACATAGCTAAGATATGATCACATTTGTGTGTGTGTGTGTGTGTGTGCGTGTGCGTGCGCGAGAGAATCGGCAGTGATGTGTGTTTCTGTCCGCGCGAGTGTATTCTTGCTGAGCATCTGTGTTCATGGCAAGCGTCTCTGTGCTCCAACCCGTCTGGCTGGGAATATGGTAGACCCTCCAGATGAAAACAACCCAAAAAAAAGGCTTGGCTGGCCTTCAGCTGGCCATCTGTTCCCGTGGATGTGGTCCGTCTGAATTGGGTCCCTTTCTCTCGTCTGTCACACTCTCTACCTCTGCTACTTTCCTCCTCTCTCTCTCTCTCTCTCTCTCTCTCTCTCTCTCTCTCTCTCTCTCTCTCTCTCTCTCTCTCTCTCTCTCTCTCTCTCTCTCTCTCTCTCTCACACACACAAAGAGAAACACACCAGTATCACATTCTCCCTGGCTTTCTCACATATTTCATAGAGCCTCTGACACACACAGAGCCACAGTACAGCTGGTTGTCCAGCTTGCATGTCCTGTGGCCATGTGTCTGGAGTTCTGCTGAGAGGGTCTGTCGCTCCTGTAAAAGAAAAAGAAAAGGGGGGCCACACAGATGGTCCTCTGTGCGTGCGTGCGTGCGTGCGTGTGTGCGTGCGTGCGTGTGTGCGTGCGTGCGTGCCTTTCTTTAATTATCTCTGCCAGGTCGGAAGGCCGGGAGGTGAGATTTTGTTTTCGTCCCTGTATGTCTGTAGGTCTGTGTGTCTTAGGGCTGGCCCCAAACATCTGTAGGTTCATTCGTTACATTGACATTCGGAAGTTAATCAAAAGACTCTGATGTTCACTTAATTATTCATTTGTTTTCTGGCTTGAAACTCACTGTGTGTGTGTGTGTGTGTGTGTGTGTGTGTGTGTGTGTGTGTGTGTGTGTGTGTGTGTGTGTGTGTGTGTGTGTGTGTGTGTGTGTGTGTGTGTGTGTGTGTGTGTGTGTGTGTGACGCCCGGGATTCAAACCCGGGTCCCCCACATGAAAAGCAAATTTCTTAACCACTAGCCTAAAGGGGCATTCCCCTAGTAGTTAAGATGTTGGCTTTCCATGTAGGAGACCCGAGTTCTGCTGTATATGTGCATTTATTTGGAACTAGATCTGAGCACAGTGCAGTAAATAGAAACAAGGCTTTCCACTGATACTGCAGGACGATGCGATGACGCAAGTTAAGAGTTTAATGTTCAGGATAATATCCTGGAGTGCATGGTGGCAGATTCAATCAAAGGAGCAGAGGTGGAATAACTGAATGTGAACCTATAACGGCATACTATCACGTTGGGAGTTCAGCGCAGTCCGCAAGTTGTGCTGCTGTAGTTAGTGTAGCTTACGACAGAGCAGCTACATTAAAAGACGACAAGCGGTGATCTGAACGAATACAAGAACGCTCGCCCCAAAACCCGCTCGCCTCGGGTAAAATCCGGCGACCTCGGAGCGGTCGCCACCAGGTATTCCTAAACGTAACCTCAGTAAAACTATGCCTAAACCTAACCTAACCTTATTCTTTTTTTAATTTTTTTAAGATATTTTTTTGGGGCTTTTTTTATGCCTTTATTTGACAGGACAGTAGGCTGACAGGAAATTTCAGAGAAATGGGGGGGTTGACATACAGCAAAGGTCGTCGGGATCAGGAGTCGAACCCGCGACGCGCTGTGAAGCTGGATTACCAGCGTAAGTGGTATGCGGTCCGCAGGAAAACATTAAGTTTAGTCCAGCTCTATCCTACCCGGGATACTCTGGGCACGTAACGGAGCGACTGACTGCCATCATAACGGCACGACGACACGGCACCCATCCCCAAATACAAAAAATACAAATAAAAATAACCAAGGTTCAAAGGTTGGTTCAAAACTCCACCAACCTTTTGAAAAAACCCTTTGGGGCTAGATAGACCGTCTGTGTGTCTGTGAGCCCTGGCTAGGGAACCCACCATGGCAGAGATATGTGCTCTGGCGGAGTATGCCCCTTTCTAGTTAGTTTTTTGCTCTGTGTTATGAATGACAATGAATTTGAATGACCCTGCAGTAGGAGCGGGGCGGGGGGGGCGGAGGCGTAGGGCTTTGGGCTCGACTCACATCAGAGGGCTTCACTCTGACAGGGGAGTTAGGGTGACTGTGTGTGTGTGTGTGTGTGTGTGTGTGTGTGTGTGTGTGTTAGGGGTTGGTGTGGGGGGCCTTATATTGATTCATACCCTCAAGCTGTACGCCAAGAAGCTGCTGCTCTCATAATCCCTGCCTCCTTAATAATTCACGGCTTGCCTTCAAAATTTCTTCGACGCCCACGCATAGAGAACAAGCTCTGTCTCTCTCTCTCTCTCTCTCTCTCTCTCTCTCTCTCTCTCTCTCTCTCTCTCTCTCTCTCTCTCTCTCTCTCTCTCTCTCCAGCATAAGCCTGTGGTGTGAACAACTTGTATTGGATGAGGGGGGGGGGGGCGGGGTGTAGGTGAACGGTGGGTGGAATAGTGCATCAGGTGAACGGCCAGGAGGAAGACAGGAAGACGGCTGCCTCCTATATCACACACACACACACACACACACACACACACACACACACACACACACACACACACACACACACAAACACATGAGACCCAGCACTGTGCCTGTGGGTGAGACCATGGTTTGACATCTAAATCTGCGGTTCTCAAACTTTTTCATGTCAAGGCCGCGAACCCCAATCTGAAGAAAATGTTTTGTGCCAGAGACCCCCAGAAATTGTAGATGTACAAGCTTGCAGCGTGGCACGTTTGTATATCTATTATTTTTGAATTTGACGAAATATGGTTGAAATGATTGTGATTGCTATTAACTAATTATGCTGCGGGGACACCCTGGAACCACCCTAAGGACCCATGGGGGTCCCCGGACTCCACTTTAAGAACCGCTGATCTAAACTGATCTGGGGAAATAGAGGAGCAAGGGTCATTAGGACCAGCTGGCCAATAAAAAAAAACTCTTCTCTTCTCTTCTCTTCTCTGGCGTTCATCCACTGCACAGTAACCGACAGGTCCATTTTTACACTTTCAGAGTTGAATTGACACTCCAATTCCTCTCTACCGTGTCGCTCCTCTTTATTCATGCTGTGGAGTGACTTGCCTGGCTGCACACAAAAGTAGGCCACTGCCATCTCTCTGCAACGGAAAAATACATGAAAATCCTCTCCATGGTTCTCCACCACTAGTCTCTGTGGCAGGAAGCAGAAAGTAATTAGCCCAGTGCCACAGAGATATACCAGGCTACTGTTGCCTTGCGCTTGATCATGTTGGCCCACATACAGTAGGCCTTTTTTTTGTGTGAAGTTCCTATTGCAGCCACCACCCTTCATACACCGAACAATAGACAATACCCAGGATTGTAATGAACATGGTTATGGGAACTTTATCGTGTCCTCGACAAAACCGGGGCGTTTCATTTTTTGTCCTTGTGTTGGTATGAAAGGAGAGATAGAAGGCGAGATAGATGGATTGAAATGTTGCCCCTATTCCTGTACCTCTGGAAATGTGAGTTGAGGAGCTTGTGACATAATGCTTTTTTTCTCCCCTCTTTTCCTTTTGCAGAGCAGCCATTGTTTGAGTGTCTGTGTGCACACGGGCGGGCTAATGAGGCTAGTAGGTTAGTGCGCAAGGCTAGTTAGCGACACACTGAAAGCTACTGTAGCAAGGTTTGTTAAGAGCAGCATATAAAAGAGGTCTACTGTCTGTCTTATGTTTTCCTTCTCCTTTCCCCTTGAGGCAGCTATTGTCCAATGTCCTATTTTCATCTTGTGCATGCACGCTGCAAAATTCTCAGTGTTGATTTAACTCTGAGAGTCCAGATTCATATCATTTGTACTCTGATGGAGTTAACACTCAGACTTTTGCAGTTAATTTCCCAACCTGGAATGCATTTGTGGACTTGTAAGCAGTGTAACATAACAGGCCATTAATGCTATTAAGACATTTATTAGCGTGTTAATGACACGTTAAAATGTATTAATCGGCTTGAGGTTTTCAGAGTAGATCAGGGAGGGCTGTGAGCGGCTGTTAGGCTTATAGTGCTCAGGCGAGCCATCTGAGCCGCAGGAGAACAGAGCTGTGGGGATCCGTCATTATTCCTTCAGTCTAGATATCCCACAGCATGCTGTCTGATGTGCTCAGCTCAACGTCTCATCCACACTGTACATCGGGAGACTTTTGAGGACGCAGGTGTTTTCAACTGTAGAGGAAAAATGGCACATACTGTATATGTCTACTCTAGTCTACACAGTGTTTATTGAACCCATTAAGACCTGAGGCCGGTTAAAAAAAATGTCTTCTGAATCCTAACAGTTTTCAGAGAAACTTATGTTGCTATATCAGTGTTGCTCAAACGTTTTCATGTCAAGGACCCCCAAAATTATATATATCTGGCCTCGGACTTGGGACAAATTTAGTTCCAGGGACCCCCAGAAGCAAAGATTTGAGTTAAACATTTTCCCTTTAAAAAAATATATATATATTCAAAGATTTGCGATTTTTGACTAGCTAAAATATAAAATGACTTAGATTCTTTCCCAGTTTTAATGGGTTAACTCAGAATAGTAAATAGAACCAAATTGACCCGCAAGGTCTCTTCGGAACTAAACTCCTTGGAGCGCAGGCCAGATTGCCTACCCAGTCAGTTGTGGGGTGCAGCCGCCAGTACACAGTACACAAAATAGCCCACACATGTTTAAGGCAATTGTAGACCATTTGTGCCTAATAAGGTGGAAGAAATCAAGTTTCGGCAACAATCAGAGACATTTGTGGCGCCCCCTATGGGTGGAAGTGAAGATTTGGCCGAATGGGAGTGTGAGTGCAAAGTTTCACGCCAATCGCTCCAGCGGTGCCTAGCTGCTCACAGGCTGAGACACACACACACACGGACACGGACAGGGGTGAAAACATAATTTCCGCCTGCCAGCTGTTCCGGCCTGGCGGAGATAATTGACACTAAGGATTTGACTGTGTAATGCTGGAATTAGCTCCAGTTATATTATAGATAGGAATAGTAATAGGATTACCAGGGCCACAAAAAGTAGCAGTTCTAGTTGTGTCTGTTGCTGTTCTTTGAGGGTATTCTGATGAGCAGACAGGCGGAGGTACACGGAACAGACAGCAATGGCTTGGCTAAAAGGATGGGGTAAATGGTGGGACTGTGCCCAGATCCACACACACTCTCTGGATCCTCTGGTACGGAAGTATCATGCAGCTGGTGGGATGGAATGCTAATATTACAGTGTCACGCCCCCTCCTCGGCAGTCAATTCTACATTTGAAATAATGAATGAATCTGTCAATTGAGAGTTGAAAGTAATTCCTCCAGATGATCCGGTATGAATCAGGACTCGTAGATGGCTACAATATCCACTCTATAATGTCGCTTAAGTCCATCAAGTTTATTCATTAGATTCATTTATAATTAATAGTGAAACACATCACCCATATAGGCTCGATCTTTCAGGTGACTGAGTATTACTCAAGTTATGAGTTTTATTTGTGTTCGATTATTGGTGTGAATGTAGGGGAACTTGTATGATTAATCATTCAGGCGCCTGTGTCCGGAGATTGTTGAAATTGTTTTAAAAGATTTATGACGTGCTTTTCCTCCTCCTTGGATGGCTTTGTCGATGGTGAATTCCAATTTCCTTCAGCAGAGTTGAGAGTTCCACTGCAACTGCATGTTTGTTGTGTCACTGCGCTTTTAGTAAATCCAGTGCTCTGTTGTCAACTTAAATTGGCAATTGTTTAGCCCAGCTTGCTGTTGATACAATGTTGCAGCTATAGTTGATACAAGGTAGCACTTAAAATATCCATAAAATGATCCAGGTGCCTGTATTACAATAAAAAACACCTATTGATAATCACTATCTTAAAACCCTGGCTAATAAGCCTTATATGCCTTAATACATTATTATTGCCCTCTATAACTAAAATAATGTTAGTTATAGTTATTCAATTATAATGTATTAAGGTATATAAGGCTCATTAGCCAGGGATCCTTTTAAAACGGATAAAAAAATGTGTTTAAAAATAAATGCTATTGCATACACAGATCATGGTCAGCCAGGCAGGCAGCCAAAGAGCACCACATCATCCTACGTCTATTTGCGGATCACATGACGCACGTGTTAGTGGGGACCTTACAATTTAGCTGTGATCCACCGCCCATAGGAGGAGGAGAGCGGGTGTTATGGAGCGTATGGGATGGATGACTATTTTCCATCTGAGCAGACTAGCAAGGCTGATTCTGTACCCCAGACTAAATGTAGGATGTTTCCCCCATAGCCTAGCAGGAGATCCAGGTGAGCGGTCTGAGACGGGAAATGAATTCTGTGTGATGATAATAATAATAACCCCCCCCCCCCACACACACACACACACATACACAACTGTCCCCGGCTCCCTGCAGGGATCCAGCCTGCTGAGCGCCGGAAGACTCCATCCTTTCCTGCTTAACTGACACCGTTTGAGGAGCAGAGAAAAAAGCACTAATGGCTGTCGGCTTCCTTGGTGAAGATCTGTCTTCTTTGCCACCAGTTCATAGGAGGAATCAGTGTGTGTGCGTGTGTGTGTGTGTGTGTGTGTGCATGTGTGAGTGAGCGTGTGTGCGTGTGAGAGAGAGACAGCATTATGTCACTGCATATTCACAGTCTTTGCTCAACTGTTCTCAATTTAGCTCTTCCCATCCTTTTTAGAAATAGATAAATGACTGATAGCGTGTGAAGTAGCACCTGGCTTCATCGCACGGCTTAAATTCACCAAAAACGATGCAGGTGTGATGAATGTGATCATTCGCCGGGCTGTGAGAGGGCATTTGGCTGATGATAAGTGTGATATCCAAGTTGCCGTTGCAATCATTGGAGACGCTATTTCTGTGCGTTGTCAAGCAAAGAAGTGAGGCAATGTACAATGAAAGAGATTGACATCCGTTGAGTGGGCATGGTGAAGGAGGCTGAAAGCTTGGACCGTCTCCCTCAGAACACAAACTTTGAGACTTTGAGACTGTGCTCTTAATATAACAGAACACAGGAACAGCATGCATGCCAGTATATTGGTAAAGCACAGGTGGATGGATATAGTATGCATATTTTCACTGATATCCGCACACGCAGTCACACGCACTCACACACGGCAGCGCACGCACGCATGCACGCCGTCGCACGCACTCACACACCACCGCCAACTTTATTTTTACCCCAGCTAAGTGAGTAAATTTAGGTTAAAGCTGCAGAGTGAGTGGGACTCTCACTCTCTAGAATGACCTAAATACTGCAGTCAACAGTCATACACTTGGCCATATATGGATTGTATTTTTGTAACACAGTGAGATTTGGGATGGAGGCTTATGCTGCATTGTTCTCTGTTGTAGCTGCTCATCCATGGCGTGGGCGCACAGTGCTGAGAGGTGCAGGGCTCAGTCCTGGATTCACACGCCACTGCATTAAAACGTACCAGAGATGCAATCCCATTGAATTCTACCCTTATTTGGATAAGCAAATTCTGTATTGCAGTCAGATCATTGCAGGAGTCACACACCAGCATATCTTTATTTACCAGCATAATGTATTTGTTTATATATTGTTAGTAGTAGTGGCGGTCATATTTACATTTCCACAACTTCCTTGTTCACTTACATCTACTTTCAGTCTCTTGTCAGTGACATGCCTTCCCCGTGCGACTATCTACATGGGATTTACAAACAGGAAGCTGAAAGCATGACGTACAGTCCAGTGAAGACACAGTCCCTCTGAGACCCTCTATCTTTCCCTCGTCTGAACCCACCCCCCCCTAGTACGACCCCCTCTCAGAGCAGTATAAGGCAAGCAAATACTGTAGCACATACAGAGCATAAAAGAGTTGTTGTCCCGGACGGTGTACTTTCCCTTCATTTACCCAGCCTGCTTATTCTTGAGTAATCTCAATTGGATTACTTTGTTTATTACAGCTGCCGATTCAAATTGGCTCCAGTTGGAGACACTCTACCCAAGAGAAGCAAAGACAAGTTAGTTAGTGAAAGCATTAGCATGCGCATCACAACATTTTAACCATTTTATACTCTGGCTCCAAGTTATTGTAAGATGATATCGCATAAATGAGTTGCCGTATCAGGAAGTTATTTCACTTGAGATGTGAATGTTTTTGTTTTGTTTTATTACTGATCACCCCCCCCCAGTTTCCCTCTTTCTTTGTTCACTGTGCCTGCAGCGCAGCAAACGCACCCATATCAACCCCCCACTGACAGTCATAACAATGCTGCAGGCAAAAACGTGCATACAAGCACACGCATGCATGCAAATTCCGCATACACACTCACACACACACTTTTACTTTTGCGATGTCTAGAATGGTCGGGAACTTTTCTCTTGGAGCTTGGGTGCAGGAAATTAAGACAGTAAGGCATTGTTTTCCAACTTAAATTCAGTGTATTCAGGATACTCAACATTGTAAATAAGCTTTATTGTGTCTTATCATTTTGGCAGATATGTACAAATATATAAATCAATACATTTTCATAACAGTTCACATTAATTCTTGCAGACAGAAGATAAAAACCAAATCCTCTCTCTACACCTTGGTCAGTGGGTACATCTCAATATCCTCGCTCCTCGATCCTTGCTTGAACCGGATGTCCTTCCGATGGTCGTCCAAAAATCTATTATTAATTAAAATGCATTTCACTTAAACCTATGGGGGGCGCCAGGGGCCGCACATTTGTGACAAATGTTTGTTGCAGAAGCATATTACGTACATACAACTCCCCAGATTATGCGTCAAGCAGCTTTTTGGTCATTCATCCTGTTTGCCTGCAATTGACTTCCAAAATTTGCAGGAGGGGCCTATTTTCTTTTCTTTTTACAAAAAAACACCATATATCATGAAAGCAACAACCAATCAACCCCAAATTAGAATTGCATGTAGTCTGTACACGTACAGCACAGTGCTTTCACATTTGTCCATAGGAGGCGCCATAGGTCAAAAGTTTATATATGACCTAGAATAATTATTTACCCCCACAGCTTCCACAGTCCTGACATACACAGCCCTGGGTTGGCCAACTGGCCTGGCGAAGATCTTTCCAGTCTGTCCATGCAGTTTGTTCTCACGGTTTGTGCTTGTTTTTGTATTCAGCAAGAATATGTAAATATATACGTACATGAATATATACATACAAATAAATAAATCTGTGCCAAAAGCTCTGCGTTGAGCCATCTTAAATTGTTAAAGCGATATAGCAGAAGACGATGCCTCTTCCCCACCATATTCATATTAATAGCAACATCTCCTCACAAAAGCCCTGGGTGTGTTGTCAGCACAAGGTCCCCCGTGCACACTCTGTGTCAGCCTGGAATGTGTCCAGGGATATTTCAGTCCCAGAGGAGCATGGTGGCACTGAGATAGCATCGCCGCGCGTATAGGCCTTGATAGTGGTGAAGACGAGACTTGCTAGGCTTAGATAGCGCAAGGATGCTACGTTGTTTTTGGGGAGACTATAGAATAGATGACAGGCAAAGATAGTGAGTGACGCACAAAGGACAAACAGCCCAGCCCAGCCTTCCAGAGCTTGGATTACTTCTATTGTGTGTGTCTCTTTAAGTTGGTCTTTTGTTATGTGAGGTGTGAGCGGGACTCCGCCTTGTTTTAAGGTTTGTAACTGGGACACACACATTCCCATGGAGGGTCATTACAGTAGTTTCCTCTAGCCCATTGGTTCTCAAAGTGGGGTTCGGGGACCCCCAGGGGTCCTTGAGGCAGTTCCAGGGGGTCCCCAGCTGAATTATGGATAGTTAGGAACCAAATGGACCCTTATGGGTCTGTAACTCTGAGAGTTAAATTAACATTGATTTTACAATATACATTGGGGTCCCAGAGATAGAAATGCCATTAAATGGGGGTCCGTAGCCTAATGCATGTCAAACTGGGGGTCCTTGAAATTAAAATGGTTGAGAATCACTGCTAGAGCCGTAAAAATCTTCTCTTATCGGGGTCCCTGGCATATCTTTTCAAATGGGGGTCCGCGGGCTAATAAGTGTCAATTTGGGGGTCCTTGACATGAAAAGGTTTGAGAACCACTGCTCTAGCCCAAATACTCATCTATGGCTTATGCTTCCTGAAATGAATTCAAATAATGTGGGGAGGAATTTTATTTGCCACTCGCACTTCTATTTGACAAATGTTTCATCATAGTGAGGCACTAACTTACAGGCACTGGAATGAGATACCGCTGTGCGAAACAAATGTCACTTTCACGCCGGTGTCACTCACAATTTCTTGCGTTTAAATTGTGTGACTGCGCGGAAACGCGCTCTTTCATTTTGGATTTCCTGCTCGCATTAGATTGGAACTGATTGATCTGTCTGTTGGATGTATTGTGTAATGTGTACAATGCGACAGTGCACAGAAACATAGGAGAGAGGAGGGTGGGTGGGTGGGCACGGGGTATCACGTCAAAAACAATGTGATGATGGCTGAGGGCGTGAGAACAGGATTGGCTGACAGCCAGAGCAAGGCATTCTCCCGGAGGAGACACATGCCGGCATGTCCTCACACTCACAAACATTCCACTGCCTCCACTGCTCTGTGACTCTCTCTCTTTCATACTCTCTCTCTCTCTCTCTCTATCTGTTGCTCGCTCTCTCTCTCTCTCTCTCTCTCTCTTTCTCCCCCAGTCAATTTGGGGGAGAAATACACAGAATACACAGTCGCTCTCTATACATAGTCACTCACACACACACACACACACACACACACACACACACACACACACACACACACACACACACACACACACACACACACACACACGTGTTGTCACTCTAGTGTCACCACTAACTCTCTCAGTCACCAGCAAAAAAAAAACTGTAAGCGCCTGTCAGTGTTCTCAGTGCCCTGTTAGACATAATGGATGCTCATTTCTCATTGCCGTCTCTCCACCTCTCTCTCTCCCTCTCTCCCCCCTCTCTCTCACTCTCTCTCTCTCTTTCACTCTATCTCTCTCTCTCTACCTGTCCTTTCTTCTCTCTGTCAGCATCACTCAGCGACAGAGCTCGTCTCTGTCGGCGGTGCATAACGGAGGCAGCTGAAGGCTGTTGCTTGGTGTGGTTGTGATGCAGGCAGGGCTGTTTTGTGCCTGTCACAGCATGCCCTCTGTCCCCATAATAAACCCACACCACCCACACAACACCTCCTTCACTGCAACCTAAACAGGAGGCATGCAGCGTGCTCCACACAGCTGACTCTGCTGCTGTTATATAATGTACGATGTTGTGTACAAAACATCGGACAATGGCAAATTTCAAGGCATATCCCACCACCACCACCTTTTTCTTTGTCCTCCAGGTACTATTTGTTATTCCAGACCTGTTGTCTTCTGTTTTCTGATAAACAGGGGAGGCAGAAGTGTATCCAGGCAGAAAGTAATAATATTAGTAATAACAATAATAACAATACATTAGACTTTTAGAGTGCTTTTCCTGATACAAAAAGATGCTATACATAAATAGGACAAATAACTTAATTAAAGCAACAAAAGAAAATACAATAAATAGTAAAGCGAAAACAAATTCAAATGGAACAGTAAAACAACATAAACAGAATTAGCTGTTGAAGGTAAGTCTGAAGATGTGGGTTGTGAGGGTGGTTTAAACCCCGTAATGGACCTGAGCTGGCTCTGTACTTTTTCTTTCGTATCCACCAAATCTCTTTGCCAAAAATAGCTGATCTACAAGCACTTGTAGATTGGCTATTTCTGGCTAATGTTCCCAACATATGGATGCTGGCGTTCAAGTGTTTTAAACACCAATACGTTACTATACCTTTCAATCCGGTAACCCCTTTTGGTGTAGTTGTTGCTGTATACAGTATACAGCAACGTTATGTTTGGTAATTTATTTTTTTTTAAAAAATGTTTTTCAGATCAGGATTAGGTCAGGATTTAGAAGGCGTTTTTAGAATCGGCCTCAGGTCTAAATGGGTTAAAAGAAGAGAGCAGCTTTTATGTGGGTTGGAAGTTATAGTTCCACAGAGAGCGGGCAGCAACTGAGAAAGCCCTATCACCCTAGGTTCGGTGCTTGGTCCTCAGGGTTTGCAGGAGGTTAGCACTAGCATCACCGGACCTGACTGATGTGGAAGGAGCATGGTGGCGGGGGAGGTCGGAGAGGTTGTGGGGGAAAGGTTGTGTAGGTGGTGAGTAACATTTTAAAATGAAGTTTGTGTCTGAGTGGGCGCCAGTGAAGGTCATGGAGGAATGGTGTGAAACTGGGGCAGCAGAGTAGTTTATTGAAGACTTTGGTCATGGTGCCATGAAGGAGGCTGTTGCAGTAATTGAGCCTGGATGTGATGAAAGGCATGAATGATTGTTTCCGCTGCAGAAAATGCCAGTTTGGGTCGAACAATGTTTCAGAGGTGGGATATGTCTGTCCGGTTTGTTGATCTGGTTGACATGGAGCAAGAAGAAGAGGGCGGGGTAGAGGGTGACTCCAAGGTTATGGCTTTGGGTGGAGGGGGTAATGATGGAGCCATCGATATTGAAGGAAAAGTGTTGTGTGGAGTGGACGAGTATCTCTGGACCGATGATTAGGACTTCAGATTTACTGCAGTTGAGTTGAGGCCGATTCTACAAATGCCTTCCAAATCAGTAGTTCTCACTATTTCACGATTTTTCAAAAACGTTGCAGATGTACAAGCTCGCAGCGTGACACAAAGTGATGCGGCGTGAGCTTGTATATCTGCTATTTTTGAATAGCCAACGCAAAAATCAAAAATGACACGGGTGCTTTCCCGGTTTTGATGAGTTAAAGGAGAATACCGGACAAATTAAGTGTTGTCTTTGATGTCTCGTTACTCACCTACCGACGTGAAAAGTGGCGTTCTTTTTTTCCATAGATTCCCCTGTCGTCATTTTTTAAACCCCCTCCGTTGTCATAATGGGAGCGCGTGGGTTAGGGAGATTCGTCTATTGTAACCGATGCAAAGTAGTTTCTTTCCAGAACCTGGCAACACGAGTTGCCAGGTTCTGGAAAGAAACAAGCATCCAGTGTTAAATCGTTCGCCATTAACGGTGGCCTCGCAGGAATTTTCAGCGCATGTTTGACTATCATGAGACTCCACAATGACTAGCAGTAGAGAAAAAAACAACTTTGCATTGGTTACAATAGACGAATCTCCCTAACCCACGCGCTCCCATTATGACAACGGAGGGGGTTTAAAAAATGACGACAGGGGAATCTATGGAAAAAAAGAACGCCACTTTTCACGTCGGTAGGTGAGTAACGAGACATCAAAGACAACACTTAATTTGTCCGGTATTCTCCTTTAATGTCAGAGAGATGGGTGGTGGAGGTAAGGAGCCGAGCGGTGTCCACTGAGTTTTTTTTTATTCCCGGGCTGAAAACGCCAGGGTGCTCGCCTGAGAGCGCTTCCAGGCGCCCGAGTTTGAGCTATTTGAGCTCTCGGCAGGCAGAGGAAAGCGCTGCACATGCACGCGTGAGCGAAAGGTAAAATGAGTTTCCAAAAACAGGGTACTCCCATTATAAACAATTAAAAACATGCGCTACGCTCTGGAAACAACATCTTGGTGGACATGGCACCTAATGGTTTTGGAGGGGAGGTAGAGCTGCGTGTTATCAGCATAGTAGTGGAACCAGGCCGTGGCCAAGAGGGAGCATGTGTAGAGGATGAAAGGAAGTGGCCAAGCCCACAGGAGCAGTGGCTGATTGACAGATGTTTATGGAAATTAATTTAATTTAAGTGAGGGAAGCAGGAGATGATAAAGACAGTGATCAGAGAGAGGATAGCAGGTATGAGAAATGCAAGAAAGGAAAGAAATAAGGCAGAGGGGAGGACGGACAGATTAGGCGGAGGATGGCGAGATAACGAGACGTTGCGGAAAAGTACAGGCATGCAAACTTGTCACCTTTTGTCGAAAGTAGCCAGTTTTAATCAAATAAAATAGGTGACCTCCATGCGTTATTCGTGCAGATCCGCTGAAAAGGTTTTTGGGATGGGTGTGGGGGGGGGTGACGGTTGAGAGCCTACTCGAGATAAAAGAGGAATGCATGAAACGACTGCGGCGGCAAGCACCTGAAAAGGCGGAGCCAATTAATTAGGGTGCGTTCGTAAATATGCCCTGAGAGCATCGGAGTGCACCCAGGGTGCTCTCTCAGGTCGTTCGCAAATTCTGAGTGCTGTGCCTGGGAGCACTCAGAGCACACACTGGTTGCTCTGAGTGAAAAGCGGAGTTATACAAGCATCTGAACATTGGTGACAAAGGTGTGTCATTGCAGAGTTGTGGCATGTTTCACACTCTAGCCCAGGGTGCGTCAATGTTTTTCAGACCAAGGACCCCTAAGCTGAGAGAGAGACGAAGCAGGGAGGGACCCCCACTACATATATTGTATAAAATGGTGTTGCGGATTCAACTTTGTATAGATTTAATTGATGGCTTCATAGACTTGTTTGACAGCACTATAATCAGTGTTGTAATAATTCATGTTTTTTATTTGTTTGTTTACTCATTATCTTTTCTAAATATGTTGGATTCATGTTGAAGTGTATTTTCAGACATTTAACCACTAAACCTCAATACTTAGTAGACTTGACCTTTGGCTATGTACTTGGTCTGCTCTTTCTTCCCCTCTACACCAAACCTCAAACCGAAAATAGCAGATCTACAAGCTCACAACGACTTGCAGCGCAATGCGCTGTGAGCATGTAGATCCTCTATTTTTGGCTAACGTTCCCCTCAGAATAGGGATGCTAGGGTTGAACTTCCAATCACACAAAGCGACCCCCCCCCCCCCATACTCCATATTTGGGTGTAGCTGCATTGGGAACTCCTTATTCTTGGTAATTTTATTTTGAAGTTTCAGTCTGAAACGGCCTCGCAACCAATCAAAAGGTTCCATCCCTTCAGGCTATGGCACGGTGGAATCCCACCCACAGCAGCCGTATAGAGCAGAGTGCTAGTATTTGTAGCCTGCAGGCGCATGTATTGTTGGGCATCTATTGTTAGGTATGTCCATATTATGACCATGGATATGCTCTAAAAGTGTGAAAAACATATCTTTAATTTCACTACGTCTTTAAGCCAATTTTAAATAGGATACATTAATGCTTACCATCACGTGTTGCATCAAATACATTTTTCTTGTCAGACACCACTTCTTCTAGCAGGTGAGTTTATTACAATAGAAAACTTTTTTTGGGGTTCTTGAGAGCTTCTTTTCATGCTGACCGCCATATTGATTTTGGACTGTTACAACTTTGTCTTCTGGAAACGTTAATGTTGCATGTTTCACAGTAGTCATCATTGTGCTTATTTCCAGGTAACCTATTCGGTGTTTATTACAACAGAACAATGAGAAATTATGCAAGGTATTATTTTCTTATTGCTGTAGGCTGCTCCTGTTTGTCCTAGTTGTCCTATTTAAGAGAGACCTTTTGTAATCTGTTCAATGATCAGCATTGTTGTAATATGTTTAACAACAATGAACCCTGAAGTACCTATTCTGGAGGCAAAAAATAGCAGATCTACAAGCTCACAACGTGTCACATTGCGACACATTGTGAGCTTGTAGATCTGCTACTTTTTTTTCTACTACGGAAAAAGGAGCGGGGTAAGTATAGAGCCCTGTTGGATCCCGGTCAAATATGTATTTTAGGGTGTAAGTGGTTAGAAATGTGTTATGATTGGCTGCAAATGTCAAGAATACAGCCGTGAAGTGTGTGATAAACCATTTAAATCCCCTGGTCTGTCACACTGTATACACTTGTGTATATACAGTGTTCACTAAATAACACCTAGAGAAGACAGACGCCCAGATCTCTCTAGTGCAGTGGTTCTCTTCTCAACCTTTTATGGATCAGGGCCACACTTGAAAAACTTGAAAGCATTCGCGGCCCACCCATTTTGGCCACTTAACAGGATTTAACATGCATTTTCAGAGCAGTTCTTATTTATTGGTACCACATTTTAATATTAATGTTATATTATCTGTCACGAATGAGTACGGAGGAGGACCCAAAAGCAGGCGACTGGAGGCAGAGCTGGTAAACTTAAAGAGTTTAATAACTAAACAAAGGTTCTTCCATAAAAGAGCAAACAAAGGCAGCTAATAACAGGACTCTCAGACACATTCACAGGGAAGAATCACTCAACAGGGAACTACGAACCAACAAGGAACACAAGGAAATAGAGGGCTTAAATAGACACAGGGATAACATATCACAGGTGAACTTAACTGACAATCAACACCGGGATAGGTTGGGGGACTATGGAAACACAGACAAATCACAAGACTGGTTAGACAAGGCAGGTAGAGAACTACAGGGGCAGACAGGAAGGCACAGAACATACTACACAATACGATACAGCAATACTATTACAGAACAACTGAACCAAGTCTAAAACTAAAAAGGACAGTCAAAGTCCACGGGCAGAGGAGCGGATCGTGACATTATGATTAAAATATTTGTGTTTGGCACCCCCATATCTTCAAAGCCTGATACAACCCCTCCTGCTCACTAAGATCAGCTTAACACAGGGAAGCTATCGGAACCTTCCCTAAAACATCCGGAACAACGCTCCACACGTCCCAGACTCTTCTCCCTTCTGGCTCCCAAACTGTAGAACAAACTCCCCATTGCAGTTAGAATTGCAGACTCACTCCCAATCTTCCGCCGTAATCTGAAGACTCACCTCTTCAGACTCCACCTCAGCCTGTAGCACTTGCTCTAGCCTTGACGACCTTGCAGGCTTATGCAAAGGCTAAAATGTAATTTAGATAGCATGTTACTGTATGTAGACATGTAGATCTAATAGTGTGTATAGTTTCAATGTACAGATTATTATTAGTATATTTTATACTGTTTAGACCAGGGGTCTTCAACGTTTTTCAGGCCAAGGACCCCCTAGCTGAGAGAGAGATGAAGCAGGGACCCCCTCGATCTATATTGTATAAAATCGTGTTTCAGATTAAACTTTTTTTTTTTACTTGGTCTGCTCTTTTTTTCCCTCTACACCATAACGTAGAGGGGGAAAAGGCTCACAACGAGCCTTTTTTCCCTCTACACCATAACGTAGAGGGAAAAAAGGCTCACAACGAGCGCGAGGCTCACAACGCCTCGCGCTGCGAGGCGTTGTGAGCTTGTAGATCGGCTATTTTTGGCTAAAGTTCTCCTCAGAAAAGGGATGCTAGGGTTCAAGTGGTTAACGTAAAAAAAAATATCATATCACACAAAGATTTGGCGGCCCCCTTGTAGTAACTCTGAGGACCCCTTAGGGGTCCCGGACCCCCTGTTGAAGACCCCTGGTTTAGACTGATGATAGGTTCTTGGTTTACCTATGATCCTAGTTTACTATTTCTATGCATTTGATGTATTGCCTCGTGTTTACCTTGCTTACTGTAAGTCGCTCTGGATTAAGAGCGTCTGCTAAATGCCTAAATTGTAAATGTAAATTGTGTTTTGGCAATTATTTGGGGGCCCACTTGCAATACCCTCGCGGCCCACCAGTGGGCCTCTGCCCACAGGTTGAGAATCACTGCTCTAGTGGGTCTGTATTTTTCCCTCCTCTCAGCCTCATCCTTCTCACCCTTTTCACCCATAACTGAAAGTATGGAAGAGGGCTACGTGAGAGCTGTGAGGACGAGTGATTGCAAATTGATATTGAAAAGGACATAACAGGGGAGACGAATGATGGATGGCATGAGAGAGAGGAGGGGAAAGAATGTGTATAATCAGGAAAAGGCTGTATAAATATGCAGAGAGAGGAGAGATGGTGAGAAGCAAAAGAGGAGGAGCTGAATGAGAGAGAGAGAGACAGAGAGGGGGGGAGGGGGGGACAGATGACAGAGTAGACAAGGAATCGTGCTCGTTCCAAAACGCATCTAAACGTATAAAATAAAAACATTTTACTTGAAAGTAATTCTGGTAAAAGTTAAAGTCACGCAAGAAATAAGAAATTCACTTAAGTCAAAGTCTTAAAGTAGCTCACATTAAATGTACTCAGTATATTTAAATATCACTTAATATGTGATGATAAAATGTACTTAAGTATCAAAAGTACAAAGTGCTTCATACACAGGGTTGCATTGCTCATGGGACAGCTTTGCACGCCGTGCGGCCAGGAACCTATTTGACCAGGAGCACGCGCAGGCACATGCATAGACTTTAAATTCTATAGAGTGCAACCACATTCCAATTCAGCATTGCAATACTGTTCATAGTAGTGTAATACAAAGAAACAAAACCACCAGAATTGTTTGAACATTTAGAAAAACATAAAGCCATGAATATTCAATCATTTGTCCCAGACTAGTACTTATCATTCTGTCAGTGAACGATCTCACAGTTGTGATTTATATTTATTTATTCCTATACATCCCTGGATTATGTTTTTATATGATAGACCTTGCTGACTGGTAACTTATTAATGTTTATCTCCTCTTAGCCAATTAAGACCTGAGGCCGATTCTACGAATGCCTTCAAATCAGTAGTTCTCACACATTCAAGGTTTTTCGAAAATGTTCAAAAATAGCAGTTGTACGAAGTGACGCGCTGTGAGCTTGTAGATATGCTATTTTTGAACGGCCAATGCAAAAATGACACGGACGCTTTCCCGGTTTTAATTGATTAAATAGTAGGACTGCTGTCATTCAAACAATTCAAACAACAATCATGCTTTCTCGGCTCATAAACTTGCCTTGACGTCAAGCTCTGGAATTTGAGAACACTACTTTTCTTTCATAAATATAGTGTTTTTCATCTGATGCAAGACCAAATGTTTACCACGACAATAGGCTTTTGAACCTGTGATATTTTCTTCTAATTAGACACCTGAGGTGTCTCGCCTCCACTGCTCGCAAAGTGTTTCCCTGAGTGGGCAATTTGACCAGCTGTGGTACACGGAAGTCTAAAACGTTTGATTTTGTATGATTTATGACGGCTGGCACCGTAGGGGCCAGCCGTGTGTGTGTGTGTGTGTGTGTGTGTGTGTGTGTGTGTGTGTGTGTGATGATGCACTCAATGAGGACATCGTCACATTCACAGTTAAAGGAGAGATCCGGACATTTTAAGTGTTATCTTTGATGTGTCGTTAGTCACTCACCGACGTAGGATGTGGCGTTGAGTTTTTCCAGCGATTCCCCTGTCGTAATTTTTTCGACCCCCTCCGTTGGCATAATGGGAGCGCGTGCATGAGTGAAATTCGTCTATTATAACCGATGCAAATTTATTTTTTTCTCTACTACTTCTCATTGTAGAGTCTCATGATACTCAAACATGCATTGAAAGTCCATGAGAAGCTAACGCTAATGCCGAACGAGCTAACGCTAGTTGCTTGTTTCTCTACCTGGCAACACCGAGTTGCCAGGTTCTGGGAGAGAAACAAGCAACCAGCGGTAGTAGAGAAAAAAATAACTTTGCATCGGTTATAATAGACGAATTTCACTCATGCACGCGCTCCCATTATGCCAACGGAGGGGGTCGAAAAAATGACGACAGGGGAATCGCTGGAAAAACTCAACGCCACATCCTACGTCGGTGAGTGACTAACGACACATCAAAGATAACACTTAAAATGTCCGGATCTCTCCTTCAAAAGCCAGACTACAAGTCCTTCCCACTAGACTTAATCTTTCCATCTGTTTCCACACCATTCTGGTCCCTCATTGCTTGCACCACACCACAGAACAGGTCAATGAAACACTGTCACACATCTTGAATAGGTGTTATGCATACAAAGGAATGTATATAGCACACCATGACAGAATAGTGAAACTCATAGCGAAGGACATACGTATCAACATTTCATGCATCGTCAGTGAGATTAGATTTGACAGCTAATACACCAGATGTTGTTGTGGTTGATGAAGAAGCCAGAGAAGTGTCTGTAGAGACAGCCTGCACCTTTGACCCTAGCCTAGAGGAAGCTTTTATGACCAAGGTCATTAAATACCAACCACTCCTACATACCATCTCAGAGCTGGGCTATAGGCTGTATATTTGGCAGCCTAGGACGTACCCACAGACTGGTTGTTCGAGGGGATACAACTTGGGATTCCCAAAAAGGAGACAAAAAGGCTGGCAAAGTATTGTGCGCTGTCTCTGCTATAATTGATGCTGTTACTTACCCATAGAGTACTGAGTGATACTGTTTATTATATCAAGAAGACATATACCTTGATTTTGTGAGTGTACTATACCATTAATGTGTGTGTGTGTGTGTGTGTGTGTGTGTGTGTGTGTGTGTGTGTGTGTGTGTGTGTGTGTGTGTGTGTGTGTGTGTGTGTGTGTGTGTGTGTGTGTGTGTGTGTGTGTGTGTGTGTGTGTGTGTGTGTGTGTGTGTGTGCGCGTTTAGTTTGATTAATTTAGTTTAATTTAATTGTTTCCAGTTGCCTCTGCATGAATTGAATCAAAGTAGAACATCCAGAAAGCTGAAAGACAATTTGTTGGCTTCAGAGAGAGTTCAGGTAGACTTGGAACAGATCTATGATGAGGGTGAATGAGGAAAGGCTCTGTGAGTGACATCTGATGGACATCATTGTGGAAGCTGTGAAATGCTTCTCGCCTCGGGGCTTCTTCCAGGAGGTGAACCTCTGTATTTTTGCCCTTGGCAAGTCTTTCCAGGCAAGCCTCATCAATGCTTTGTAGACAAGCATGTGCTGCTCTGTTGTACTTTCTGCTTTCTATCACATCAGCTACTGACCCACACTAGATTGTAAATGGTGTGGAACTCCCCCATCCCGAGGACAATGTGTTTTGAACTTGTCATACTATTTCACACTATTTCTGTTACCTTGAGGTACAATTACCGGTTCAAACACGCAGATGGTTGTCTTTCTATTTTCTTTTCTTCTTTTGCGGATTCAAACACATTGCTTTCATTACCTTTTATAAATGTTTTAGTTGCCTTAGGTTCAAGATTAAATATGATATTGACAGTTTGTGTGCTTTTTGTAAACAATGAATACGCTAGGGGGAAATAACAAAATGTCCAATAAATATAAAAAGCTACTCCTGTGGAAGGGCTATTATAACTTACTTGTATTGACCCTATAAGCAATTTAATGTAGGTAAGGTTTTGCCCACTCAAATGGTACCGATATCTGGTCTGGCCCATTGACTATTACTAGAAGAAGTTAAGCGATTTTCAGGATGATGTAGCTGTTTATTTTTTTTAACACAAAATAGCACATCAGATGAGTTTTGACTTTTGTTCGTCAATCACATCAAAGACAGAATTCTCCAGCTCCATACATTTGTAGCTTTTACCTATAAAGTCATACGTTTCATTCAATCTCTCAATGTAGTGTCCCCGGCTGTTCTAACTCTAAACTGATGATTCACGAAAGAAATAGAAAGAAATTGTCCCGAACACACCGTAAGAGCTTGTTCCCTTATCAGCCAGATAACAAACATAAACAAAATTCCAAAACGTTTCATTCATTCAAACACGGAAACACATTCATCATGCCAGCCTGCCTCCACTAATCTTCTCACAAGGACGCTTCTGTACCAGGGACCCATGCACACACACACACACACACACACACACACACACACACACACACACACACACACACACACACACACACACACACACACACACACACACACACACACACACACACACTGGAATACTTATTCTCTATTTCCTCAATTTCTAAATCAAAGCCTGTACAATTTAAAGAAAACATAAAATAAAGGCACAGAAATGATCTCATCAGATATAAAAATACATGAATGCAGTATGAGGCACTAATAATTGGCCATAGCATGACTTAAGTAAAGGGTCATTTAGATACTGAACTAGATATCATACTGTAATGTTTTCAGGCCACATTACCAACTGCATTAGATACCAAGTAGCTTCAAAGTGCTGTAGCTAGCTACTTTTACAAGGAAACTTGTAGTATAGCTTGCTATTTATTTTTAAATAGAGCTTTTTATTGTGGCTCATTAACTTTTTATGAAGAGTAAGTAGTATCTTGTTTTTAAAACGTCATGCCCAACATTGGACATATGCGATGAGAAATGTTGAAAGCAGAACGTTCTAATGATTATGTCACAACAACGGCTACTGTCTACTGAAAGCTACATACTGGAAGAAAATCCCAAAAGCTTTAACCTTAAAGGGGGTTCACCGAAAATAGCTCACAACGCATTGCGTTGCTTGTAGATCAGCTATCGTCGCTGAATTGTTTGCCTGTAATGACATGCCCAGAAAAGGGACACTGATTAAAGTATAGATCCTCCCCAAAACTACTTAAGTATTGTACTAAAGTACTTAAGTTGTACTTCATTACTTTACACCACTACATGCAGTGAGGAGGTACACAACATGCTAAATACATACTGTTGTAGACTGTCTCATACACACCTGCATATGATGCTAATGTTTGTTTAAAAAAAAAAGCACACTCCTGCATAATTATGATGCAAATGTTCTAAATATCATGTATCTGCTTTCACATATGCTATCTGTATATACTGTACCGTATACTGTGTCTTTATTAGTTCTATTTAACCGGTTTTCTATCTCTTTTCACAAATTTCTGTCCTCTCACTTCTCACGGAATACTAAAAAACGATGAAGAAAATCGTTTGGATGGAGAAAAAAGAATTTCACCCACTGCTTTGCACCTGTAAAACTGCAACGTGACTGATTCAGAAACACGCACAAAAGCAAAGAAGTCATGTGCGAGGTGAATGAAAAGAAAAATCCATGTTGAAAGGAAAGATATGCAGAGGAATGATGATAGGGGTCGAGAAGAGGAGCGAGAAAGAGAGAAAAGGGGGGAAGACAGCCAGGACAGAAATCTGAAGTAATCGCAGTGCTCTAATGCTCTGGTGAGAATCTCCACTCTGCTGTGTGATTGCAGGGGCCGCTCAGTGAAAAGCCTTTGCGTCTGCAAAGTCAAACGGATGTATGCAGGTGTGCATGCATGCACATGTGAGTGCACCCACGTGCACGCACACATGCACACACGCACACACACACACACACACACACACACACACACACACACACACACACACACACACACACACACACACACACACACACACACACAAACTCAACTCAAAATGCCTGCGTGTTATATGACAATAATGATTGACACGCCAATAAAGTTGAATGCTCACCTGTAGCAACTAGCTTAACTAATGCTCAGCTTTCCCCTATTAACTACAGATGATCGTCTCCCACAAATGTGTGAGTGAAAATTGAGTGAAATGCATGGACCCTTCCTCCCCCGGCTATCTAAGCAGAAATGATAGATTACTGCCTGCCACAGCAAAGAAAATATTATTGAATCAAGTCACGTGAGTTCCCAAGAATCATCACATTTCCGCGGTTTCTTGTGGCAACTCTCAGCCGGTGGTAGATTGGGGTTGGAGACGAGAGAGTAGGAGAGTGATAACGCTGCGGTCAGGAGGAGGTTCAGTGCGAGCAAGGAAGCAGTGCGTGCACACACACACACACGCACACCAAGATAATGCCCTTCTTTTCAAATGAAGCAGTTCACTAGGCTGTCACTGGCCAGTGCCAAGTCACTTTATTTCAATTCCAGAGAGCTAGCGGCAAGTTGGCCTATCCTCTCGGCACCAGGTGCTCAAATTTCCCCGCAGCAAAGCAGGGTCCACACTTCGACAGGGTAATAATCACCGGCAAAATATCACCGCATAATTGCAGCTGTTTTTGTCGTTTACCACAGGCGTGGCCATCTGACATTTTCGCTGTGATCCGAGAGAGCAGGCTGATTTTGAAGAAACCTTTCTGAAAGGTCATCTTCAAGCTGTGTCGACTTGTTTTGTGATTTGTATTGTTCAGTAATTGGTCCGTGTGCCAAATGTAATCCGTCTTGCACAGCTTCATTCGTAGCGAAGAGTAATGATTCTCATTTCTCTCTCACTTTCTCTCTCTTACTCTCCTTCTGTCATTTTATTGTCTATAGAGTGGGAGTGGATGGAGATGACAATCCAGAGGACCAGTCTTTTGATCAGGTAAAAACAAATGCCTCATAGCCAGTCAGTGTGCCATCCATTTAACCATAATATCACCTGTTCATTAAAGGACGACTTCATCCATTTTCAACCTATCTTTATATAATTAGTCCTCGCTAATTATATGAAGATAGGTTGAAAATGGGTGAAGTCGTCCTTTAATTAAAGGTACTGGTAATGACAGAGAGTGTGTACTAGTAGTATAACGTTTAAAGCCACTGTAGATAGTTCCATGAATGCCTGCATTTTTTGTATAAGCAAACCCATTGCCATTCAAAACCTTAATCACGGGTAATAGTGTTGTGTCTGTTCATTGAGACGCACCAGACTATTAAACAAGCCAAGTTGAACTGAGTTATGCTAATTAACCCATTAAGACCGGGAACGCATCTGTGTCATTTTAGATTTTAGCTATAAACATTATTTTATACTTTGGCTATTCAAAAATAGGAGATCTACAAGCTCATAGTGCGGCACCGAGTGCCACGCAACGAGCTAAAATATATACATAAATATATGTATATATATATATATATATATATATAACTAAATAAGACTCGTGCACATCTTGTTGGACCCCGACTGGAGGTAAAGGTCAGCGCAAGAATATGTATAAAGCTAAAAGAAGAAAACCTTCAAAAGAAGGGGCCGCACACTCTTCAGGACTGATTTTGCTTTTTTATTTGTTGCACAATGCGTTCCGCTTCCTCATAGCACCTGAGGAAGCGGAAGCATTGAAGAAGTGTCCATTGAAAATATGCAGATTACTAATGACAGCCATGTCTACGGTAAACAAATATTACTGATGCAGCCCGATAATGAAGTAGGCATATAAAATGCGATAAAAGTGTCCTTGTGCTGGGTTGTCCCTTTTTAGTAGAGGCCCTAGGAGGGGTCCACGCGCGACTGCTTATTTTTTTTTCTAGTTTTGATTTTTGGCATCCATAGGACCTCTAATATTGGGATTTTGATGATCCCAAGAAAAAAAGTGGTCCCAAGTGTGTTTTTTTCAATGTTTTATTACCCCTATGAGACCTGGGAGATGGCTGGCTGGAACGCCGGCGAGAGTGTCTTTCGGAGACTGTGGAACGCTCAAATTTAGACGTAGCCCAAAGATAGAGATACCATTTGATTCCAGACAACCTCAGGTTTCCAATGAGAGCAACCTTTTCATGCTACCTTGTCAGGAAGGGGGCTAAATACCTAATGATTCAAAGTTAAGACAACATTTTGGCGAGGGAAAAACGACCATCACCATTTTCCAAATGGTCCCTTGAGCTGTCACCTCAATATATGTGAATGGAAATGGGTTAAATGGATACCTACAAGCCTCCCCTGTACAGACATGTCAAATTTATGCCAATCTCATGCAGTTTTGGGCAAGAACCATGCAGTGTTTTGCATGCAGTACAAATATGTAATTTCCGCCTATTGTAAAAAGGAGACCACTTTACTGCATCTATAGCTGTATGAGACCACTGTACTGTATCTATAGCTGCATGAGACCACTGCACTGTATCTATAGCTGTATGAGACCACTGTACTGTATCTATAGCTGCATGAGACCACTGTACTGTATCTATAGCTGCATGAGACCACTGTACTGTATATATAGCTGCATGAGACCACTGTACTGTATCTATAGCTGCATGAGACCACTGTACTGTATCTAGACCACTGTGCTGAATCTATAAACCACTGTACTGCATATATAGACCATTGTACTGCATTTATAGACCACATACATTGACCACTGTACTGTATCTAATATAGACCACTATACTGCAACTCAACACAACTTAAAACAAATATTTATAAAGCACATTTAACATGACCAGGTCACCCAAAGTGCTGCACAGGTCGCCACGAAGGCTCGGTAGATGCAGTACAGTGGTCCACAGATGCACTAGAGTAGTCTACAGATGCACTCGAGTGGTCTACAGATGCATTATAGGCGTCCACAGTGGTCTACAGATGCACTAGAGTGGTCTACAGATGCACGACAGTGGTCTACAGATGCACTAGAGTGGTCTACAGACACACTAGAGTGATCTACAGATGCACTAACGTGGTCTACAGACACACTAGACTGGTCTACAGATGCACTAGAGTGGTCTACAGACACACTAGAGTGGTCTACAGATGCACGACAGTGGTCTACAGACACACTACACTGGTCTACAGATGCACTAGAGTGGTCTACAGATGCACGACAGTGGTCTACAGATGCACTAAAGTGGTCTACAGACACACTACACTGGTCTACAGATGCACTAGAGTGGTCTACAGATGCACTAGAGTGGTCTACAGACACACTAGAGTGGTCTACAGATGCACTAAAGTGGTCTACAGACACACTACACTGGTCTACAGATGCACTAGAGTGGTCTACAGATGCACTAGAGTGGTCTACAGATGCACTAGAGTGGTCTACAGATGCACTAGAGTGGTCTACAGACACACTAGAGTGGTCTACAGACACATTGTAGTGCATATGTAGACCATGTACTGCATCTGTAGACCACTGTCGTGCATCTGTAGACCACTCTAGTGCGTCTGTAGACCACTCTAGTGCATCTGTAGACCACTCTAGTGCGTCTGTAGACCACTCTAGTGCATCTGTAGACCAGTGTAGTGTGTCTGTAGACCAGTGTAGTGTGTCTGTAGACCACTCTAGTGTGTCTGTAGACCACTTTAGTGCATCTGTAGACCACTCTAGTGTGTCTGTAGACCACTCTAGTGTGTCTGTAGACCACTCTAGTGTGTCTGTAGACCACTCTAGTGCATCTGTAGACCACTCTAGTGTGTCTGTAGACCACTTTAGTGCATCTGTAGACCCCTATACTGCATCTGTAGACCACTGTTGTGATCTGTAGACCCCTCTAGTGCATCTGTAGACCACTGTCATGATCTCTAGACCACTGTGGACACCTATAATGCATCTGTAGACCACTCTAGTGCATCTGTAGACCACTCTAGTGTGTCTGTAGACCACTCTAGTGTGTCTGTAGACCACTCTAGTGTGTCTGTAGACCACTCTAGTGCATCTGTAGACCACTCTAGTGTGTCTGTAGACCACTCTAGTGTGTCTGTAGACCACTCTAGTGCATCTGTAGACCACTCTAGTGTGTCTGTAGACCACTCTAGTGTTTCTGTAGACCACTGTCGTGCATCTGTAGACCACTCTAGTGTGTCTGTAGACCACTCTAGTGTGTCTGTAGACCACTCTAGTGCATCTGTAGACCAGTCTAGTGTGTCTGTAGACCACTTTAGTGCATCTGTAGATCACTCTAGTGTGTCTGTAGACCACTCTAGTGCATCTGTAGACCACTGTCGTGCATCTGTAGACCACTCTAGTGCATCTGTAGACCACTGTGGATGCCTATAATGCATCTGTAGACCACTGTCGTGCATCTGTAGACCACTCTAGTGCATCTGTAGACCACTGTGGACACCTATAATGCATCTGTAGACCACTCGAGTGCATCTGTAGACTACTCTAGTGCATCTGTGGACCACTGTACTGCATCTACCGAGCCTTCGTGGCGACCTGTGCAGCACTTTGGGTGACCTGGTCATGTTAAATGTGCTTTATAAATATTTGTTTTAAGTTGTGTTGAGTTGCAGTATAGTGGTCTATATTAGATACAGTACAGTGGTCAATGTATGTGGTCTATAAATGCAGTACAATGGTTTATATATGCAGTACAGTGGTTTATAGATTCAGCACAGTGGTCTAGATACAGTACAGTGGTCTCATGCAGCTATAGATACAGTACAGTGGTCTCATGCAGCTATATATACAGTACAGTGGTCTCATGCAGCTATAGATACAGTACAGTGGTCTCATGCAGCTATAGATACAGTACAGTGGTCTCATACAGCTATAGATACAGTGCAGTGGTCTCATGCAGCTATAGATACAGTACAGTGGTCTCATACAGCTATAGATGCAGTAAAGTGGTCTCCTTTTTACAATAGGCGGAAATTACATATTTGTACTGCATGCAAAACACTGCATGGTTCTTGCCCAAAACTGCATGAGATTGGCATAAATTTGACATGTCTGTACAGGGGAGGCTTGTAGGTATCCATTTAACCCATTTCCATTCACATATATTGAGGTGCACAGCTCAAGGGACCATTTGGAAAATGGTGATGGTCGTTTTTCCCTCGCCAAAATGTTGTCTTAACTTTGAATCATTAGGTATTTAGCCCCCTTCCTGACAAGGTAGCATGAAAAGGTTGCTCTCATTGGAAACCTGAGGTTGTCTGGAATCAAATGGTATCTCTATCTTTGGGCTACGTCTAAATTTGAGCGTTCCACAGTCTCCGAAAGACACTCTCGCCGGCGTTCCAGCCAGCCATCTCCCAGGTCTCATAGGGGTAATAAAACATTGAAAAAAACACACTTGGGACCACTTTTTTTCTTGGGATCATCAAAATCCCAATATTAGAGGTCCTATGGATGCCAAAAATCAAAACTAGAAAAAAAAATAAGCAGTCGCGCGTGGACCCCTCCTAGGGCCTCTACTATTTTCATTAGGCACAGCTTTTTCATTCTTTAGCACCAGCCGTGCCAGAACCGCTGCTGAGACCATTACATGGACCACAAAATGCCTTAAATATATCATTTTTTATCAAGTTAAAGAAAAGCACAAAGCATAGAAAATTGGTAAGTATTGTTGAGTCACTCATAACATAGGTACAGAACTAAGTCACAGATCCAGTGTGAGAAAAACGCTGTGAAATAATACACATATATTGTCATATCCTTTTATTCAATTTGTCACACTTTTCATTTCATTTGTTTTGGTTATAACTACATTTGTTTTTGAAAAAGTTAAAGCTATTTTCTGATAGTAATCATTGCAGACTCTGTTCAGTAACAGGGGTCTCTCTAGCTCGTTGGTTGCCAATTTCAGCCAATCAGGAGAGAGTCAGCTTAAATTTAATAGTGTTCCAGAATTTTGTCTGCTCATTTCTTTGTGTCATCACTTCCAAATTCACTTGTTTACTGTATGAGTTCTCTCTCCTGATTGGAAAAAATGGGTATCCTGACCTGAAAACGTATTTTCTGTTAGTTTTTACTAAATAACTGAAGATACAGGGAGTCCCCTGTTACTGACTAATCGCTCAACGGAATAATCACTCAACAGCAATGATCATATTATAGAGCTATTTAACACGTATTGTGGTGGCCAAAATTCACATAACCATCATTATGGTATGGACTCATTTAATGCACAAAGTATAAGTTGAAGTAGTAGCCTATACTCTCTGCAGTAGTATGATGTCTTGGGCTCCTGACAGACAGGTGATTCCCGTGGAGCCTAGCTCCCTCACAACAGCTGTTGACACACCAAACTATTTACAGTATCCCAGGCAGAGTGTAACCCATTTTGTTCATTAGCCTATAGATGGGGACTGACCATCAACAGCTGATTTCACATGAATCTATTCTATTTGTAAAGTGCCGATTATGGGTGTGCTGAGAGGGTTGACCAGCTGGTTGTGTGGACTTCTGCAACTTCCATTACAGTATTGTCACAAAACAATAGAACTTACTGCACCTTTTAAGCATACAGTGGTACGGATTCTTGTGAACAATTGATCAGTTCAGCTGGAAATAATTAGTGAGCTTGTAGATCTGCTATTTCTTAAAAGGATTGTAATTTTTTGAAGAGCTTGAGCACTTTTGCTTTGGTACTTATTTTTTGGGTGCCAATACTTTTGTACTTTTACTCAAGTAATATTTTGAATACAGAGTATCAGAGTATTTGTATATTGTGGTACTGTTACTTAAAATCTTCCACCACTAGTACTGTGCCATGAATTAATTCTAAAATAGTTTTTTCACTGAAAATGTCATGTTGCCCATACTACAGAATGGCAGCTCGAGTCGTGACCAGTTTTTTTTCCCCTCCATGTACAAACATGACAGGGATTTAATGTAGTTCACGCTGCGCTGATGTTTCCTGCCAACGTGCAATCGTTGCTGCTTTTATCTTTTTTCATCTGGGCTCTGCTGTTTATTTTAACACCGCATCAAAAATAGATGCAGAGGAAATACGTTTAGGCTTCTTTCAAAAATAACAGTCTGCAGCAGTAGCCTTCTCATCATGCAACAACCCCCTATGCACACGCACACACACACACACACACACACGCGCGCGCGCGCGCGCGCGCACACACACACACACACACACACACACACACACACACACACACACACACACCCCCAGTCACACACACACACACACACATGCCCTCCCCCTTCGCTCAAATGCTTCTTCCCACCGTCTCTCCATCTCTTTCTCTCTTTTATCTTTGTATTTGACCTGGCCGTTATCTATACTCTATACTGAATGGGGGAAGGTCTGGGCATTGAGAGTCTGCTGTGGGTGCAGTGAATGGACGGCATGGCTGGGTGAGCATGCAGGGGAGTCCCAGTGGAGAAGGTCAGGTTGGCCTGCCAGTACCTTGCCCCGCTCTGTGCCTCTTTCTTATGGAAATGGTCATGGTGAGACCGTGCCCAGGGTGCGTGTGTGTGTGTGTGTGTGTGGGGGGGGGGGGACGAAGTACATTTTGTTGCTGTCGGGCTAGAAACCTTTTATCTCCATCTTTTTGTGTTTCTTTTCCGTAAATTAACGCAGCTTCACACAAATGCATCAAAAGTAGCAGATCCAGCTCGAAACGTGGGCGCGAATCGACGCGTTTTGATCTTGTCGATCTGCTGCGTTTGCTATTTTTTTATTTGAATCCTGAAAAGTAACAGTTTTGGATATAATATGAGGTTTCCACCCGACAGAGATGCTTTACTTGAATACTGTAACCTACTTAAGTACATTTTTGGAGTCTGTACTTTACTTGAGTATTTGTATTTTTGGATGCCATTTTTAACCCGAACCTTAAAGGCAAAAATAGCAGACGTGCTGAGCTTGTACACAACACGTCACAATATGTTTGTATTTCAGTTATTTTCACTATTATTTTTTTTACCATATCTGGAAAATCTTAGATATTTGAGGGGAAATATCTAAACTTCAATACAGCAGTGTATTGATATATTTTTAATGTAATTTGTACTTTTTAATACTTTACAACTTTTTTTAATTCATGTACTTTTGAATAGTTAAGTAATTTTAAAAGCAAGTTCTCCCGTACTTTAACACAAGTACAAATTTGACAGAGCAGCTTTTACTTGTAGTCGAGTAATATTTGACTAGGAGTATCTATACCTACAGTGAGCTTTGTACCTCCCAGGTACAAAGCTCCCAGTGGGAAGGAAGGAACATCCTGTCCCGAAAACAGAGTATGGGGCTCTGTTTTCGGGACAGGATGTTCCTTCCTTCCCACTGGAGAGACCAGGGTGTCCCGTGTAAAAGTATGGGTCATTGGATATAGTCTGGCTGACCCCCCCAAGAGGTTCCATCGGGCTGGGGATACGTGGCCCGACTCAGAGGGCCTTTTGTGCACCACTGGGGTAACATGGTTTTCTCATGGTCCACAGGTTACTACAGAGAGGCCAGGCACACAGGAAAGGCCCCCAGACACAGCAACACAAGGCCTATGGCACTGTCTGGACCACAGGTATCCTTTCACTGATGCCGCTGCTTGGATAGTACTTAGAGTTGTTCCGTTACCGATAACAGTATCGGAAAAGCTGCCGGTATACTGGCTAAAAGGCTGGTATCGGCGAGTATCCCATTCTGATATACCATGTTTATCACAGGATGAGATTTCATTTGCAGAAATATTTTTGAATTGCACTACTGTTTTGTATTCTTACTGTACGATTTACACTATTATTTTACTAATGCACTTAAACTATTATTAATGGATTGTTTTCAATTTAATTTCAAGGACCCCATAACTCTCCATTTTTGTACCATTTGTACTTTCTTACAGAGTTACAGACTTATAAGGGTCCATTTGGAACCTCCGCAAGGAACCCAGAGGGTCCCTCGACCCCACTTTGAGAACCACTGTCCTAGATTTGTTTTAACTACACAACGGTATCGGATCGGTACTCGGTGTCGACCGATACGCAAGTTATGGGTATCGGAATCTGTATCGGGGAAGGAGAAAATGGTATCGGTACATCTCTAATCGTACTCGGTCACACACTCACACACAGTATTTCAGCTTGCACAGTGGTAAATGGTCTGTGGAGCAGCTCAGCCACATCCTTTGACCACCGCAGAAATATAGCAGAATACTGCACTTTCTGGAATCTGAAGAGCAGCAGAGGTTACCTGTCTCGCTCTCTACTGACACTATAGACAGACAGGTAGCTGTCGCTGTCGGGCAGAAACCTTGTTTCTCTATATTTCATCTTTTTTATGTTTCTTCATAAATGTATGCCCTATTAAAAGCCCACTCCACACCAATGATTTGCCATGCAACTCCATGCAACTACTCGCAACCATTAGTTACTAGTTGCAAGGAGTTGCATTGGTGTGACATGGCCTTAAAGGGATAGTTCACCCCCAAAATGATTACTATCGATTACTCACCCCATGGAGACTTGAATTCATGGATATGTTTAGTTTTTGTCGCATTCCTAAGCCAGTTATTTGATGACCAGCAGCGGTTTTTGGTAGGAGACTCAATGAGTAGTTTTTTTGGGTGAACTGCTCCTTTAAAACTGTTTTGTTGCATCTACTACAAGCTCACAATGTGTCACACAATGTGACACGTTGTGAGCTTTTATATCGGTAATTCTTTGCTATTTCTTTATGTTTTTGCAAATATGTGTGTAGCGGACCCAGCTGGACATAAAAGGAGTTGGAGCTCGACTGATGAGGTTACCATTTTATTTGTATTCCCAACGTGAAAACTAGAACAGAAAACATACAATACATACATCAAAAGTCAATTCATAAACATCAATAAACCTAACAAAAACATATCTAAAACTTCATATAAACTCCTAAACATTATGAATACATTGTACCTTATCCTAGACATTGCCTACATTATCCATACCATTAGACAGAGCATAAACAACTATAAGAAAACAATAAAACTCAAAGAAGTATCCACAGTGACAACAACAGTACCAAGAAAACATATACAATAATACCTTTTTCCCCTTCCAGCTAGGTGCTATAGGCAGAGTTCTGTAACTGTCAGTCCTTTCCTTGACCATCCTTTCAGGTCTATAGTCCGTCCTTCCTTGACCATCCTTTCAGGTCCTTTAAACAAACATTTTCTCTCTGTCACTGCTAGGTTTAAATAGCCCCCTTTCAGGAAGCCAGCCGCCCTGACTTCCTGTTCCGGCTAGAGCCTTCAAAATAAAGGTTTGGCTGTACCAGGGTCCGTTACACTCCCACCAAATTATACAGTGATTTTAAAACAGTTAAAAATTACAAATGATTTACACTCAAAATCAAAATCATGTGACCCCAGACGCATTTAAAATTCTTAAAACAGGTAGCAATGACCTGAACCATTGTTCTCCCACCTTGAGTCCTTCTCCCAGCTTGACCAGGTTTCCCTCCTGTTGTTTAGGCAGGGAAGCCTGTGCTTCATCTGGTTGTCCTCGTCGCAGTGGCACTCCTCTAGCCCCCCGTTCCGCCTCTACTGCAGCAGCCGGGGCATCTTCCTTGGCGTCCTTCTTGTAAGCCACCAGAGCCACTGCTTTTGGGGCCTGGCCCTCTGGACTCCGAACAACAGCCTGGACTTGATTCTGAGGGACGGCATGAGTCTCGGCCCCTCCGACCTGCGGAGCATCAGCTTCAACTGAAAGTGCCTTGGGATCTGAGCCCAGGCCAGCTGCACCCTGCTGGGCTGAGTCTTTGGGCTTCACTGCTGCTCCCGCCATCACCTGGTCTATGGGCTTCACTGCTGCTCCCTCAATCACCTCCAGGTGTTTCTTGATGCCCTTTTCTTCCAGAGCACCCTGGCCTGATCGTTTCTCTTGGATCTCCTTGTGTTGCTCCTCTATAACAACCAGGAGTTTCTCCCGCTGGTCCAGGAGTCTTTTCTGCTGCTCCTCTTGCTCCATCCGTGCCTTATCCTCCGCTTCCCTTGCGGTGAGCTCTGCTGCTGCCTCAGATGAGGGTGTGGAGTGAAAAGAATCATAACTAAACCGTTCATGAAAATATGGCACTTCCATTCCATTAAATTTTCCATCTACCATACCCTCATGAACAATTTCAAAAATATCATTCGATATAGATTCACATGCATCCACTTTCCACCGTAGACCATTTTCTGGTGTGATGCATTTTCGGATTTCAGAATACCATTTAGAAATGTCCTTACTTTTCTCCAATGTGTCAATGACAAGTTTTGGGTCACTCTCAGCAACATTGGACTTTAACTGTTTTCTTGCAATACGTACAATGACCTTCCACTGGTCATATAAGTAGAGAAGCTCTTTTACTTTTTGCTCAACCCCTGAGTCTATATAGTCATCTGACTCATTAACCATCATGCTAGTAATATCTGGCATTCTGCCTTAGATTTAGCAAACAATAATGTTAACAGATATGCGCTTAGTTGACTAAATAAAGACCTTCAATAAATGTAACACAGTAAATAATACTACCTTTTATAACTGTATTGCAAATTCAACAATAAAGACCTTAGAAATCATAAACATCTGAAAATTAAACAATCCTTATTCAAAACATTTCCATATTTAAATTCACAATTCACTCTCCATATGGTCCTTATCTTTTGTTTCCCGAACTTGTGTATAATGTTCTGTAGCTGTACCGTTTGTGTCCATGTAACTGTTCACCAGATCCATGAAACAGGATTGATGGTGTAGAAGTTGAGCTCAGATGCCACAGAGTGAGAGAAATCCATTTTATTGCAGGTGTAGAGGTGACAGCAGGTGTTGGGTGGAGTTTCTACTCGGTAGATGTAGAGAAGATGGGTAAAGTTTTCACTGTAGCGGACCCAGCTGGACATAAAAGGAGTTGGAGCTCGACTGATGAGGTTACCATTTTATTTGTATTCCCAACGTGAAAACTTGAACAGAAAACATACAATACATACATCAAAAGTCAATTCATAAACATCAATAAACCTAACAAAAACATATCTAAAACTTCATATAAACTCCTAAACATTATGAATACATTGTACCTTATCCTAGACATTGCCTACATTATCCATACCATTAGACAGAGCATAAACAACTATAAGAAAACAATAAAACTCAAAGAAGTATCCACAGTGACAACAACAGTACCAAGAAAACATATACAATAATACCTTTTTCCCCTTCCAGCTAGGTGCTATAGGCAGAGTTCTGTAACTGTCAGTCCTTTCCTTGACCATCCTTTCAGGTCTATAGTCCGTCCTTCCTTGACCATCCTTTCAGGTCCTTTAAACAAACATTTTCTCTCTGTCACTGCTAGGTTTAAATAGCCCCCTTTCAGGAAGCCAGCCGCCCTGACTTCCTGTTCCGGCTAGAGCCTTCAAAATAAAGGTTTGGCTGTACCAGGGTCCGTTACAATGTGCAATATTTTACATTTTTACGCCTATAATGCCAAGCACATTTGTAAAATATTTTGTTCCACGGACCTCCAGAAGCAAAGGTTTGAGTTACAAATGTTCACTTAAACAATATATATATATATTCAAAGATTTGCACACATTTTCACGATGCAAGAAAATAGCAGATCTACAAGCTCATAGCGCAGCACTTGGTGCCGCACTATGAGCTTGTATATCTGCTATTTTTTTAATAGCCAAAGAAATGTAAAATGACAGAGATGCGTTTGAATGGGTTAAAACCGGGAAAGCATCTGTGTCATTTTAGATTTTAGCTATATACAACGTATGTTTTTTAGAAAACTTAGGATTTAGAACAGTGGTTCTCAAAAAATCTCGTGCCGTGCTGTGAGCTGGTACATCTGCTATTTTTTGAAAATGTTTGAACATTTTGGAAATTATTTGAAAGTGTTTAAAATATATATATAATTTAGAATTCTTAAACACAAATCTTCTCTTTTGGGGGTCCCTGGCAAAAAGCGTTTTCAGATCGGGGGTCCGCGGCCAAAATACATTTGGGGGTCCTTGGCACGAAAGAGTTTGAGAACTACTGATTTTAGAAGGCATTTGTAGAATCCGCCTCAGGTTTTAATGGGTTAATATGGACCTGCGCTCCATAGCTAGGACAACAGCCTACGGCGCTAGGTGCTACTAATGCCATATCCTCTGTGTGTTTGTCCATGTATGATTTTCTAAGCAGCGTGGTCTGAATCAGTAACACGTTTTGGCCCAAGAGAACACATAGAACACTGTTTGTGAATCATTTACTGTACAGCTAGTAGCTGTATGTACACGGTGAGATGGACACAGTTTGATGCGGTCCACAAGAGATGCACATGGTCAAGCATTGGAATTTGGGGTAGATTATATAGCACTGGTTCTAAAAGTGGGGTCAGACAATTGCTATGCTAAATGCTAAATTATTGATAGTTGATTGATTGATTTATTGATTTATTGACTGACTACTTTACTGACAGTTTGCAAAAAGTGCAGAGGTACAGTTATACAATGATGCTAAAAGGATAACACAAAAAGCCATGAGGGCTTGTTTCCATTGTGGTCCTGTGTATTAAATTCATCATGACATATAAAGACATACAATACTGCACAAGAAATCATCAATACTTTGGAGTGTGTACAAATGGAACCAAATGGACCCGTAAGCAATTTGGTTCCATTTGTACACACCCGGAATTATGGGGGTCCATGGCCTATAATCATGCATACCAAACTGGGAGTCCTTGAAATTAAGAGAGAACCACTGGATTATAGAAACGCAATTTTTCTGGAGGGGGGTAACTGTAACCATAATAACGCCATTGTTGTGTCTCAATCCTCTCCTTGAAAACAACTGTACCCATAATAACACCATTGTTGTGTCTCAATACTCTCCTTGAAAACAAGTTCTACCAGCTCCTTTATAATGATACAGTTAATTGGTGTATCGGCTTGTACGTGTATGGTAACTGGGCCTGTTGGATCATGTTATAATGGCTGTCGGGTTAGCGATCCATAACAGTAGAGCTTTAATCCACTCTTAATGGGGTTCACCTAAGGAGAAGTCATGATGTAAGGTAACATGAGGAATGTGTTCAAAGTGGAAGCACTGAATTCCGTTTCCCTCACGTTTACATAAATGTCTCGTATCTCACCTCTCATCATACCTCTCTGCCTATTTTCATCCATTAAGCAGTCAGTAATGTAACGTAACAAAGTACAAGTACTCTGATACGATACTTACGTCATGTTTGGGAGGATCTATACTTTACTTGAGTTTATATATTCATCAAGACCTTCACTTCTACTTCAAATACATTTAAAACTAGAAAAAGTGCTCCTCGGAGCACAGGTCTCCGCCAGGTCAGATAGGTTATTGTGGCCTCCTGGTGGCACTATAGTAGGCCAATGTGAAAAGGGTGCCATTTCTTCCTTGGCCTTAAAAGGCAATCGGACACTGCGTTCATGATTTGAGGCATTTTGTTCCAAAAATGCTGGTGGATAATTTCTGTGCCAATCTTTTATTTGCACAGGCTTTGATTTTGACCTCCAGGTACTCAAGTGTCTTTGTGAGAAGAATAGTGGAGGCAGGCTGGCATGGTGAAAGTGTTTACATATTCATATGAATGAAAGGTTTTTGTTTTTTGTCTATGATTGAGTACCTGGCGCAAGGACTCTTATGGTGTGTTTGTGCTTTCATGAACCATTAGTTGAGAGGTAGACCATTATTCAGCCCTGGATGCTATTGAGTGATTGAATTAAAAATACGAGTGTGAAAGCTACAAGTGGATACCTACAAATGGAAGGAGATGGGTAATTATTTCTCTGGTGTGATGGAAAAGAAATCCACTCAAAACTAGAACCATTAGTTGAGAGGTGGGTGCATCATTCAGCCCACGATGCTATTGAGTGATGGAATCAAAACAACATGACTGTGTAAAATTCATTTTTTTTTATCTCAAACTTGGCCGCAAATTGATGGAGCTGGAGAATTCTCTCCTTGATGTGATGGACGAACTGCACCCAAAACTCATCTGCTATTTTAGGTTGATAAAGTATGCCACTGAAAATGTTGTAATGTGACATTTTAAAGCTATCCAGCTACGTTCCCACCCGTTTGAATTCCGCAACCGGTTGGTTTACCAGGCTACTTGAAAGCTACATCATTCTGAAAGTAGTGAATCTGGATATGTAGTTCAGCTAGTAGCTCATCACAACACGTGAGAATGTAAATTATCCAGCCTCTTTATTGCTTTATTTAAGATTTTTTTTAAAGTTATTTTTTGATAATGATAGTACATTTAATGTGAACAACTTCAACACTCACGTGATGTTTTTATGGGTGACTATAACTTTTCCCTTTTTTAAATAAAACTGGCACATCCGCTGGACGGCAGGTGCAGGACCAACAGTGGATCAAGGCAGGATAAAAAAAAAAGTCTGCACAGTGAGACTTTTCAAAAGCTCCCAATCAAGGCTTTATTGATTATTGATTGATAATCAATAAGACCTTGATTGGGAGATTTTGAGAAGTCTCAGTGTGCAGACTTCTATTTTTTTATCCTGAATATAACTTTTACCACTTTCAAGTAAGATATCTTTTACTTTTACGCAAGTATGGCTTTCACTGTGAGCAGTTTTGATGTTATGGTGTGGTACAGGGTCAACTATATAACAGCGAGGATCAGAAGTCAAGCTAAATAGTGTTACCAATATGTTGATGTAAGATCATGTGAGTGATGTGACCTATTTTATTACTGGTCAGACCAACAGTCATTACTTTTCTCTTAACCCAGGGCCATGCAGTTTTCAAAGGAATTGCCAGAGAAGAACGCTGAACTTAACTTTACTTTGTTTCTTTGTTTGTTTATTTAGACGGGACAAATTGCACATTAATGAACATTCACATGGACGTGAATTCAATCAACTGAACATGTAAACATGTCGGATTTAGCTAGAAGCTAATTTCCATCCGCAGTCCCCACACAAAAGAAACACCACAATAACAACATGACAAAAACAAACCCCAGTGTTTTATTTCCCTGTAGGAAACCAAACATGTTTAACTACTTTCACCTGGTGTCCCTATTTTGACCATGTCATTATTATTAGCTAAATTCATCAAAATCTTTAAAAAAAAAAAAAAAACTGAAAAAAAAAATATCCACAAAGCCCATGACATGTTGCAGAGCTTGTAGATCTGCTATTTTGAAAGATTTTTGAATAGGGCTCAAGTGGTTATATTTGCAATTAATTGTACGGAAATGGTAAAGAATTAATTCCGATCAATAATTGGGGTAATTTAAACAGGAGCCTCCGAGCAGAAGAAGGTAATGTGCATTGTGGATCTCGTCACACACAATCTCTCTCTGAAACAGCAAAAAACAAAAAAAGAGACATCAGCAAAAAATAAATACACTAGAAAATCCCTATCCCTACACATTGGTGTTTTCCTTTAAGATGACTTGTTCTGCATAATCACTCTTACGCCTCAGACAGCCTGGTCTAATCACGTTAAAGATGCTCGTCCCAGTGAGAGATGGATGTTGTGCGCCTGCCAAGAGAGCCACCGAGTCAATATCTGGGCAGAGTAACACAGGTCTACACCCCACACACACACGCACACGCACACGCACACGCACACACACACACAGTGGTGGAAAGTCATTGAGTACATTTACTTAAATGTTTTTATACTTTAAATCTAGTGGTGCCAAGGACACCCAAATTGATATATATTTGGCTGCGGACCCCCATCTGTAAATGTGTTGTGCAGAAGAGAAGATTTGTGTAAATAAAAAATCCAAATTATTCAAAATATCAATATTTTTCGACAATGTTCAAAAATAGCAGATGTACGAGCTTGCAGCGTGGCACGACTTGAAAAGTATATTTTGATACCAATAATTTTGTGCTTTTAGAGTATTTCTATGTTGTGGTATTACCACTTTTACTCAAGTAAAAAAGCCTGCTCATGCTTCTTTCACCACTGCACTTAGTGTACACACGTGCACACACTTCAAAAGGTTGACATCTTGACACTTGCATTCATTGACCCTTCATTTGTCACAGCATGTTATGCTGAGTTGCGTAACCATAGCAACTACATGAAGTGTATCTAGCCCCTATGGCTATAGTTTATGAGCTAAACAGGGCTAATTTATTCACTTTAATGAATGTCGAGCCGTGTGTGTGTGTGTGTGTGTGTGTGTGTGTGTGTGTGTGTGTGTGTGTGTGTGTGTGTGTGTGTGTGTGTGTGTGTGTGTGTGTGTGTGTGTGTGTGTGTGTGTGTGTGTGTGTACACTTGTGTTACTATACTTGCGAGGGCCAAATGGCCCCACAAGTAGAGCAGAATTTGAGAAATACACATTGTGAGGATCATCTTCCTGGTCCTCACAAGAGAAACTGTTGTTTTAAGGTTAGAGTTAATAGGCTTTCAATTACGGAAAGATTCAGGTTGGTGTTAGTTAGCGTTAGGATTAGACATGTATAGGCTATAGGTTTAGGGCTTAGGGTTATAGAGTTAGGCCTGATGTATTCTTAGTTGCGTGCTGGTGTCGCGCTGTAGAAAAAAGCCTATCTACAAGCTCACAAGTTGTTAAATTTGTAGATCTGCTATTTTTCGTCTATTTGTGTGTGTGTGTGTGTGTGTGTGAATGTGAGGTAGAGAGAGGGCAGGAGTAGAGGAGTGAGCAGGATGTCGTCTCTGTCGGGTGGAAACGGAGACAAAACAGTCCAAAACTGTTACTTTTCACGATTTAAATAAAAAAATACCTGATCGACAAGCTCAAAACGTGCCGCGTTTCGCGATTGTAGATCTGCTATTTTCTATACTTTGTGTGACGCTGTAGTATGCTCAAGTACGTATATATTACGTGTATATATTACACACACACACACACATAGTTGTGGAGTCCTGGTTGGTGTTACTCATCAATGAGAAGCAGTGCTGCAGAGGCCCCTTTCAAGTTGACCAGCCTTGGGCGTTGGCTGCCAGGCAGTAGGCTATAGTTGAGCTGCAGCTTGGCCTGCTGGTCACCTCATCCTCAAGGCAAACGCCACCGCTGCTGTCCCCAACACACCTCCCTGTCATCCTGCCTTTAAGGCCAGTTAGAGGAACACTTGGCTCTCTCTAGGCATTGATTTTGACAGACATCAAAGTGTGTTTCATCTTCCCAGGTGAAGCGGTTTACAGCCTGTGGTTTTCCCCAGGGAGTGGGGGGTGGGGTGGGCTGGGGATATTGTTGGCAACTGCCGGGTTTTGTTTTGACTCTGTCAGGCCCGCAGGGCCACCTGTGTTTAAAATACCGAGGCTGACTGTGTTATATGGCCGGCTGGCTGGCTCTGCTGATGGATCTGCCCCCGTGGCGTGGGAGATTAACTTCTAATCTCTGGGTAGTACTGCCTACATATGTGGTATACTCTGTAATATACGCTGCCAAAATTCCATTTCAGATCCCCAAATCAAAAACTTGCGCATGAGCTGCTGACATTTTGTTTTGTAATTGCAGTGAACCTCCGATTGCCATGATAATGAAAGGTTTGCTTGTGTATGTGTGCATGCGTATTATGCAAGTGTAGGAGGATGCAGAGGAAATTACTAAGAAGATGGCAGAAGCAGCAGTTAGGCTGCCACCCCCCAGGCACCTGCCCAGCACCTTTTCTCCACACACATGCAGTGTGTGTGTTAGAGAGAGAGAGAGAGAAAGAGAGAGAGAATGACAGTGTACTGTTTTTAATCCATGAAGACCGGGAACGCATCTGTGTCATTTTAAGATTTCTTTGGCTATTCAAAATAGCAGATATACAAGCGCCGTGCTATGAGCTTGTAGATCTGCTAATTTTTGAAAAATCTTGAAAGTTTTTGCAAATCTTTGAATAAATATATTTTTAAAGCAAACATTTATAGCTCAAATCTTTGCTTCCGGCAGTAGGCTAGCTTACTGACAGAACAACTGCCTGGAACAAAACATTTTGAGATGGGGGTCCGCTGCCTTTTCTAAATCCTAACAGTATGCTGCTATATCAGTGGTGCTCCAACTTTTCCACGTCAAGGACCCCCAAAATGATATGTATTTGGCCGCGGACTCCCATCTCAAAATATGTTGTTCCAGGGACCCCCAGAAGCACAGATTGGAGTTAAATTTTTTCGCTTTAAAACACATATATATATATATATATTAAGATTTTCACACATTTTCCACGATTTTTCAAAAATGAGCTTGTATATCTGCTATTTTTGAATAGCCAAAGATGTCTTAAAATGACACAGATGCGTTCCCCGTCTTAATGGATTCATTATGATGGCTGTCCTCGCATGGTGCCAGTGTGGAACATAAGGACATCCTCAGACGAGAATGCCCAATGCAATTCACTCTTGCGAGCCACAAGGAAATCATCTTTACCGTTGTTCCCAGCTCCTTTTTCCCTTTCTCTCATGTCTCTCCATCCTGCTTGTTCAAGACACTTATAAATAAAATCCCGTTAGCCGGCAGAGTGGCCCCTGTGATTCCCACTCCTTGCATGTTGCTGATAACGGCACAAGAATGGAAAGAAATGGCACTGAGTAACATTATGGGACTTTCTGTGCTCATTTATTATACTCATGCCTGGGGGGCTTGTTGTTTCACTAAAACCCTCTTCAAATATAAAAACAGGTCCGTTGCGATTTATTTTCTTATTTTTTTCCTTCATTCTACATAGGACCAGTCTGGTACATTAAGGACAACACTTCACTCTAGAGTGTTTTGACATTTTCGCAATCCCTTTGGTTTCTTCTACAGTTCTGATTGTACCACTCCACTTTAGAGTCTCTCTCCGGAACATTCTGTGCACCAGCTCACCCAATAATGTGTTCCTGTGTGGCACATTGTTTTTTGGTTGACAATACATCTGGGAGCTTTTAGTATAGTGAAACTGAGAGACACTGAGAGCTGATATATTAAATATGGTGAGCATTGAGCAATGTGGAATATGAACGAGTGCCCTAAAGCTTGCGTGAAATTAAACGCCCCCCTCCCCACAACCCAACCACCCCCACCTCTCTCTCTCTCTCTGCAGCACATTGTTGTAATTGGAAAACCATGATGTCAGTGGCATTCTTGCTGGAGGAGTCAAGGAAAAATCCTACAGAACACTCCCTGACAGTAAGCTGACAGTGGCATTATGAAAAGAACAATGTGCCCCACGTATAGTATAGCTGAATTTAGCTTTATCTCTGTTCCAGCAGTAGCCTACACCAGGTGGGACATGTGAAAAGGCTGTGTCATTGTTCAGTTATCGCTGTACTTGCTTTTTCTTTTTTTTTTGCTCGGAGTGAGATCTCTTGCATTTAATACGTTTTCTCTTCTGTTGATGCAACAGAAATGTAACTACTTAATTTTAATCATGCGCATCTGATCTGGTGACATTGTCAAGTGTAATAATGTATGTCTTTACGGAGCCTATAGTCTTTATTTCCATGATGTGCCACTGACTGAGCTCTTTAGAGAAAATGCTAATTCGGACAGGCATCTGTTAACAATATGTGAAGGAGAAATGAACCGAATAGCAAATATCCCACAGTTCTGTGACTGTCACATCTCCCCATTCTTATATAAACACCTGCCGTCAATACGAAAGAATGTGCCTGTTAAAGCCCTTATACATTTATATAACAAACATATGGAGCGAGACAATGTGTGCAGTTCTGAATGGGATAACCCACTTTCCTAAATGGCAACAAATACTGTGTTACCTCTGGATTCTGATTCCGTGGTGGGAACTCCATTTGGCCTGAGGCTAGGCCGAAAACACACCATTTATTTCTCACTATTCCCTTCCCTGTCCTAGAGAGACACCAAGCGCACACACACACCATCGTGCCTTAACAAGCTCACAGATATTTAATGCCGGCGCTCACACACTCCGGCCCCCCGTTGACTTTTGCTCTGCCATCGTGGTGTGGGCCTGTGGCCAGGATCTTCAGAAGCTCGCATGCCTATGAGGTAAGAATTCTCTAACTCTACTACATCCATCTTGTAAGCTTGTATTTCTTGTAAAAGGAAATGAAAAAAGGGGGCATTTACTGATCCCCGAGGGGAATATTTTTTTCTGCATTTGGCCCAGCAGTGTGCTACTCATGTGAGTGCATGGTGGAGCAGATAGGGCAGGCGTTTGGCAATCTTTTTCAGCCACATGATCACTTGGCCGTTTTCCAAGACTGTCATGATCATCACCCAGTGCCAGACAGTGAAAACCACCATGGCTTTACTTATCATCGGCTGCTATTTAGAATAATACAAGCATAGCATTCAGCAGATCAAACAAGCATAGTCAATTATGTAATAATAAAACCCTAACAAAATAATTCTAAATAATGTAATATTAATAATAAAGGTAAGTCTGACTATGTGGGGAGAAAGGTTTTATGCACATCAAACGAGATCAATTTGATCATCTGGTAGATCAAAGAGGTGGTTGCTCAACCCTGAGTTATGGGGTAACCACCTGGCATCCCTATTTTGGGCAAATTTTCTAAGAAATTTCCAAAATATTTTCAACAATCTACAAAAGTAGCAACATTAGCCCGATCTTCAAGCTCACATGGAGGTGCAGAGGATCGAACCGGGGACCTTCTGATTCCCAGACGGTCACTCAACCTAATGAGCCACATGCACCAATATGCATCTTTTTTTGTATTACCTTAGCTACTGTAATCCTGTAGCTAATCATTTCCCATTCAGGACCAAAAGCAGCTGCAGGAGCCCGAGGTGGAGGTCACCTGTGTCAAGCCAGAAGACGCAGAGGCCCAACAGGGATACGTAGACGGCAACACGGGCCCCGAGCACCCGGAAAACCTGTTGGAGGGGGACCTGGGTCTTGGCAGCGATCCGGCTCTTGCTGGGGAGGCATGAGACCATCCACCCACCCCGCTCGGACTTATCAAAAACCCTGCTGCAGCCCTCAAGGCCAGCCGTTCCTTGAATGGGGTCACTAAACAGGGCGTCCGGGAGAGCAGACCTGAGCGACACGATTACAATAGTCCCAAAAGGTTACTCACTCACTGCCCTGCTCTAGCTTGCACGCACGCACAGTACACACACACACACACACACACACACATATAGTCACCATTGCTCCATTTAAAAAATATACGTATATACTGTATATCGTTTTCATTTAGTTTGACTTTTCTCAGGGAAAATACCAATACCAGCATTGAAATGTACATAATTCCTGTGCTCTGATAGAGTCAAGACTGTATTACTACTTTCAGTGTGCTGTTGTCCACTACATCTCAAAAACAGAAGAGTGTGTAAGACTCCCTGTAGCTGAAAGGTTGGAAACTGTAACTGTGGCAGTAACAATAATAAAACTAGGTTTGTTTAGGGCGTAGAACCAATGGCATTGCTGTATATTAAAAGCATTTGTTCACAAACGTTCTGATGAAAATTCAGTGTGCCCATAAAGTCATCCTTCCATTGCTTGTCAGTGAACAATGCTTCAGGCTGTGGTTGATTATATGAGAGTCACGGGTACTGGTTCTAGCTCGAGAGAATTGTCCATGGAAAAGTACTCAATGGACTGCCTTAGATGATAGACCAGGCACATAATATATGTATTTCTTATCTGAACCGTCTTCCCTTTAATAAACCAAAATGCTATTTTGGTACCAACTAGCTCTGCTCTTCTCTCACTCCTTATTAAACATTTATTTCACTCCCCTCAATTTCTTTTAACTGATTCAAATGTATTCCATTTAATGCATTACGCTGGATTTATACTCACTTTGTGCACGCCGAAAATAGCAGATCTACATGCTTACAACACGTGAGCTTGCAGATCCGCTATTTTTGGTGTGCCACACCACATGCAATCAAGCCCTTAGTATCCCTCTAGTAGTCTACCGCATTTTACTTACAATGTAATGCTGCATCATAGCCCTTCCCAACACTGGCGTATATCAGCAGCATTTGCAAAAAACACGATTAGTGCTTGAACTTTGCGCTGGCTTCTATAAATATGGATTGTAATTTGCTACTTTCTCAACACATAAATCTCAAAGCCCCATTCCGCTCGAGTGAAGCAGAGTGATGGGCACTGATTGAATCTAGTGAAGGTTACAGTAAGCTTTGTGCATATGCAAACTGATTTCTTTTCTCATCGTAATAAGGCCATTGTCCTTGAAGTGAGTGCTTTTCAGAGGTTACGTCATACGCATGGGTGCATTTATGGAATGCTCCTCCATTCTGGTACTGACGGAACATACACAAGAGGGAAACTCACTCAACGCAATACCTTGCACTAAAACTTGGATACAGTTCTGTTAACAGATCTCCCCCCTTGTTGTGGATGTTTACTATTGAATGACAGCAAAAAGCTTTTTGTCTAAACCATTCATTTATCTGGTATTCTTGTTATGGTTCTTTTGAATTTGTACTTCCATGTACTGTTGTTCTCATGTCTTACTAAATAAAGTACATCAATCAATCAATGTTGGGTGTGAAGTCCTGTACCCGTTTGTATGTTCGTCAGTACGTATACAAAAAGAAAAAGAAAAGAAAGCAGCATATATACTGTACATTTCCCTGTCTAAGAACCCTTCTCTCTATGGTAAATAAAAAATGTAAAAATGAAAAAGCTTTTTGTCATGAGCTTCATGAAATTATTTTAACTGTACCCCCTCTGTGTTGGTGATGAGTTAATCTACTTTCCTTTTGTCGTTTATCTCAAGTGTTGACATCGTTTTTTATGTCTTCAACTCATTGAGCATTTTTTTGTGTGTTACTACAGCATTGCCACTGAGCCACGGTTTCCATATTCTAAACATTGTTTACTTCAGAAATGACTTATTATCATGAGCTGCAATTTCATGGCTGCAATGCAGACGACAATAGAATCTGAGTGATCCCATAATGTAATGATAATGTAAAAGGTATGACCTCTGTCCAGCCCAGTGGTTTTCAGTTGGCAAAGTGAGGCACGTCGGTTTGTATTGGAATGAACTCAAGTATGGCTTAAAGGTCTGTGCAAATGTTATATTAATATTAATGTCAATATCATTAAATGTGTTTCGGTAGGTTTGTGTTGCTTGCAAAAGCCTCAATAGCCAATTCTCCTTAGTTATTACACATTTAGTGAAGTAGCGCTCTGCTCAAAGTGTTAGCTTAGTATGAGGACTTGTTCAAGGCCTTGTGTGGCATTTCTTATTCGATCCGGGAACGCATCTGTGTCATTTTAAATGTCTTTGGCTATTCAAAAATAGCAGATCTACAAGCTTGTAGACGAGCTTGTAGATCTGCTATTTTTTTGGAAAGTTTGTGCAAATCTTTGAATATATATATGTATCAAAAGAAAATATCTAAATATTTTGTACTTGTAGAATCGAAACCTCAGGTCTTAATGGGTTAATTGGTGTGCATCAGCACCAAAAGGGTTCGAGAACCACTGGTCTGACAAAAACTGTTTTTGGATGTTGTCTTTGAAGAAATGTGAATGTGATATGTTATGTTATGTTATGTTCCAAACAGATGCATACATTATCTCATTCACTGTGAACTTTACTTGATGCAATATTCCCAGGCCATGTGATTTCATAAGAGCAAGCACTTGTAAACAATTGAAATGGTAGAACATACTGCTTACACCAACATTGATAAGTCATTCAGAGCCCCCTCTCTCTCTCTATGGCATTGTCTACACAGCGGGGGTCTTCAACGTTTTTTCAGGCCAAGGACCCCTTAGCTGAGAGAGAGATGAAGCAGGGAGGGACCCCCACTACATTGCATACAATTGTGGTGCAGATTAAACTTTGTCATCGATTTCATAGATAGCTTAATTGACTATCATCACTCATCAGTGTTGTGTAAATTAATGTTTTTTTTTTAGTTCATTTCAGACATTTCACCACTTAAACCTTCAACACTTGATTTGCTCCTCTTCCCCCCTACACTAAACCTCTGTCGAAAATAGCCGATCTACAAGCTCACAACGCCTCGCAGCGTGATGCGTTGTGAGCTTGTGGATCTGCTATTTTCAGCTAATGTTCCTCAGAATAGAGATGCTTGGGTTCAAGTTGTTAATGTAAAAAAAAAAAAAATCCTATCACACAAACATTTGGCGGACGCCCTGTTGAAGACCCCTGGTCTACAATGTGATATCATCCTGTGATGATTCAGGGACAAAAGTATTTTAAAAAAAACATCCCTTTTTCCTAGACGTACTGCTGTTCTACTCTTCACATCTTTCATCTATGGCACATTAACAGACCAATGTAATGATTGTCTCTGAGTCGAACCAGTTGTTACAAAGAAATATTAACAATGAGGTTTTTTTTTTTATCAATTATTCTTTTTTGTTTTGTTTTCTTCTTCCATCCACTATTTTCACTTTTACAGACATGTAGACTGGAAAACCAAATTCTTATTATTTTTTTCTCAGGTTTTGAACATTCAAAAAATAACGCCCAAAAACATCCACTTGTGAAGTGTTTTCATAGCAAGATACATCAAATTCTACAGTTGTATTTCGTGGTTGCAGCTTCTCTGTTCAAGTCATTGTTCATAGGCTTGCATTGTCAAACACATCCAGTATTCCTGTTACAAAAGAGCTGTGGTCCCTTCAAATACCACTGCAATTCAAATGAGAGAAACAAAGATACATTCCAAATGTGGCCAGTTAGAGCTCGTCCAAAACACTGATTTTAAAGTAAAGCTTTAATTCCACAATAAGAGGAAACGGCACTCGATGCAAAATTAACATTAATTTAAACGTCTTTGGTGGCAGGGGGCGGTGGGCGTAATCACAGTTTGGAGCGAGACAGTAAAGACTTGCTCAAGTCCTTCGCCTCTCCTGCCGTTCTGACTCGATCGTACCCTAGCACGGACATGGAATGGTGGCAATAGTCCTCCACTTGTTTGATCTGCTGAATGCTAAGCACTGTTCTCCATGCAGTAGCAGCTTGTGTGGCGTTCCTGGACGAGACTATGAACGGCTTGGAGGAGGCGCTGGAGCCGCTGGTCATGTTGAGAGCGAACGACTCGATGTCGTGGTTGGCGGTCAGGTTGGCAAAGCGGTAGATGCTGCGCAGAGTCTTCACCGGGCTCTCGACCAGGTCCTCGTACCGCACGGCCATGTACTTCCCCTTGAGCCAGCTGGGCGGGTTTAAGGCAGTCCTCAGCGTCCTGGAGGTGCGGTCGCAGATCACCTCCATCGCCCCGATCGAGTGGTAGTCTGAGCCGTCCTTCTTGTTGGCTTTGTGGCTGGGGTCCACGAAGGGGATCCTGCGCAGTTTGGGGTCCCTGCTCCGGACCACCTGTAAGTTCTCCCTTATCAGGCCGTGTCTGGATTTGATCCTGGAATTGGCCACGGCCCGGGGGTCTCTGACGAGGTGAATCACTTTCAAGTCCAAGGAGGGATCCTCCATGAGCGGGGCCAACACGTTGACGTCCAGAATGCGAACCCCTTTAATGACTATGGTGTTGTATTTGAGGCACTCCTCCTCCAACAGTCGGAGGCTCTGAGGGGGGCACTTTTTACACACCTTATCGTCCACCATGCCCACCACCTCCTTCCTGTAGGCCGAGCAGAGCGGATAGGAGCACACCACTTTGTTGAGCGTGGCCCCAAAGAGTCCCAGGGAGGTAAAGTTCTTTCCTCCGGGGCTGTTGTACAACTGAAACACGGAAAGGTCACAGCGATACAAGGAGCTCAGCATGTCCCTGGCTGCCCCTTGTAAAGAAACGGCGTCGCCCGGGTACAGCTTTTGCCAGATGTGCCACATCGGCTCGTACAAGAAGAACACTTCAGGATTTTGGTTAAAAAGTTCCCCGAAAAAGGAGGAGCCTGACCTCCAGGTGGTCAGCACATAGACCAGCTGTCTCTTTTTGGCCAGCGAGGGCCTGTACAGGAAACGGATATCAGATCTACTCTGATAAGTGGTGCTCCTCATCTGACGATTGCACTGCTGGGGCTCTTTAGTCCATTTGTAGTTGGCCAAGTTCAGCATAGTGAGCACCAGCAGTAGGAAATAGGCCATAAATAACACAATCCTCTTTCGGCGTAGGACTTTCATCACGATCCCCGGCTGTGCTATTATCTTAGTATGGTTCCTGTAGGTCTTGAGCTTCCTCCCATAGCCAGCATCCTTCTCCCAAGGTGCTGTCAACTTCAGTTGTTGATGATATTGTTTGCCTCTCATCTGTAACCTCGGGAGAGTGGGCTCTCTCTTATGGCTTGGGTGATGAAAGCTGCTCACATTTACAGTGCACTAAAAACACGGTCTGTATGGGAACCCGGCGGTGAGCAGTTAGAATTCCACTGATTAGGTAATACAGTCGCCACCATCAATTAGAAATATCGCACTGGAAAAAATCTAAAAACACGATAATAACCCGTATTCACTGCAGTACTGCGCAATGCTCTTCTTCATACGAGACAGAAACACGTCGGATTACACTGACGCTGTCCATTCCCGAACGTCACAGCAATTCTGCGACCGGACCTGTGGTCAAAATGATACAGAAAACAAGCCTTCATCGAAATAAACAGACGCCCTGTTTGTTGTCCATGTTCAGCAGCAGATGCATCTGTGCGCAGTTATCATGAGATGAGATGCATCCCTGTAAAATGCAGCCTGGAGTCAGATTCAAGCCAATAGGACAATAGAACCCGGGATCATTTCGCGTAATCGGCTGCAACTTACGTTAATATGCAGTTTATACCACGGGAAAGAGAGATAAATGGTATTTTTGCGGTATTTTCCTCAAATATATTCCCTTTTCTTCCTGATCTCCTGTGCGTCGCGTTCAACTCTAATACAAACTGGACTGATTCAATCAGAAGAATACAGGGACTAGTCCCAGTGTTGCCAGATTCTGCGAGAGAAATAAGCAGCCAGGTCTGTGAAAACAAGCCTAAAAGAAGCAACTAGGCTACGGTTATTTGAAAATAGCAATGCAATGCGACGCGTTGTAAACTTGTAGATCTGCTATTTAAAAATATATATAATAATATTCTTGGGAGAAAAAAATATGTAATTTTAGAACATTTCTTGAAACATTTTACCACAAATCTTCCCCTGGCACAAAATATTTTCAGATGGGGGGGTCTGTGGACAAATACAAATTAATTTGGGGGTCCTTGACATAAAATGTTAAAGAACCACTAGTTTAAACAACATTAGGAAACAAGCAATATTAAATGTACCAATAAATATACCAATATTTTCAAGCAATTTTAGAGAAACATATTAAGCCCAAAGAGGCTTATAATAAGTGGACATGGCAACCCTGGACTAGTCCTTCCCACCGATGGATGCTATTGGCTCTTGACGTGGCCACGCGCGTCTGCCAGTGGAGCCATTGGCTGTGGCGTGCTGTCTGTCAATTCCCCCCCCCCCCCTCCTCGACATTACAATGGTAGACGGTGGGAAATGATGCTGTTGTTATGGTACAAAGGGAGTCTGACTTACAGTAACTACACTACAATCTCCATCCTTTAAACTACATTTACTATATAAAATACACGTCTACCTACATTGTTTTTTTTTTTACATTGTTTGTGGCTATTTGGAGGCCATTAAAAGATTACGTGATGATATAACGGGATTCTTCTGGGCAGCAACTCTGTTATATTGTTGATCTTTTTGTTTCTTCTCTTTTCAACAAAAGCCAGCCAAGTTGATAGCAGGGACACAGGATAGGTGGGCACTAGGGACATCTGGGCACCTCGATGCAAAATTGGCTATTTTGTCAAAAAAGTTTTTAAAATATATATTTATTAGAAAAATGATGTAAAGTATACATGATGTGAACATGCACGGTACATCATTATCAGACTTAATTTTATCCTTCAACTTCTTGTTTGTGCCCCAAAATGACTGGATATACAGGTTTTGTAGCAATAGAAATATTAGACCTTAATTGTCGAATGTTTAAGCATGTTCTAATCATGCATACGTTACATTACTCAAGACCATTTGTCTAATATTTTTTAACATTTTGGACAAATTAGCCAATTTTACATCGATGCCCAGATGTCCCTATAGTGTACAGTCCTCTTTGGACATGGGTGGCTATTATAGGACTGCTTTTACGAAGAATAAACATTTACATTGGTTTTGTCTTTTATCTGGGTTATATAAGGTTATAGCATGCCGCAGATCTATAATAAAAAGGCAGCGTAAACCGGCTTTATATTCTACTCCTCTGCAGTTTCCCAGCCAGTCAACAATACACAGCACAGGTCAGCGCGGTGTAACTGACAATCCTCTCCCGCTCAATTGGAATCGGCACTAATCTGACATATGACAGCTGTTCCCTTGGAATCGACAGAGCCTGGGAAGTGATAAACCCATATGTTTGAACGGGTTGAACCACATGCTCAGCAGCTGACTGACAATCATCTCCCTTCAGATGGTTGCCACTTTTGGATTATAGCCCACAGTCACACAGTCTCACACACACACACACACACACACACACACACACACACACACACACACACACGCCGGGAGAAAGAGGCCGGTATATCTGGGCCAGAAACTGGCGTCTGTGTAGGTCAAGTAGTGAAGAACAGTGGTTATCAAGTGGGGGTCCGGGGACCCCCAGGGGTCCTTGAGGGGGTTCCACGGGGTCCCCAGCCATGGAACCAAATTGACCCTTATAGGAACCAAATTGACCCTTATCTGTTACTCCGAGAGTGTACAAATGGAACCAAATGGACCCCTCAGAGTTAAATTAACACTGACGATGATACTACAGTGTAGAAATCGAAATGGTTGAGTCCCTGGCAAACCTTTTCAAATGAGGGGTCCGTGGGCTAATTGACGCGAAAATGTTTGAGAACCACTGGTGTAGAAGAGAAATCAGGTACAAATTCTACCTGATAGATGCATGTCTCTTCACCTACGCAGATGTTTAGATAAGTGATAGCTTTGTACACACCGCCATCTGCTGGAGCTTTATTTTTGCAACTGAAGTCTTGGGCGGTAGAGATGCGGGTTTATTATTCATCTCTGTCTGTCTGTCTGTCTGTCTGTCTGTCTGTCTGTCTGTCTGTCTGTCTGTCCGTCCCCATCCATCCCATGCCCATATGCCCTCTTATTCATGCATGAGTTTGCCATGATGTTTGCGTGCTTCATTGCTTCGTATTTAGATGTTCATTGATCGTAATCAAATCAGACACTGTAAATTTCATATAGACCTATGTGCACTGCCTGCGCGCGCACACACGGGAACACAGATATGGGATTTGTCTCAAAATGATTTGTAAATCCAATACCCGCAGACACATAGGCTACACACACACACACACACACACACACACACACACACACACACACACACACACACACACAGTGAGTTAATTTCATTATGCTATAATGTAACAATGTTGAATCCCTCTAAATTAATTTCAAGGCTGCTCAATAAGTGCCACTTGAAGGTGAGCATCTGAGCAACCCAGCGGTATTCAGGCGGTACTGAATTTGATTTACTTTAGTAGTATTTTTACTCACTTTATTTACTTTTAAGTATCCTTTACACATTTTAACAACTTTTAAGTATTTTTATTCAATTTATATACTTTTAAGTGTATTTTTACTCACTTTGATTACTTTTTACCCACTGTTCTTTTTAGTCACTTTAGTTATTTTTATACTTGAAGTACTGTGTGTGTGTGTGTGTGTGTGTGTGTGTGTGTGTGTGTGTGTGTGTGTGTGTGTGTGTGTGTGTGTGTGTGTGTGTGTGTGTGTGTGCGTGCGCGCATGTCTTTAAGTGTGTTTAATTAGTGTAACTGGTTGCATCTTTGTGTTGCAAATTGCAATCAGTTGCAGCTATTGTTGCCGTGCTCATACATACATACATACATACATACGGACCCTTTCTCTTACGTCCTCTCAGTTATCTAGGCCTAGTTATCTAGGTGGTGGTGTATTGTATAAAGAATGTGTTAAGCGTGGTACTGTGCAGGCAGCCAGCCTGCCATATAAACACACAGACCCAGATCCAAATAGCGCTGTTATGTAATCACCATCAGAACGCACCGAAAGGGACGAGCGGACAGATGGAGCAGCGAGCGAGCATGCGCACTGCGCCTCGCCCAGCAGCATCAGGACCAGAAGGCAGAGGAAGAGGAGGACTTGACTCTCTCTCTCTCTCTCAGAGAAAGAGAAAAAATGGTGCCTGTTGTAAACAACACACGGGACACGATGAGCCGCGTCTCTCATGGTTTCACCGCGACCGCTCTGCCCGCCGAAACGGAGGAATAAAGTATCAAACCCCGCAGACGCACGGCGCCACGGAGAGAGATGCGAGCGCAATAACGGGACATCGGCGTGTTGTGTCGGACGGGAGGACGCCGCGTTGCTGTGGAGAAACGGACCGATAACAACAACAGCAACCAAGGCCTTGTTGTTTCTCCTCCGTGTCGACCATCATCATCATCATCATCATCATCCCATGTGACTGGACGGGCCGACGGGGTGCCTCTTTGCGTAGATCTAATAGCCGCGCGTCGTTTAGACTAACTAGTGGGATGCACATCAGTGTGTTCTCTGTGCCGTCCTCGCTCTCCGTCGTCATGGCAGCTCTGTACCAGGGCACGGACGCCTCCTCCTCTCCGGATACATTCTTGGCCCTGAAAGACGTGAGGGAGGTGAAGGAGGAGACCACGCTGGACGAGAAGCTCTACCTGCTGGCCTGTGAGAAAGGTGAGTTGCTCAGTCTGTCAGACTGATTGATAACAGACAGTCAGACTGACTGACTGACTGACTGACTGACTGACTGACTGACTGACTGACTGACTGACTGATTGATTGATTGATTGATTACTTAATTAACAGTTTGCAAAACAAGCACAGAAAGTAGGCTACAGTTCAATACAAAAGGATGGACTCAGTAGCCATTTGGCTTTCTTACAGATTCACAGTATATAGTAATGCAGTTTGTTGTATTATTGGTGAACTGAAGGTAGAACAACCACCTCCATGGTGACACAATGTTGGGTTTAGAATCATTACAGCAGAGACAGATAACTTTTGTATACGCACTAAGACATGGGTCTTCAACAGGGGTTCCGGGACCCCCAGGGGGTCCGCAGAGTTACTACAGGCGGGCCACCAAATCTTTGTGTGATAGGAACGTTTTTTGAACATTAACCAGTTGAACCCTATGCATCCCTATTCTGGGGGGAACATTAGCCTAAAACAGCAGATCTACAAGCTCACAACGCCTTGCAGAAGAGGTTTGGTGTAGGGGGAAAAAATAGCAGTCAAAGTACTATTGTTGAGGGTTTAACTGTCTGAAAATAATTGACATATTAACATGAATCCAACACAACGCTACACATTGACAGTGCTGTAAAACACGTCTATTAAGGTATCTATGAAATCTATGAAAAGGTTTAATCTGCAAAAGACTGTACAAAATGTAACCGAGTGGTTGTACACTCTCTGAGTTACAAAGGGATAAATGAACACTGATGATTTTGCCATAGGCTATCAACATTACATAATACTTTCCTATCATGTAAGCTATCATTTCTGCTTTGCCTTCCAGAGTGATAGATTTTCTGCATGACCAGCTATCAAGTTGAACTCTCCGACTGCAGTGAAATACTTTGGGCAGCTGCCTACATGTACTCTGGGAGTTTGCCCACAGGGCTCAGGTTATATTCATTCAGTTTAGCCTGGGCTTTTCTGAAAGTATTCCTGACGGATTCACTGACGCATCACTGAACAAGGAGATTATAGAACAAACAACGTGAATGGACATGATGATATGTAATGGATATCCATAGATGTATGTATATTTGTCAAATAGGAATAGAACTAGTCAATAATTAGTCAATACTCCAAGCATGCTCTAATGATATTTCACAATTTCTGCAAGTCCTATGAGTGGTAGCCTGAGGCTACGAGCTCAATCCATGGTCTTGAAGGGCGGACCCAAACACAGCCGCCTGGATTTGTGCGTGGCTTCCTATTGCTTCACCAATCTATGTCCCCGCCTCCCCTCCCCTCCCCCCCTCGGCCTGTGCACGGAGCACGCTGACGTCACCAAATTTAGAGCGACGCCCCTCTGCACTCTGATTGGTTAGGAGATAACAAGGTCCAAGACCATGGTTCCTGCATCGCTCCCCCAGGCTTTTTTTCTTTTGTAACAAAAAAAAAAGCCTGGGTTTCCGAGGCTATATGAGTGGTAACCGGAACGCTCGCCCCAAAACACACTCACCCCCATTTTTTCCGCGGACCGCACGCCCCCAGCGGTTCTTGTATTTGTTTTACTGAGGTTAAGGTTAGGAATAAGGTTAGGGTTAGGCATGGTTTTACTGAGGTTACGTTTAGGAATAAGGTTAGGTTTATGCATATTTTACTGAGGTTACGCTTAGGAATAAGGTTAGGTTTAGGCATAGTTTTACTGAGGTTACGCTTAGGAATAAGGTTGGGTTTAGGCATAGTTTTACTGAGGTTACGTTACGCTTAGGAATAAGGTTAGGTTTAGGCATAGTTTTACTGAGGTTACGCTTAGGACTAAGGTTAGGTTTAGGCATAGTTTTACTGAGGTTACGCTTAGGAATAGGGGTAGTTTTAGGCATAGTTTTGCTGAGGTTACGCTTAGGAATAAAGTTAGGTTTAGGCATAGTTTTAATGAGGTTACGTTTAGGAATACATGGTGGCGACTGTTCTGAGGTCGCTGGATTTGACCCAGGGCGATCGTGTTTTGGGGCAAGTGTTCTTGTAATTCCTATTGTGTAGTCATCGTTAAGCCCCGTCTATACTTGGCCGTATGACCGTGGCGCTCCTGTGCCTCTCAGGTGATTACTACATGGTGAAGAAGTTGCTGGAGGAAAAGCGACACGGAGAGATCAACATCAACTGCGTTGACGTGTTGGGCCGAGACGCTGTCACCATCTCCATCGAGAATGAGTGCCTGGACATACTCCAACTTCTGTTGGAGCATGGCTGCCAGGTACCGCACACACACACACACACACACACACACACACACACACCCACCCACCCACCCACCCACCCACCCACCCACACACACACACACACACACACACACACACACACACACACACACACACACACACACACACACACACACACACACACACACACACACACACACACACACACACACACACACACACACACACACACATACAAGTACACGGAAATTACACGGTACACACTACACTATTGTTGCTTCCCTTTCCTCGTGATGCATAGATGTGACATCACTTCAATATGTCTTGTATTCTAAAAAAGGAAGAATGGATCGGAGCACTAAAAACATGTAGAGGAGAGGATGTAAAGTGTACAAAAAAAAGAGGTGAGGAAAAAGTTTATTCCATAAAAATTGCCAACGTGTTTCGACCAGTTAAGGCCTTCATCAGGGCGAGAACTGATGAAGACCTTAACTGGTCGAAACATGTTGGCAATTTATAGAATAAACATTGTTTTGATCTCTCTTTTATCATCTCCTCAAAAAAAATTGAGGGCTCGTATCTCTTCTTCCTTTTTAAGCCTATATTCACGCTAATCCTAGAAGCACCGTCAATAAACTTTTAACAGATTTTTATCTGCTTTTATCAGCCGGTTGGCCTCTGTGTCTTTTCATGTTATGAATTCTAATGCCATATATTTTATAACTGTGTGTGTGTGTGTGTGTGTGTGTGTGTGTGTGTGTGTGTGTGTGTGTGTGTGTGTGTGTGTGTGTGTGTGTGTGTGTGTTTGTGTGTGTGTGTGTGTGTGTGTGTGTGTGTGTGTGTGCGTGTGCGCGCGCTGTGTTTTGTGCAGGCGACGGATGCCTTGCTAGTGGCCATAGACTCGGAGGTGGTGGGCGCCGTGGACATCCTTCTCAACCACCGGCCGAGGAGATCTTGCAAACCCACAATGGCTGTTAGTCCCATCAATACTAAATCCTAAATTATATTTCACTTTTCAACAAAAATCTGATGTTTTTCGCTAGCACCACAGTCTTAAGAATGATTTAGGCTTTAGTCAACAGCATTTGAGTTTTAACAGAGATACAATATATATACATTTATATGTATTTGTGAAATTACATTTATTTATTTCACTTTGGGATATAATCTCGAGCACAATTTAGATTTATCTGCATGTTTGAATGATGCCAGATTCAGCCTCAATGCAGATGCTGATTTGTCCGTTTCCCTGTCTTCCAGAAACTGATGCAACGGATCCAGAACCCAGAGTACTCCACCACCATGGACGTGGCTCCGGTCATCCTGGCCGCCCACAGGAACAACTATGAGATCCTGACCATGCTGCTGAAACAGGACATATCGCTGCCCCGGCCACATGCCGTGGGCTGCGAGTGCACTCTCTGCAATGCCAAGAACAAGAAAGACAGCCTGCGTCACTCCAGGTATAGGTCAGATTTGGAGTGCGATGGTAGTTAAGAATATTGCCAGTATTTTCCCATTGCTCTACTGGTGCAACAGAATCTTAACCACTGAAGCCCTATATACTTTGTTGTAGGATGAATTGACAGATAGATAGAGAGATACCTTTATTATCCCGCTGGGGAAATTCAGTCGCCCAGAGGCGGCACAGCAGTTAAGGTTACAGAGTTAAAGGTAAGGAGTATTTAGGAAAAGACTAAGCACTGTCGTGTACAGCAATACAAGGCAAAAAGAAAAACAAGAAGCATCAACAATACAGAGCAACGGTATACAGAAGTAAAACCTCTACAACTGCACCCTGCACTATGCAGGAAAACTACAGTGTCTCGCCGTGTCCCGTCCTGCGCTGCACAGGAAAAGCAACAATAGTGAAAATAGCCAATCTTTCAAGCTCTCAACACGTCGTGATGTGGCCCGTTGTGAGCTTGTAGATGTGCAATTTTGAAAAAAAATTGATTAAGGGAAAGAGAAAGTTTTGCCTGGATTTTGTCCCATGCATTTAACCCATCCCAAGTACTATGATCAGTGGTAAGCTATTGAACACAAACACAATGTCGGGGAGGAGCTGGGATCAATTCCCAGCCAACCATGCTACTTCCTCAGCCACTGCAGTGCCACCCCTCAACAAAAATATTTTTTGAGTGTCTGTGTTGCTTCATACTGAACATTGTTTTGGTCTTTGCTCTGGTATGCATTGGTTTAAATGAAAAACAGCCATGAATCAGCTTGTCAAACAAAACGTCTCCTTATGGCAAGGTTCTCAGACACTGACCAGGTTTACTGCACATCCTGAATGTCGGTCTGTCACCTAAACATCTGAATAGAGGTGATTTAGTATCGTGCACATGCCTATAAAGTGAAGGTTTTATTCAAAGCTTCTTACAATACCACAAATGGATAGGCTTTTAGCACAGGCACGGCACTACTACAGGGTCGATCAGTCCTTTAACCCTGCCGACATTAGAGCCATGCTCAACAGCACCAGCCAGAATGAGTTATACTGGACCATTTCTTGTATATTTTACTTTATATACTTATAGCAGTAATGTGCTCACTATATATTACTATATCGGTTTTTTTAGATATATCGTCCGATCTGAGATAAGAGGGGAAACAGCAAAAATCATTAAAAAGTCAAAGGATGTTTCGCTGATAACAGCTGAGATAGCCAGAGGGCTGAATGTTTACAACTTTTTGGCAATCTCTTGAAAGCATCCCTTTTTCTGTTTTCTGTTTTGTTGCTTTCATCCTTGTTTCCACCTTTCTCATCATAACTCGTTCGCATCTCTCTTTTCCATCATTCTGCATTCTCCTCTTTCCGCTGCTACCCCTCCATCACCTTTCGTTTCCACCCTCTCTACAATTCTCTTTTTCTACCTCTCTCTTCGTCTTTTTTCTCATCTCATATAGATGACCATCTCCATCCTTTTATCCGGAATCGGGTCGCGGAGGTAACAGTTCTACCAGAGACATCCCAGACTTCCCTTGTAGATGACCTTCCACCATTCTATATTCGCTCCTGCTTCTGCTGCTCTCCCTCTTGTTTAACTCCCCTCACCTTACACGTATACCCTGTCTCTCCCTCTCAACTAGGTTTCGTCTAGACATCTACCGGTGCTTAGCCAGTCCCTCTCTGATCATGCTAACTGAAGAAGATCCCATACTCAGGGCCTTTGAGCTGAGTACAGACCTCAAGGAGCTCAGCCGGGTGGAGGTGGAGTTCAGGTACGATAACTATCTGTCGCTGAGCAGAGGCAAGCTCTACATCTCTCTATTATCTATCCTGTCACAGCATGCCTGTCTGATCTGTTGACGCGCTGCGCACGCACAGGTACACCCACACACTCATATTATATAAATCAAAATCCCCTCTGTATGGATGGAGCAGATGACCATCACGGTCGTTTATGGCTAAAAACATGTCTGCTGCTGCAGGAATGACTACGAGGCGCTGGCCAAGCAGTGTAAGATGTTTGCCAAGGATCTCCTGGCTCAGGCGAGGAACTCCCGAGAGCTAGAGGTCATCCTCAACCACACCTCCAGCGAGGATCCCGTCGACAAGAGAGGCCTGCTGGAGGAACGCATGAATCTCAGTCGACTCAAGCTTGCCATCAAGTACAACCAAAAGGAGGTGAGAGAGCTGAACGGGGTCGATGGGAGCAGCCGAGCTCGGAACAGGCAGAGTAAAGCAGCTGCTTCGGTTATTACAGGCGTAATGGGTGGCTTGCTCCAGCAATTACCTCCTCTGATATTCGAGTGGTAGGTTGCTAAACAGCACAGGAGGATAGTTGTAAATATTCGTAGACAGAGAAAATACAAATGCAGTCCGTAATTAGTCATTCTTTATTTATCGTAATTCAGACAGTGTGTCTCTCACCACATCTGTTCCTGCACTCCCTGTCTTCAGGAAATATGACTTTGGGAGGATGAAGTGCTTCCTCCCGGCAACAACAGCCAGAGATAGACAGTGAGCGATTCTAGCCCTTTTAAGCTGTGAGATAATTTACAACTGGGATAGCTCTTTGTGAAGTGTTCGGGTCATATATCAAATCTTTAGCCTTAGCATGCCATTTGTAACTCACGTGGAAGAATAAGGCTAATAACAGACCATTTCTGCATATAGGCGCAAACATAGCTGGCAATAAAAAATATTCAGATTCTTGATTCTGATTCTAATAAGGAAGCTTCTGTATATAGTGAAGGCTTTGAATGAGAAGGCCAATCATTTGCTTGGTTCAATTTATTTCCCATCCACTAAGACATGTTAAATTTGTGGATTTGATGTAGTTGGAGTAGCACTTTGGCCAGCTATTTAGAGCCACGCTGTGAAATATGACCCACTAGAATGCATTTTGCAATAATTTATTTGAAACTGAAAGGTTGCTGTAATCACCAAATGGGTCCCATGATGCATCTTGGTAACAGGCCAGTTGACTGGCATTCCTCAACACTCTCTCCTTCCCACAGTTCGTGGCCCAGTCTAACTGCCAGCAGTTCCTCAACACGGTGTGGTTCGGCGAGACGGCCAGCTACCGCCGCAAGCACACCTGCCTGAAGATGGGCACGGTGCTGAGCGTGGCCGTGCTGTGGCCGCTGCTGTCCGTCTGCTACCTGCTGGCGCCGCGCTCCCGCGTGGGCCAGATCATCCACACGCCGTTCGTCAAGTTCATCATTCACAGCGCGTCCTACTTCACCTTCCTGCTGCTGCTGAACCTGTACTCGCTGGTCTACAACGAGGACAAGAAGAACACCATGGGCCCCGCGCTGGAGATGATCGACCTGCTGCTCATCCTCTGGATCGTAGGTGAGCTTCTCGGTCCATCTCGTCTCAGCTCGACTCGCATGCGGTTAGTGAGGAGTCCTTGAGGCATGTGTGCTTGCTGCTGTGTGTGTGGTGTGTGTTTTTGTGTGGTTGTGTGGGTGGACGTGGAATCATTATATTTACATAACGACATAATTCCTGAGCATCTGATTTCTCTAAGGAGCTATTCTGTTTTTTATTTATTTTTATTTGGGCTTTCATGCCTTCCTTGATAGGACAGTATAGGCTGACAGGAAATGGGGAGGGTTTTGCAGCAAAGGCCGTTGGGCTCGGGCCCCGAACCCGCAACGCGCGGTCAGGCTACATTGAGCCTTAGGTGCCTGGACCGCTACGCCAGCCGTCCAGGTCCTAAGAAGCTATTCTATATGCTCGCATATCAGTCTCCATTGCATGGAGCCCAGTGCTAAAAACAGCATCAGAGTACGATTGCACGGAGCAGAATCACAATGAGTTGCATAGCAGAGTGCAGATCAGCAATGATTCCAGTCAGTGGTCCAGCCTTCTGCACCCGTAATTCTATCAGGCAAAAAGTAACAAATGGCTGTTTCTAGACCAGTGCACTGAAAGCCCTGCTTGATTGCATCTGTCAATGCTGCTACCAAATGAGCAGCTTACAAAAACAGCCCCTCCACGGCCACGCTCCCAACTAGCCTGTCACACACACACACACACACACACACACACACACACACACACACACACACACACACACACACACACACACACACACACACACACACACACACACACACACACACACACTGAGACGTACACACTGAGACATACACAGTCATGGATGCATACAGTACACATACAGTATACGCACACATATTGCATCTATTCATCTCTATCTATTCAAATGAGGCCCTCTATGCCGACAGTGAGGAATGGACTGGCTCGGATCTCTGGGGGAGAGTCCTTCTGCATTTCTCTGCCAAGAAACCATTAGCATGATCATTCAATCACCCTAATGGCCCTGCCTTCTCAGCACAGATACTTGTCTCTGCTTGGTCGGAGCATCACACACCCCCTCCCCCACCGCATACACAAAGCATTATGGACACAGTCCGTTGCCTGACGTTTCACTGCATTTGATAAATCAACCAAATAACTGTACCTGGCAGGTAATGACACTTTTTTGCTTCTATTATTCACTGTTATGTAGGGAGTTGTGAGTCAATGTATTCCTGCATATCACAAGGAGCTGGGTTCGACAGCGGAGCATGTTGGGTAGCAACCATAACATTGTCTTGCCCCCACACACAGAGACAGCCCACTAGAGGGGGGGAAAGATTCCTTTAGTAACACGAAACAGACACATCAGTGAGTGAGCCCCATCCGTCTTTTTGTATTTATTTATTCTAATCTCTCCCGCCGTTCCAAAGCAACTCTGCTGGTAAGTGGTAATTGCAGAGAGGTACGTGCAGTCTTCATGCTCGGGTGCCCCCGCTGCCGCATCAACAAAAGTACCCGGGAATGAGTTCAATAGCAAGTGTAATATTTCTAATAATAATCAGGCTGCCTCACTCTCACTTTGTGAGATCTCAGAAGATCTTTTTTGTCAGGATGTGAAGGGGAGCTGTGAGCAGCTGTAAGCTTCTGTGTGTGTGTGTGTGTGTGTGTGTGTGTGTGTGTGTGTGTGTGTGTGTGTGTGTGTGTGTGTGTGTGTGTGTGTGTGTGTGTGTGTGTGTGTGTGTGTGTGTGTGTGTGTGTGTGTGTGTGTGTGTGTGTGTGTGTGTGTGTGTGTGTGTGTGTGCCTGCCTGATGCTCTCTGTGTCAGAGAGCATCACTTCATTCGTTATCTTTCCCATTGTTCCTGTTGTTGTCCATTGTCTTCCTCCTGCTGTCTCCGTTCTGTGATTCCCTGGAGTGAGATGCCTCACATTATTGGGAAAATCAGATGCTGTGTGTGTGTGTGTGTGTGTGTGTGTGTGTGTGTGTGTGTGTGTGTGTGTGTGTGTGTGTGCGTGTGTGTGTGCGCGCGCGTGCGTGCGTCCGTGCATTGCGTGTGTGCGTGCATGCGTGCGAGTGTGTTAGTGTGTCTCTGCATCCACAGGCAATATATAGAGTATATGATATTCCTGAACTGCTCCTCCTATCCAATATTTCCATAGTAAAACAAACCTGATCCCTGGAACACCGGAGTCCAAATCAATGGAAGTCATTCAGAGCCAGACACAATGCCCAGGAGAGATGGGGCCAAACCAGGCTTTAGAACACTGGCCACATTGAAAGCCCGTTGTTGACCTTCCTGTCCTAAAGCCTGTCACTCGTCAGGTTCAACCCCATGTAAGACCTGTTATAACAAACAGATTGAGCAGATCTCGTTTAAGGCGGAGACTGCAGTGTGGGTATTTACACTGACGCCATTAGACATTCTGACATTGTGCCTTTCTTAACAGATGGAGTCAAACCTCAGTCACACTATATTTTGAAGACAGGGCTGTAACGGTCACGATCATTTTACTTGATGATTAATTGTCATACAAATAATTGTGATTAACAATGTAGTTGTGTTTTTTCATTGAACGTTGGAACATAGAAATTACATTTCTGTTTGGCTTTTAGGCTTTGTTAACAAAAATTGCATGGGGCAGATATGACAAATAACTTAAATATACAAAGAAATGACTGATATCAATACTCAAAATAAATAACGTGTTATGGCCAGAATAGGCCATATTTAATCATTTTATACTCAAAATGTGTTTAAAAATAGTGTAAATAGCTGGTCTACAAGCTCACAACGCACCACAACATGTTGTGAGATCTGCTGAACATTTTTCAACACTACATGCATCTACGTCGTATCGCCGATCTAACTGATATGCCCAGATCTCTGTATCTGTCAGTCCATATCCCTTTTGTGCCCATATATGGAGCTGACTGATTTGTTTGCGCCTGATGCCATGACGACACATTGAGGTTAGACAACACACTCCATATTTGGGCGTAGCTGAATTGGGAACTCCTTAAATGGTTACGGCTGAGTCATGGTGACATGAGCGTGACGACGTAGTGACATGAGTGACTTCAGAGGTCCGCCCGCCCGCTGGCCCGTCCTCCCTTAAGCCAATTTTAATATAGGATGGAAACGATTATGCAGAATAATTGCGATTTAGCAATTATGTAATAATTGTGACAGGCCTAGGTGATTCTTTGGCTCTTTCGGAACCATTTTTGAGTCTTTCTTTTTATAATGTTTTCTTCATTTCTTTTTGAATCCGTGCAATATTACTACACACATCTGTTCAGATCATTGTGGAATTGATATAATAGTTGCATGACTACGCAAACACTCATTTTGAAAACCCACACACATCCAAATCCCACAGGTCATGTAGATTCCACCCAGAAGTTCTCCTTTGTCTATGTCTCACAACAGCCATTTCCCCTTGGGGCGTCTTTGTGGGATGACTGTTTGGATCTGGAAAATAGATTGTTAGAATGTCAGAGACGAGAGAATGGAGAAATGCCTTTTTCCATCAGAGAGTATACGGTATACTGTATGTGATGGTAAATTTCTCTTTTCCTAGGCATGGTGTGGTCGGACGTAAAGCGGCTTTGGTATGAGGGCCTAGAAGACTTTCTGCAGGAGTCTAGAAACCAGCTGAGTTTTATCATGAACTCGCTTTATCTCGCCACATTCGCCCTCAAAATAGTGTCACACAGCAAGGTACATCACACACACACACGCACGCACGCACGCACGCACACACACACACACACACACACCCACACACACACACACACACACTGTAGTAGTGTATACGGTACACTCTAGGAGAGAGATAATTACAGCACTCGTGGTTAACTGTGTGGCAGCTTTATGTATTGATATGTGTTACAATTAATATGACTTAATTGAAAACTGCTCGAGTAGAAGATTAGAATTTCGCCACTTCATTTCATTTTCTACTTTGGGAATGGGATGGACATTCATTTTCCTGAAGTGTATCATTATAGTATCTCAGAAATATAAAGTCTAGTCTGTAATAGTGTTATCATTTAGTTATCAGATCTCTGGCCACTCTTTTAGTTTTGTTTTACTTCAAATTGAGTCATTATGGAAGGAAATTCTTCATTTACTCTCTACTTGTCCCACAAAATATAGCATATTCGTAACACATTAATGCTTTTTTCTTTTTTTCTTCGAATTTTTGAATCAGTACGTTTTCATGCCGAGTTGAACACGTCATCTCTACTCAAATCATAACACTTTCAGCAGTGCTCAACAATCCCTCTTGAACCCCCTTGTTTATCGTACTGAGTTGCACTTAAGAGGATTATAATCTTTAGTGCATTCAAGCTGCATGTCTGTATATCAGGAATGTGTTTTGTCTTCTTCTCTTTTGGGTTTAGTTCAAGGATGTGGAAGAGACGGAGAGGAAGCACTGGGATGCCTTCCATCCCATCCTGGTGGCGGAGGGGCTGTTCGCCTTCGCCAATGTCCTCAGTTACCTGAGGCTGTTCTTCATGTACACCACCAGCTCTATACTGGGACCACTGCAGGTAGGAGACCAGCAGTGATGGAAGAAGTACTCATGTTTTACTTTACTTAACCCAAGGCCTGAGGCCGAATCTACTAAACGTCTAAAATCCTAACAGTTCTTTTGAAAAACCTTTGTTGCTACATCAGTGGTCCTCAAACTTTCATGTCAAGGACCCCCAAAATGATATGTATTTCACCACGGACCCCCATCAAAAAATATTTTGTTCCAGGGACCCCCAGAAGCAAAGATTTGAGTTACAAATGTTTGCTTAAAAAATATATATTCAAAGATTTGCCCAAATGTCACGATTTTTCAAAAATAGCAGATCTACAAGCTCATAGCGCAGCACTCGGTTCCGCTCTATGAGCTTGTATATCTGGTATTTTTGAATAGCCAAAGAAATCTAAAATGACACAGATGCATTCCCGGTCTTAATGGGTTAAGTAAAAGTTTTCATATCTTTGTAGTGGAGTAAAAGTACAATATTTTCCTCTGAGATGTAGTGGGGTAGAAGTTAAAGTACAGAAAATTGTAAATACTGAAGAAAGTACAGTACTTTAGTACATGTACAGTACTTACTTACTTTACACGCATACATGTACACATAATATTGCTTGTAGAAATGCCATTAAGTGAATTGCAGGTTGTGATTGATACCATGACACCATCATCATCTCTCTCTCTGAATATCTCTCGCACGCACGCACACACAAACACGCACACATGCACACGCACGCACGCACGCACGCACGCACGCACGCACGCACGCACGCACGCACGCACGCACGCACGCACGCACGCACGCACGCACGCACGCACGCACGCACGCACGCACGCACGCACGCACACACACACACACACACACACACACACACACACACACACACACACACACACACACACACACCAGATGTGCTAACCAATAATCATCATGCTCATCATCATCACAAGCATAAACAGAAGCCTCAGACTGAGCACAGCATAACAGTTGTAGATGTGCAGCAAAATCCGCAGTGTCAATTGAATTCTGTGAGTGTAAAAAGTGGCCCTGAAAGGGTCTCAGACACTTTCAGAGTTGAAAGAAAACTCTGAATTTGACTGTGTGTGTGTATATGCTGTGCTTTGCCGCTAATGTTCCTCCTCAGCAGAGCACAGCATCATAAAAACATAATCACCCCCAGTGGCGTAATTTGCCTAGAGTTTGCTGGGTTATGTAAACCCATACACAGGACTTCCACCGCAAGGGGGGCTCCCAGGAGGGGATTCATTAATTAATTTAACCCATTAAGACCTGAGGCCGATTCTACAAAATGTCTTCTAAAATCCTAACAGTTTTCTGAAAATCTACGTTTCTATATTTTATACTATATATTCTAAACTTTTTCATGTCAAGGACCCCCAAAATGATATGTATTTGGCCGCGCCCCCCATCTCAAAATATTTTGTTCCAGGGACCCCCAGAAGCAAAGATTTGAGTTAAAAATGTTCGCTTGAAAAGAATATATATACAAAGATTTGCACACATTTTCATGATTTTTCAAAAATAGCAGATCTACGAGTGCCGCGCTACGAGCTTGTGTACTGGGTTCATTCATTTGTTTTGTTTTTTTAAAAGATTTTTTGGGGGCTTTTATGCCTTTATTGATAGGACAGTAGACTGACAGGAAATGGGGAGCGCCACGCAGCAAAGGTCGTCGGGGTCAGGATTTGAACCTGTGACACGCTGTCAGGCTGGCATTGCAGCGTAGGGTGGCTGGACGGCCACGCCGTGGCCCAGGCCTCATTTATTATATGACAGTAAATGCATCGGCAATTATTTTTATTTGTGTCATTTCCAACATATTATGTAGACTATAGGATTATATCCCCATAATATTATTCATATTATTTCCGCAATACTCATTGACGAGAAGCGCAGCTATCTGTGCAACAGCTGCAAAGTGTGCATATTTATGCAAGTATTCTAAAACAGTGAAAAAAGTCAATTTACGCCACTGATCACCCCCATCACTAACTCAATACAAATGGAACCCTTGTGAGAGCATCTAAAAACCTCATGTGTGTTGTGCTGCGTGCATTTGTGCGTGTGTCAGTGCGCTTGTGATTTTGTTTTGTTCACAGTATGTCTCCCTCATCCTGCCATTGTTTTCCATCTCCCTCTGTTGCTCAGTTTTGTCCAATATCTGGTTTAAATATTCCACTCACATTCCTTCAACACTCCCCGGGCCAATAGGTGTCCCCTTTTATTGCATCAGGAACACAAGCCGTTTCACTGGCTGCAGTGTATATCCAGCTGGGGGACAGATCATCTTCCTCGCCAGCAATTCGCTGGATGCTTTTTCTGTTGGCAGCGCTCGACAAGCTTGCCTCACTCGTGGAGTCTGTGAATTTTTTAATGACATAAGGCAGTTTACAGGTATGTAGTGAGGTCACTCCACTCTCAGGGACGTCTTCCTGTCATTATGTTAAATAACCGTTTGTGGTTGGCTCATTAAACACTAAGATACTCCAGTGGATTGTTATAGACAGTGCTTTTTAGTTACCTATACACTCTGCATTCTGCCTCCTCTCTCTCTTGCTCTCTCTCTCTCTTTCTCCCTCGATCTCCCCCACTCTCTCTCTCTCTCTCTCTTTCTTTGACTCACTCATTTATTCTGTGACATCACTGTCTGGCCTGGGCAGATGGAAAAGTTATTAGCCTTGGAAAGAGATGTGGCTGTGTATTCCTGTATTCCCAGCCACACTCGCGCACGCACGCACTCACTCACATGGCAGACACACCTCCTGAACTCATGCGCGCACATTTGCCACACAGACACACAAACATTACCATAAGCAAACTTATGTGATCTGTGTGGGTTTCGGCCGCGTGGGCACGCAAGCCCTCACACATGCATGCAAACATACACACAGAGGTGCGTGTGCACACACACACACACACACACACACACACACACACACACACACACACACACACACACACACACACACACACACACACACACACACACACACACACACACACACACACACACACACACACACACACGCACGCACGCGCAGGCACACAGCGTTACTGAGTCAGGGGTTCAGACTGCCTGCACTGTGTGGGTTGCAGTAATGAATGCCTCTCTGATTATTCTGTCTTTCCCAGTGAGGCCAACTCACTGGGCTGCAGGGCATGTACCCCCTACCAAGGTTGGAAAGAGTGACTGTGTGTGTGTGTGTGTGTGTGTGTGTGTGTGTGTGGGTGGGGGTGGGGGGGCGTAGCTATAACCACATGACCAATGTGTACAGAATGAGCTCACTCATGGCCCAGACCTAACCTCACTGACACACAGGTTAGTGTACCGTAGCACGTTTGGCTCCAAGCGTGGTCATAATATGTGTGTGCACAGAACCATGACCCACCCAGTGGCATCAGTACCACCCCCACCCCCCCACCCCCCTACCCCACCACCCCCACCCACAAGCCGGGGTCAAGAGCTTGTGACATGCTGAATTCCTGCTGTGTTTGTTCACTTCAGTTCAAGTAAAGTACCTATAGCTGTCAGGCTAGTGGAGCAGGGAACACCCCAGCCCCTAAATCAGACAGAGGAACACATTGGGGGGGGCGGGGAGGGGAGGGGGTTAGACATGACAAGAGAATGAATCACACTAATGGACCTTCTTCACTCACCAAACATGCTGGCTGGGTTTCAGTGCAAACAACCCGGGTCACCACTCACCTTGAGGTATAGGGTGCTTGGCCATCCCTCACACTGGACACTGTGTGTGTGTGTGTGTGTGTGTGTGTGTGTGTGTGTGTGTGTGTGTGTGTGTGTGTGTGTGTGTGTGTGTGTGTGTGTGTGTGTGTGTGTGTGTGTGTGTGTGTGTGTGTGTGTGTGTGTGCATACCTGAAAATGTCTTTACACCCTGTGCCGGTGTTTTGCACAGTGTGCTGGGCCCTAGGTTTGAGCATCCCCAGGTCTTGGTGAACAGATAAGCCACTCAGGTCTATAAATAAATAGGCCCCTGAACCTCAGAACAGTTCCTCTGTCATTTGTCCTCTCCTGGATTCCTCCTTGGTGTTTATCTCTCTCTCCCCTCAGCCAATCTCAGAGAACTGACAGAATGGGTTGTTTTTTTCCACTCTCTGCTAGACACGAGCATGGCGGTGAGTGCTATCTGCAACATTTATCTGCCCACCTTTATTTGCTTTTCTGAGAATATATATCGCACATCGACTTCCAGACTTGATGACTAACAGACAAACGTGAATTGCTGTCTGAGAGCTGTGCTTACCGGGCAGAGATAAACAAGTCTGCTGATTTCCTGAGTAGATTTCCTCTCCGTATTCTCATTTGTTCCGTCCCCAATTCACCGGCTCTTTTTTAAGATTACAGACCGGGCACATTTGCAGTACACCTGTAATCATAATCAGAATCAAAGAAAGGCGTTCTGCCTGTTTTTTTCTGAGAGGCCCACAAGCCTGATTTACGCTTTGGCAACAAAAATCATGTATTTTCAGTTGTGTTATGTGACATGTCAACACTTTGTCGCAGAAGTATATATCAGGCTTTACACCAGCTTGCAAGGCAATAATCACAGATTTCTTTGGCTATAAAAAATAGCAGATATACAAGCTCATAGCTCTTGTAGATCTGCAATTTTTGAGTGTGCAAATCTTTGAATATATATACAGTATACGGTATATACGCTGTTAACTCAAATCTTTGCTTCTGGGGGTCCCTGGAACAAAATGTTTTGAGATGGGGTCCGTGGCTTAATACATATCATTTTAAGGGTCCTTGACATGAAAAAGTTTGACAACCACTGATATATATTAGCCTGGTAAACCCTCCCTCCGGAAATCTCATTTCCATTTGATTTCAGGAGTGAGTCTGGCATGAACCGCCTCTCTGCAATATTGGCTGTGTATGCCAAACGGCCGCGCCTATCAGCGTCGTCGCTCATTGTTCTGTGATTGACAGCTTACGTTGGCCAATCAGGTGGCGAGTTCGAGTGAGCCCAAAACACGAACGGCAGCCATCTTTTTCTTGTGCGGCCAATTCTCCGCTATTTTTTTACTTCAAAAAGCTCTCTAACTTCTATTTTGAGGCACGGAATTTACTTATAAGATATCGTTTGGATATAATTTAGTTGTTTAACTTCATATATGTGGTCAATTAATCATGACAAAGCCTATTTAAAAATAAAAATTTAGAGAACCGGTAGGGGCGGGCAGTGACACCATTCTATCCGAATAAGGCAACCCATTTTGGGTATGGCTGTCTCAAAAGTCCCGTCGCGTCACATTAAGACTGGTGAACTGCTGATTGGCTGAAGGGGAAAAATTATCATTGGCTGAAGGGGCTGTCAGTCAACGGTATTACTCCCGCCCAACTCCAGCACAGCCAATATTGCAGAAAGGCGGATCAGGCCAGACTCACTCCTGAAATCAAATGGAAATGAGATTTCCGGAGGGAGGGTTTACCAGGCTAGATATATATAGCAACATACGTTTTCCTTCTTTTTGTTAACTGTTTGGATTTAGAAGACATTTGTAGAGTCCCCAGAAGCAAAGATTTGAGTTGAAAAGGATACAAATTAGTAAAAACCATATACATTCAAAGATTAAATAAATTAATAGCCACAGTATAAAATAATGGTTAAAGTGCGTTCCTGGTTTTAATGGGTTAATGCTTCTCTCCCCCCATAGATCTCTATGGGTCAGATGCTGCAGGAGTTTGGGAAGTTCCTGGGCCTCTTCATGCTGGTGCTGTTCTCCTTCACTATCGGACTCACGCAGCTTTACGGCAAGGACCAGAAAGAGAAGGAAAACAAGGATCCGGCCATGGACTGTGAGGGCATCTTCTGTCAACAACAGAGCAACGACGCATTCCACTCGTACGGGCCAACCCTCAATCTATCAGTTTAGCACAGCGATAATGATGATGAATGTTCAGAAGAATGCATGTCTAGAGATGTTATGAAGATGTATATTATTATAGCACCGTCTAAACACAGCTGTTAGCCTGCTTGGCTTTGACAGACACTGTCTATATTGTGAGCTTATTCCAGTAAGCTGGCTTTACACGACAGTGGCCTTACTCCACGGTATGAACGCAGGTTGTTACACTAGAATGAAGTCATTATAAAGTGTTGTGTCTGTAAATCATAAACTGTGATTATTATAGTTTGATCATATTATGAAATGGATCTACGAGACAGTCATTAATCATCGATCACACTTGCTCGCTGTCACAGGTTCCTGGGCACCTGCTACGCTCTGTTCTGGTACATCTTCTCCCTGGCGCACGTAGCGCTGTTCGTCACCCGCATCGACTACACCGAAGAGCTGCGCTCCTTCGTGGGAGCGATGATCGTCGGCACCTACAACATCGTGGTGGTCATTGTCCTCACCAAGCTGCTGGTGGCCATGCTCCACAAGAGCTTCAGACAAATCGCTGTAAGTTGTAAGCCTAATGTATGCTTTGGTGGAAAGTGACGTGCAACTCGACAAAAAACACACTTTCCACCTGAAAAAGTGCTGACATGAGACGTGCTGCTTTCATGATGAGGATACGGCAGAGCCCAGATAACGGCTTAAGTGGTTTACTCGCGGTTCATTAGGAACATATAGGCCTATTGTAAGCACTCTGGGTGTACAGTGTAGGTAATTATAGGCTAACAGCGGTATTGAAAGCTGTAAATGACTTTACTTTATTGACCAGTTTCCCACTTAAACTTTAGCAGAGAAGGTCCACACTGTAGTAGATGAAAAGCAATAACCACTTAAACATTATATACTTAGTTGACCGGAGTCCCGCAGGGCTCTGTACTAGGTATATATAATTTGCCCTCTATACCAAATGTCATTGATGAAAATAACTGATCTACCGCACAAGCTCACGTGTGGTGTAGATCGGCTATTTTCGCTGAATGTTCGGTTTTAATTGCCTTTCATTTACCATTCAGTGTTCCTTTTAGAATTTAGCTTACGATTGTGTTGTAAAGAGGTTGTTTCACATTTTCAACTGTCCTTGAGCAATCATTTGAGTTTATTATTTCTTCTATCCACAGTAAAACAACACTCAAAAACATCTGTCCGCTCCAGGAGGTGTTATTTTCACACAAACACACACATGGTTGCACATTCTTAGAATTTGACCAGAAGGGGATGTAGAGCAAGTTGATAATCACACTCCACTATTCCCACATTACAGTATTAAGCCCAAATTAACCCATTAAGACCGGGAACGCATCTGTAATTTTTTAGATTTGAGCTAAAAAGCATTATTTTACACTTTGGCTAAATAGCAGATCTACAAGCTCATAGCGCGGCACCGAGTGCCGCGCTACGAGCTTGTAGATCTGCTATTTTTGAATAATTGTAAAAATCTTTGAATATATGTATTCTTTTAAAGCGAATATTTTTAACTACAATCTTTGCTTCTGGGGGTCCCTGGAACAAAATATTTTGAGATGGGGGGGTCCGCGGCCTTGACAATTATGAAAAAGTTTGAGAACCACTGATGGGATTGAAAACTGTTGGGATTTAGAAGACATTTTTGTAGAATCGGAACTTCAGGCTTTAGTGGGTTAACAGATTTTTCATGTCACGATTATAGCTTGAAGGCCGTTTTAACACAGCCGCGCGGCGGTGTTTTAAAAGAGCCTGTTATCTTATCTTGCTAACCCCCCTGTCTCCTGGAACTCTTGCAGAACCACGAAGACCAGGAGTGGAAATTTGCCCGGGCCAAGCTGTGGCTGAGCTACTTTGATGATAAGTGCACCATGCCGCCGCCGTTCAACATCCTGCCCTCCCCGAAGACCGTCTGCTATCTGCTGACCAGCATGAGCAAGTGGGTCTGCTCCCACACCTCCACGGGCAAGATGAAGCGGCAGAACAGCCTCAAGGTCAGTGGCGGAAGAAGTACTGACACGTTTTACTTTATAAGTAGAAGTATCGATACCAATATTGTTACAAGTAAAAGTCCAGTGTTAAAAATGTACTTGATAGTAAGAGTACAAAAGTATCGGCATCAAAATATACTTGAAGGACCAAAAGTAATGCATTATGTCCAATTTCACAAGTTGAAAAATGTTACAAATCTTTTGAAAATATCCAAAGTATATATAGGGTTGAAGTGGTTAATGTATGTTTTGTAATAATATTTTAAAAAAGTACAATATTTGTCTCTGAGATGTAGTAAAAATTGGAAATACTCCAGTAAAGTAAAAAAGACCTCAAAAGTACAGTACTTGAGTAGATGTACTTAGTTGCTTTACACCACTGCTCAAGGCGAATACAAGAAAATGATGTTATAAATAACACAACAGCTGTTTTTTTTAATAACAGCCGTTATAAAGATTTACTATTACACCTGTTATAATGATGTCATAACATACTTTAAGAGCTTTTATAACATCACAAACCGGTCATGATAATTTAACTCTTGAGAGTGTAAGAATGAACCCGTAAGAAGCTCAAATAAATAATATTGTCCCAACCGTGTCTGTTCACTCGTGGTTCATCTTGCCTAATTCTCCTGTCCTCGTCCACACAGGAATGGAAGAACCTAAAGCAGAAGCGTGACACGAACTATCAGAAGATCATGTGTTGCCTGGTGCACCGCTACCTGACCTCCACGCGGCAGAAGATGCAGAGCATGGACCAGGCCACGGTGGAGAACCTCAACGACCTGCGCCAGGACCTCTCCAAATTTCGCAACGAGATGAGGGACTTGCTGGGCTTCCGGACCTCCAAGTATGCCATGTTCTATCCCAGGAGCTAAAAGACCTTCCCTCTCTCATACTCTCCAAGTACGCCATGTTTTTCCCCCAGGAGCTAACGGTCCTTCTAAAGATCTTCGCCCATACTCTCCGTCATACTCTAGCGCGGACAAAACAATCTCTTGCTTCTCGTTCATCCTGGGACGGCTTTTGACCCAAGCATGTTGAAAAACTCAAGTCTTCAAAGACGGAGGCGACTTTTAAACCTGGATATTAACTGGAAAAATGTTGATATATTCTGCACCAAAGCCTCCAGGCTCAGGCACATAGTATTAATATTCAGCCAATTCAACTTGTTTTGTAAGAAAAGAAAGAGAAAAAAAAGACTCAAATAAAGATTTATGAAAATGAGATGACTGTTGCCGTGAAACGAGAAAGTGCTGAATGTTGCGTTACAGGTTTTTTAGATTGCTCTAATGAAAATTGATTGATTGATTGATTTTTTGCTAGATGGGTATTCAAAAACAGAATGCAGCCATCTGTTCCACCCAGTGGTCCAATCCACGTGAGAGTCACATTGTGCAGAGTAGATTTGACCCAGTCTCATGCTTAGCAGAGCAGAACTGTGCTAACTTTTGTAGAGGCAGGACACAGGATTGTTATGAGCTAGGCCAAGTTTGTACCATCAGGCAAATGACAATTAACCGTATTAAAGGGATAGTTCACCCCCAAAATGACTTTTTTCCTATCGATTAGTCACCCCATGGAGACTTGAATTCATGGATATTATTTTGTTTTTGTCGCATTCCTAAGCCAATAATTTCATGACCGGAACCGCTGCCTACCGGTCCGCTGGTCATCAATTTATTGGCTTAGGAATACCACAAAAACAAAACAATATGCATGAATTCAAGTCTCCATGGGGTGACTAATCGATAGAAAGAATGAAATGTCTTCTAAATCCTAATAGTTTTCTGAAAAACGTACGTTGCTATATCAGTGGTTCGCAAACCTTTTCATGCCATGGACCCCCAAAATTGTATTTGTGTATATGTATTTGGCCACGGACCCCCATCTTAAAATATTTTGTTCCAGGGACCCCCAGAAGCAAAGATTTGAGTTAAAAAAATTTCACCATTTTTCAAAAATACCAGATGTACAAGCTTGCAGCGCAGCACAAAGTGACACGCGGTAAGCTTGTATATCTGCTATTATTTAAAATGCTAAAATCTAAAATGACACAGATACTTTCCCGGTTTTAATGGGTTAACTTGAGCCCAAACAAGCAAACAAACAAACAACAAATATATATTTTGGGGCTTTTATTTGGGCAGGTGATAAAGGAATTTAAATATAAATAACATTCACAGACCTTTTCATATGAAAATACTTTTTTTTACATTTAATATATCTAGTTTTAAAAACAATGAAAGTACGCTGAAAAAGTGACTGCGCTGACAGGCATGCTTTGCGTCCATTAAAGGAATACTTCATATCAATTACTCATCCTGTGAAACCTATAATTCGTGGATTATTTGTGTTTGTCACCTTCCTTCACAGTGAATGAAAAATCCAACAATGAAGAGAAAAAAATCGGTTTATAAACTCCAACACAGCTCTGACAGTATAATGCGTCTTGTATCCAGTCCATGTTCTCATTACTTCCAAAACACTGCATTTTCACCTACACGTGCGCGTCTGGTGGCTTTCAAGCGCACGGTGTACACTACAGTCTCATGCATGAAAGACGCGCACACATCGTTCACACACACGTGTGAACTCAGCTGTGTTGAACACCAGACACAGCGCGTTCCTTGTTAATTGCGTGAGATTTTGTTTATCCCATAAGTGTTTTAAATACTAAAGTTTTAGCACAAATGTGTGTTTTGGGAGTAATGAGGACACAGACTGGGATACAAGGCACATTATACTCTGAGATCTGTGTTGGCGTTTATAAACAGATTTTTTGTTTTGCTGTTGTTAATCCTGCACCCCTATTTTCTTGAAGCATTTGCTTTGTTTTTGGATTCTCCATTCACCGTGTAGCAAATGACACACACAGACACACACACACATACACACACACACACACACACAAGAACTCACGGCTTCACCGGGTGCGTAATTGATAAGAAAAATAATAATTTTGGGGGTGAAGTATTCTTTTAACGACAGAAGCTGTGGCCCCGTGTAGTTCCTCATAAAACCACCATTCATCAAAGTCCTATATATTATCTATTGCACTTATTTCCACCACATAAGATACGTCCCATGTCTTGTCAAATTCAAATTGAACATAGGCTATTAAGGCAGATTATAAACACTGTCAATATTCCTACAGAAATCAGTCCACCATCATATATTCCTGATGAGATTCCTCAAAGCGTGTTGAACAAGCATTTACATTTCTGCTTCCCAAGTAATATCGCTCATCTTTTGCTGCATACAAATGCATAAAACATGATATGAGATTACACTCATTCTTCACTTTGCATAATACAGACTCAGTTGAAAGGAGAAAAACCTAATATGGAAAACAGAACTAGCTGGAAGAATTAATGAATAGCCTACAGTATTGTCACAAGGCATCTGCAGTGGCCAGTGTGACGAGCTGATAAATGGTTGTCATGCCAAACCTGCACGTCAAACTTGTCCCTGTTTACTGTCACACTCATTCTACATTTGAGGACAAAGTGCATCTCTCATTCCTTTGTCTAGGGGCACGATGGGGATGAAATAGGAAGAGTCTAGAGATGGAGATTTCAATTAAATTCACTGCCAATCAGTTCTAGTCTCAAAATGGAAAGACGTTAACGTAACACAATAGGTACTGTAAGCCAAAGGTACAGCAATAGTGAAAGAAGATGACTTAATTCTCCCCAGTATCTTTAATAAATATAAAGCTACCCATATCTATTCATACTGAAGAGCTATGGACGTTTTGTGTATTAGTGCTCTGATATATTTTATTAACCATAATATCTCCCTTGTGGACCAGGCAGTATATCACCCAGTGATCAACCAACTATTAGTTCAATCCTTCCTGTTCCTGGCTGATGACGGCCATCCCAGCGGAGAGCTTCAGGTCGAGCGTGGGGCTCAGCAGCGCTTGTTTTTCAGCACATTGAGGGCTTTCTGGTTCTTCGTCTTGAAGGCCATGACGAAGTGGTGCGGAGCGATTTTCCCCCGTCCGTCCTCGTCCGCCTGGCCCATGAAGACGTAGTTCAAGCCTGGTGAGGTCACACACAAATAGCCTGAATGCAGTGGCGTAACGGCAGAGACATTCAGGCAGGGCCACACATCAGCATCTCCACCGAGCAGCACGTCTGTATTCCATATGTTTATATGCACGCATGTAAACATATGGAACGCGTGACTCAAGTCAATCTGGACAGTGAGTTGTGCCGCTCACCTTTACACCTCGGCGTAAGCTCCATGGAAAGAGCTCGACACCGCCGCAATGAAGGCAAACTCAGAGTCGTGCGCTATTCAGAACAGTCTGCTTAACACACAGCTTTCTTAAAACATTGTCTGTTACATAAAGACAGTTATTACCGTTGGACACGAAAAAAAACTGCCTTCCTGGTGAAAACTGAGCACATTTCAACTGAGCACTTTTCATCTGAACAGTTGACCTGTAAACTCACCTCGTCTGACGAACGGACACTTCTTGCACAAGATGACAATTTTGGTGCTCATGGTCTTGCCAGCCTGCTGGATGGCCAAGGTGCCTTCTTTGTAGACGTTGATGATGGAGATAGTGACATACATACTGCCTCCTCGCATCACTGCCGTGATGACTGTCCCAGTTATTACTGTCACACACACAGGGGATGGAGAATTGTGATTGTGAGCTGAGAAGCAGCCAAGTTGAATTAATAGTCCCTGGTGTGTATAATAGTATTATGTGGGCTGCTAAAGCCACAGCAGCTCCTAACGCAGATTTAGTTTCAAAGAAAGCTGCCCAAATTGGAAAAGATATCAGAAACTGGTCGTGTGAAGGATTAAGATTATTGCACATGCGTCCACCAACAAATGCAGTATGTAACGGCTGAATGGCTTTGAGTGTTGAGTAGACAAGATCTTTAAGTTGACATATACAGTATAACAATTATAGTCTGCTCTGCACAAACAACCTTTCAGATGATTTATTTAAAGTGCACAGTAGTCTGATGAACGCATTTCAGCTATTGCGACGTGACGCGTTGTGAGCTTGCAGATCGCTTGTAGATAAAACGTTTTTGACAATCTTATTTTTTTTTGAAAATTATACATTTGACACCCTCTCCCGACATTGCAGTCCTCTGCGTCACCATACAGTACAGTCAAATGTGTGATGCAACATTATGGTACTTTAACTGCTTCTGCACACTGCATAACACTAGCTAGCTTGTCCACATCCACCACCACCGTTGCCTGCCTTCCCTCATTTCCTAATGCAAATCTGTGTGAACTCTCTTTGAAATGCCAATCTCACAACATGTGGTAAACATCAACTGCAGAAAAACACCACAGACGAGGGCAGCAAGCAGCAAACCGAGCCTGAATCGAGACGTTCATTTGCCAGCCGCTTACCTTACTGTGTGTGTGTGTGTGTGTGTGTGTGTGTGTGTGTGTGTGTGTGTGTGTGTGTGTGTGTGTGTGTGTGTGTGTGTGTGTGTGTGTGTGTGTGTGTGTGTGTGTGTGTGTGTGTGTGTGTGTGTGTGTGTGCCGTGCGTGCAGTGTGTGTGTGTTTACTCTGGGGGTAACTATGCACACTCTTTCACCTCCTGACAGACTATCAAGGAAGCTTTTGAGATGCAAAACGACAGATCAAAGCAGCAAAGCCAGCAATGCAAGGTGGACTGTCAAAAGAAAAATGTATTTTGGACTGTAAGCTGCAAATGCAATGATGGCCAACACTGATGTGAATCTTGGACTATCTGCTCTCCATCTTGGATTCATGCTCCTCACTAATGCTGCCTGTCTAAGGAGTAACGTTATCTACAATGTCTAGAAGAGTGAACTACAAAGTCGAAGCGGTACTGTATGAGCGATAGCAAGTTGAGGCGCAACTGTCAGTTGTAACTGCCAGTGCCGTGACTTTCTTACCAAAGTTGCTGGAGCAGTAATTGCTCTCCAGAGTTCCTCGTCTCTTGCATTTCTGCTGGCACAGGGCTACGGAATACTTAAGGGCTGTAGAGACACAGAAAAAGAACATCCAGTAACTGCAATTTTGCCTGCCAGTGATGCAATCAGATCTGGTAATGTTGGCCCACTGCGGTCTTTTGGCGTACTAAGTTTGAGGATGTACTGAAAAGGTATGGGTGTTCCCCATTTGAAACGTGTTAGCTATTACTTAGGAGAGGCTCTCTCAACTTAGGTTCTCCATTTTCATAGGCACTGACTGTACCACATGTAGCTTAAAGTAGAGCATGCGGATAACATCTGTTTTTAGAGCAGAGGATCTTGCATTGCCCACAGAACTCGTATAGGGGAGAGAACCAAAAATATGACCACTGTTTTTCTTACTGGAGAGGAAGAAGACGTAGATGATAAGCCAACGAAAAAGATCAGTCACCATATCACGTCATTGTGAGTCGGAAGCGCTAAAAAAAACTGGCTTGACGAAGGGAAAATACAACAGTGTGTGTGGGGGAATGTGAGTTTGTGTAAGAAAACAAGAAGCTGTGATTGTGCGTGTCTGTTTCCACGTGTGAATAACCCCCCCCCCAACAACAAACAACAACACAGTGTCTAAGTGTGGATGGGCAAGAACATCTGAGCGTATATTACATGAGCATACCTAATTTCACGCACATCGACAGTGTGTGCTAGGCCAAAGAAACTACTATTAAAAGAGGTAGAGCCCGCACACTGTATATTACACAAGAACATCTTATCTTCCAGACTGTGTTCATCTGCGATCATCTGATATTAAATGTTGTCCCGCCAACAACAGAAATCTGCAAAGAACCACTGTAGCTTCACACATTCCTCTACCACTTTGGATCTACTAATCAGAGACAGATCTCTGCTACAAGCAGTGTCATTAGTAGCATGGATGGAAGTGAAATTGCTTTTGGCTCTGCGTTGTTTAGTGGCCCCCTCAAAGTGTGATTTCAATTTGATTGATTCTTTTATTTTCATAGCCAATTGGAACGGAATATGAAAACTGTGACTGATACATGTTGATCACATGAGTCATGTCATATTATACATAATGTCATTGTGTACCGATTTGTGTGAGTTTTGGAAAATAATCTGTTGTAGTGGTAAAAAGTGTACTTTGAAGAAAACAAAAAATGGTGGACAATCTCGTTGGGTGGAAATGGTGTTTCCTATATGGGGAGTTGGGTCATGATCCAAAGAATCTAGGGGGGGAAAGATTTCTATTGTAAGGCCTATGGTTCAAGAGTTATAGGGCAAAACAGAGCCCTGTCTAGGCAACCCAGCCCGGTCATGTATAAAAGATTTTTATACATGACCGAACTTGTGAAATGGGACGTACTGCATAATGAGTACTGTAAGTATATTTTGATGCCAATACTTTTGTACTGTTACTCAAATACATTTTGAACGCCGGACTTGTAACTGAGTATTTCTTCATTGTGGTATTGATACTTTTACTTAAGTAAAGAAATGACACCACTGGTGAGGGGATGATCGATGCTACCTACGTATAGGTCTGGTGGTCACGGGCTGTGTGGTGGTTGTGGGGGCCACTGTTGTGATGGGAAACTTCTTGGGTCTGAACTTGTAGTGTCCAATGAAGCCATCCGCCGTTAGACTGAGGTCAGACAGGAACTGGATTAGAAGCTGGTTCCCCTCTGAGAACACTGGGCTGCAGAGAAAGAAAAAGGACATTCAGAGTATGGTGAGATGAAGAGATGAAGGTAGATGTTTTAATGGTTGTTTAAGGAGAAGGTCAAAAAACATCTGCACACTGGTTTAAAGCTCCCAAAACGTATTTTATCAACAGCGCAACATTTTGACCTTATGCTGTAGGTCTTCAAAGATGATGTTTTTACCTTTATTCTTGCCGTGATGTCCAGCACCTGGCCTAAATACAGGTCCAAGATGTGCACACAATCTCCTCTGTTAACCACATGAACCCTAGAATTCCTATTCTGGGCCCAACATTCTAACTATGGTGTGTATGTGTATGTGTATGCGAACAGCACAGTATCACCTACTCTGGGGGACTGTCTCCACAGTATTTCCCAATCCTCTTGGCGTCATTGATTTCTGGCCCGTTGAAAATAGAGACGTGATCATAGCGGCAGTAGTTATCTCTTTCCACATCAAACTTCTCAAACTTCACCTCTATAATCTGCAAATGGAAGACAAGCCACAAAAAGGATATCCTGTGTCACAAACAGTTATATTAGGCTAGACTATTTGATTAAAAGGAGTACCCTATAATTTTCAGGGGGGAGGGTTGTGGAACTTTGTTCCACAACCATTACACACATGGCTCTCTGAAAAAAGAAATGTCAAAGCTATATGAGAACCACTGTTTTTCAGAGTTCCTAGTCTTAGAAGAATAATGATGATTAATAGAAGGCCACATGATAAGCACATACTGTATTATAATACATTTAAAGCAGGGGTCTTCGACAGGGGGTCCGGGACCCCTAGGGGGTCCTCAGAGTTACTACAGGGGGGCCGCCAAATCTTTGTGTGATAGGATTCTTTTTTTTTACGTTAAAGGAGAATTCCGGACATTTTAAGTGTTATCTTTGATGTGAAGTTACTCACTCACCGAGTTATGAAGTGGCGTTGAGTTTTTCCAGCGATCCCCCTGTCTGTGAATCTGGTCGACCCCCACTATCGCGTGAAATCTCGCGTCTCGCGAGATTTCCCGTCCTCGGCTCACTGCGCTCCTCGGGAAATCTCGCGAGACGCGAGATTTCACGCGAGAGGAAAACATTCACGTCGCTGACCATGAACGCCAGCTCGTGAGTGATAAACAGTGCATGTGAAAGTATCAGGAGACACCATGAGGAGGATTTGTGGGGAAAAAAAGAAGTTTGGAGCTGTGGAATTAGGCGATTTTCACTAAGACACGCGCCTCCCACTATGCCAATAGTGGGGGTCGACCAGACTCACAGACAGGGGGATCGCTGGAAAAACTCAACGCCACTTCATAACTCGGTGAGTGAGTAACTACACATCAAAGATAACACTTAAAATGTCCGGAATTCTCCTTTAACCACTTGAGCCCTATCATCTCTTTTCTAAGGAGAACTTTAGCCAAAAACAGCAGATCTACAAGCTCACAACGACTTGCGCTGCGAGGCGTTGTGAGCTTGTAGATCGGCTATTTTTGGCAAAGAGGTATAGGTGTAGAGGGAAAAAGTTAAAAGTTTAATCTTAAACACAATTGTATACAATATATAGGGGGGTCCTTGCCCTGAAACTACTGAATGAATGCAGTTTTTTCGATATATGGATCACACAGCGTTTTAGAATGAAACTCTGCATTTTGCATACTGATACTGTTGAAATTAATTAATGTCACTTGACAACCTCTGACCTGGTTCTTTGGTGCTACTATGTGCCAGGAGCATGTAACCCCAGCAGGATAATCCTTCTCTGGCCAGTTGGGAGTCTTAAAGGACCCTGAGGCCTTGTCCAAGCGACCGCCACAGTACTGGTCCCCTGGGAGGAGGAGGAAGCGGAGTTACGTATCATGATGAAAACCTGTTACTGGACAATTCATTAATAAAATGTATTTACCTAAATTACAATATTGATTACTGCTATTTCAAAATCGCAATAGCCCACACTTTTTCATACAGGGGAAGCATCTTTGATTCAGTGTCACTAAAAAGAACAGAGATCACAGTAGACAGAAACTATGAAAGTATTTCAACTGAGCAAATAGTCAGCTAGCTTCCCCACACACACGCGCTCGCGCACGCACGCACGCACGCACGCACGCACGCACGCACGCACGCACGCACGCACGCACGCACGCACGCACACATATACAGATACATTTTAGCATTAATGTGGCATAAAAAAATATGCGCCCAAATGTTTCCCAAATCATGGATCATGGATTTGCTATGTTAGCAAAAACCCCAATAGACATGTAGAATTAGGCTACATTTGAGCATACTATTTCACCATGCTTGTTGATTGGTTGATTTATTGATGTATTGATTGATTATTGATTGATTGATTGATCCGGTCGATTGATCAATTGATTGTAAGGGTGCAACAGTTAATCAAACTACCGGTATATTCAATTGAATTGTTTATAAAACAATAATTAATAATTTCATAATTTAATAAAATAATCTAGCCCTATTTTGGGCATTTCATTGAACTGTGAAAATAACAAGCACACAACGGTTGTGATCTTGTACGTCAGCTATTTTTGCATGACACCTTTGTGAGACAAGGTATAACATAACACTTAAATGGTTAATGGATTTGTTGATATATAAAAATAAAATATATATTTAGAAAGCACGACATTAATCAGTAGAAGAAAATAATCGACAGTTGCAGCCCTAATTGATTGATTGATTGATTGATTGGATTTTATTTGAATGAATAAAGAAGCCCAACAATTCCAAAGGATATGTTCAAGTGAGAACGCTTGATTCCAACATAGTCCCTGAAGGCATGAGTCAGTGATGCGAACGTTTGTAGATGACATAATCCTGTAATTTAACACTTGGCTACCACAATCAGTGCTCTCAGAGCCTTCTTTTTTATTACGAGCAGCCTAATGAGTTGCTTACTCTCTTTGGTCCCCTGTGTACTAAGCTCGTAAAAAGGCTTCTGCATGCTTCTGATGCCTTCAAGCATCTGAGAGACATCGTTCCAAAACCACATATGTTGTTTCTAAAGGCGAGCTCTGAGATCTCTCCAAAAAACGTGGCACTTGCACTCTAAATTGATGTTTTCTTTCTCGGCTCTCCGAGAGGGCAAGTAGGCTACAACCTAACCACAGTGACAAAAATAGATACGCAACAAATGGAGGACTTGTCGTTGTGTTGTGTTGTGCAGTTTTGACAACTCTCTGGTACAGTGTGACAAGTAACATTCTATCTACTACCATCTGTTGTGTGAGAACTGAGCAAGCTACTTAACAGACATGGTCCATTACAGCTGTCAACTCCTTGCTTAGTAATGGTTATAGATAGGAAGGTAATTCCAGGCACTTGGCCATTAAAATTCCACACGAAACAGTGGACAAGACTATTCGACACCGGAGAGAGGAACAGAATGGTTCAACTCTGACTGATACTGACCTGTCCCTTCCACTGTAGCTCTACTAAGAAAAATAAATAAAAAGAATTCCCATGAGAAATTCTACGTCATACTGTGAGAATTGTTGAGCTCGTCCTTCCTTTTTCATCCAGATTCTGCAGCCTTAAATCAACTGTCTCATCTGGTGTAAAAGGGAAGCCCTAATGCAGAAAGGGGGAAAAAACCTATACTTCCCCTTTACTGTACTTTTAAGTGATTTATTATGGAAAAGGTGAACTTTATAGAATGATGTAAAGTTCTGGCCATGATTAGCAGTGCTAACATGCTGTATGACCTCTCTGGGCCAGCTCATGTTTAACAGCCTTGTAAATTTGCTGACCCTCTGACACGGTCGCAGGACTGTATCAGATTGTTTTACTCGGGCAAGACTACAACTCACTCTCCGTGACCCTGTACAACATGCTTGGTTAAAGGCATAATATATACTGTACATATAGTAACTGCAATTCAGTGTGGAGCGCATGCTTTGCATTCATATATCTCTAACAGTTATTGAAATGAGTTTTTATGCAGGGGAAACGGGGGTCGGTGATTGATCCTGTGCTAGCAGGGGCATACCAGCGTGATCTAATATGAGAGTGACGACAATAGCGTTGACTCCCATTGTAAGAATGGAATGTTGAAATGCTCGTTCTATCTCGATGAGTAAGTTCCAATGTTTGGAACTATAGCCAATAGCGGCCCGATTTGCAGCGAGATCAAAGCGTGTCATAACTCTCTCTCTCTATGGGTCTGGGGCATACGTGGCTCTGTATGTGAACCTTGCGCCCGCACTATTACAACAGTAATATCTACACCCATATCGATGATCCATCTCAGTGCCTACCTCTCTCGTGTGGGTTGGCTGCAGAATGGACTGCGAGGAAGCCACTCCCGGCAGTGTTGGCATCGGATACCATCTGAATGAGCATCTTGTTGCCTGTGGAAACCAGCGCGCCGGGTCTGAACGTCCCACAGAAGCGTCCGAGTCTCTGACCACTCACATGGCCGCTGTAGACATCCACATAATCATAGCGACACAGGTTGTCACTCTCCAGGTCAATGTAGCGGAATGATAGCACCACTACTTTGCCCTCGGGGACCTATAGACAGTGAATTCACAAAGAATACCAAGGTCCTTTCAAGTGGATTACGAGAGTCATAATAACATGGCAGTTGTATCTACAATTATTATAACATGTATACCTACAAACATGAAGGAAGTCTATTACTGCTGATTGAATAGACAGACTGTGTTTACCAGCTTTGACTTATTTTTAACAGCAGGTAGGGTATTTAATAACAAGACCTGCATGCTCCCGTGGGCTATACTTTTCCACTAATCAGTTCCAGCCATTATTATCAGCTTGACTCTTTAAAATGTAATACAGTAAACTACTGTTTAGGGTAACTGTGTGTGGCAAGGATAAAGTTGGGCTTTGTGAAGTTGTTGATTTGTTGATCAGTCGTTTCATTCCCACACTATAGTGCCTTTGTCATCTTTGTGTGAGTGGACTAGGAATTTGATCACATCAAAACATTTCAAGTTGGGACTCACAGTGATCCTCCAGACACATTTGGTATTTGGGGGGTACACCCCTGGGTACCCCTGGCTCCCGATGACGCCCGATTCATCCCCTGTGATGTTTCCGCCGCAGGTGAATGTTTGTCTGGGGGGGGGGAGAATGTTTCTATTTTGTACATCTCTAAAACGCAGTAGACATATAAAACAGCTATAAACATAACAGGCAATTCTCAGAAAACATAACTCCTCGCCATGCGCCGTGCGTCCTGAGTAGAAGCAGCAGTGTGCCAACTGCAGATTCCTCTCTAAATCAGTGGTTCCCAAACTTTTTGGCTCAGGACCCAAAAGAGAAATTTAACATTTGCCTGGTACCCAAACTAGTGAAAATAGCAGATCTACAAGTTAGCGCCACGTTGTGAGCTTGTAAATCGGCTTATTTTCACTACTTCTTAAACATTTGTTTTCTAATTTATGGAATTTCTTTGATTTATTTTTTTATTTTTTATTCATGAAATGATTTTGAAAAAAATCATTTTGTTTACGTTTTGACATTTACTCGTGACCCATTGGTCCACGACCCAAAGATGGGTCCCTACCCACAGGTTGAGAACCACTGCTCTAAAATAACTCCAGATCGGACTGACACACAGACGCTGTTCCTCGCTCCGTAGCTCCCTACCTACCGTACAGAATATACGATCCGTTGACACCTTACTCATTCATAAAAAAAGCATTTAAAAGGAAAGAAAAAACATATGAATAAAAGTATACCTCCTTTGAGTCTGCGCGCAGACCTCAGTCAAAAACAGTAGAATCCACGCGCAAAAAAACCCGCATATTCTCCTCCACATCATCGTAGGGCTATGAACGGAGCCCCGTGGCAGCATCAATAACATTGTGTTCAGATCAGCAGCTCAACACGGTGGGGGAAAAAGTAGCCAGAAGTTCCTGCATGAGGGAGTTTCGGTGACTGGATGCAAGCTGGAGCAGATGAATATAGCGTTTGTTCTGTGAGGAGGGAGGGAGGGAGGAAGCACAGTAGGCAGGCAGCTGCCTTTTTCCTGAAAAACCTGCGATAAAGGACGCACTAGGAGGGGTGTGTGTGTGTGTGTGTGTGTGTGTGTGTGTGTGTGTGTGTGTTGGGGGGGTAACCTGCAAGGGGTGCATGGCATCATGCAGTGGTGGTGTAAAGTGACCAAGTACATTTACTCAAGTACTACTGTTCTTTGAGGAGTTTTTTTTACTTTACTGGAGTGTTTCCAATTTTCAATGCTTTTACTTATATTGACATTTTTTTTGCTCAACTACAATTATTTGATAACTTTAGTTACTGGTTACTTTATACTGTAAATTTAGATTATTATTACAAAACATACATTAACCACTTCAGCCCTATACATTTTGAAAATAGCCGATCTACATTCATTTTATACATTTGAAAACTTGTGAAATGGGACATTCTGCATAATGAGTACTTTCTACTTTTGGTTATTTTACATTTTGATACCAATACTTTTGTACTTTTATTCAAGTAAATTTTGAATTCCGGACTTTTACTTGTAACAGAGTAGGCCTATTTCTACATTGCAGTATTGACACTTTTACTTAAGTAAAAAATGCTGTACTTTTTCCACCACTGGGAGGGAGCACAGGCAGGCAGCTGCCTTCTTCCAAAATAAACTGCGATAAAAGACTACTCTACTGTATATTAATACTGCAATCAGCATCAAAATATACTTAAAGTACCAAAAGTAAAAGTACTCATTGTGCAGAATGTCCCGTTTCACAAGATTTCAAATGTATGAAATGTATATAAATCTTTTGAAAATAGCAGATCTACAAGCTCCCAATGCCTCGTTTTGCTACGCGTTGTGAGTTTTTTTTAAATAGCCAAAGTAGGGTTGAAGTGGTTGATGTATCTTTCGTGATCAAATTTTATATTCAAAATCTTAAGTAACTAGTAACTAAAGTTTTCATATAATTGTAGTGGAGTAAAGGTGCAACATTTGCCTCTGAGATGTAATAGAGTAGAAGTAAAAGTATTGCAAATTGAAAATACTCAAGTAAAGTAAAGAAAAAAAAATACTTAAGTAAAGTACTTGAGTAAATGTACTTTGTTACTTTTCACCACTGTGCACCTGGCAAGCACTGTGCAAACCTGCAAGGGGTGGCATGAATAAACTTGACTTTATTCATACATACTACATAGGCCTACAATTTAAGTGCATGGCTGAAGTTGTATTGACACATCACATGGGCTAGCCGATATGGTTGGATTATGACCAGGTGGCAGATAATATAGCCTAAGGGAAATCAGGAGTTGGCCAATTTAAATACAGTTGTAGGACAAAGCCAAGAAATCCGCAATCTGAGGATGTTTAACTAAACTCATATGAAGTGATAGAGTGACCTTCAATACAAATATTATTATTCTTTCATCAAATACACTGGCACTGGCCCATTTATGAGCCCATGCCAATAGGCTTATGCCAAATATCTAGAGGCCTGTTGATAGACAAAAGTAGTGCAGGAGAGAGAGGGAGAGAGAGAGAGAGAGAGAGAGAGAGAGAGAGAGAGAGAGAGAGAGAGAGAGAGAGAGAGAGAGAGAGAGAGAGAGAGAGAAGAGAGAGATAGAGAGAGATGGCACCACCTGCTGGATCTTAGAGATGCATTATATGCCTAATAATAGGATGTACAGTATCGAATTAGCATGCTTAATTTAATCGTGAAGCCTGCGCAGTTTTAGTATGGTCGTCCAGTTTCATGCAGTAAAATAATTTGATAATTGATCACTTGCATAATTGCATCGCAGATCACCAATAGATCTGCCAGAGTGAGGGATGATGGGTACTCCACCAGCGGGAGTTCCAATGACCTTTTTCCCCCCAGGTTTTGTGATTGATCCATTTGGGCACTTTTAATGGTGATACTGTGTGCTTTAGTTGTCAATAAAAGGTTAACTGGAATGCTCGCCCCAAAACACACCCCAATGGCGGACCACTTGCCCCACTTGGCGTGGAACGCTTGCCCCCATTGAGGTGGACCACTCGCCCCACTGGCCACCGAACATTTGCCCCCAGCGGAGGAACACTCGCCCCCACTTGCCGTGGAACGCTCGCCCCCAGAGAGGCGGGCCACTCGGCCCGCTTGTGAGAACAGACTACAGACCCTAATATTAAGTTAGGAAGTAGTTAGGCAAAAACACAGTTACAACAACCGAGGTGCGTTCGGCACAGCGACTTGCTCGCTGGTGCCTCTCGGGGCTCAAGTCCGCTTCAGCCGACTCAGCGGCGTTCGAGTTAGTCGTAAATCCCCCCCTGTATCGGTACCCCCGAGAGGTCAAACGTGGCCGAGTGGGTTTTGGTGGCCAGAAATACCTGGTGGGTCCGACCGTCGCCGGATTTGCAGGTCCGACCGTTCAAACGTTGCCAGATTTGTGGGTTCGATGGTTCTGAGGTCACCAGATTAGACTGGGGCGAGTGGACTTTGGTGGCCAGAAATACGTGTGTCCGACCGTTCCGAGGTCCCCGTACGAGTGTGTTTTGGGGGGAGCGTTCTTGTATTCCAATAAAAGTATCCTATTCTATTCTATAGAACATGTTGTCTTGGGCACAGACTAGATATTTTTGCGATGATTGATCAGAATCAGAATCAGAATCAGTTTTATTGTCACATCACAGGTTTACAAGGTAAAAAAGTGGGTGAAATTCTTTTTTGTACATCGTTCCCATCGCAACGTTAGTTTCCATAGAAAGAAGAGGGGGGGGGGAGAAGAAGGGGGGCTGGTCTGACTCTGAGCCTGGGGTCAGGGAATTTGGTAATTAATGCTTAGTGAATGATCCAACAAAATAATTTGAAACCTAGCACTTGTAGATCCGCTATTTCCCTATTTCCTTTAAATTATTGAACGTATAAATCAGGAAAAGACAACACATGCCACATCACAACATTACGATCCCAGATGATATGATCTAGTCTCCTTTTTGTCCCATAAATCACAGGAGTTGCAGTTCAAGTTCAAGTTTATTATGTCCCAAATTGGGCAATTTATGTTACAGCAGATAGTAAGAAAGTAAGAAACTGAGAAACTCCAACACACAGTAAACATACATACACAAGACACACATAGACATAGATGTAGTTGTAGATCGGCTATTTTCGGCAAAGAGCTTTGGTGTAGAGGGAAAAAGGAGGGGACCAAGAATAGACCCCTTACATCACAGACAATTCCATCCATGAATAGGCTAAACATCTCTTTCTCACTCCCTGAACGGATGGCCTTTTCTTTATGGAAGAGGTCAGGTCTTGTCAAGCTATAAGGGGCCTTTATATTCTCAAAATCTGATTTATTTTGAGACTTAACTTCCATAATGTTGTTAAACTAAACAATGCTTCCTTCCAGATATCCCTTATAATTCAGTAAATGACTTAACCTTTTACATTCCCATGAATGAGACCTCTCTGAATTTCCCATTATACAGAGGCCTGCCGCTCTTGATCAAATTAAAAAAGACTGGGAAAAACTGGGCAAAGTTATAGATGACAGTGACTGGGATGGTGCATAATTAACTCGAGTGAATCAGTACATCTTGTTCCAGGCTCAGTCTGATACAATTTAGGGTTTCTTTTATCACATTTAACTCCAAACTCTCCAAAATGTACAGTAGGCCTATTTCAATGTCACAAATTGATCATATGGAAAATATGTGTCTGTATGCTTAATTACATATCTATATACACTTCAAACTTACAGTGCAGCAGTTTTGCATAGGCATAGGATTATGAGACAATGGGCCCCTGGGCACAAGCCGTCTTATATGGCAAGAGAAAGAGTGGCTTGTTTTGAACAAAATGCCTCAAATCATCTACAAGCTCACAACAGCTCGCGTTACGAGCTTGTAGCTCTGCTATTTTCACAATATTTAACTATTTCTTATGTTATTTGACAATTTGGCCAATGTTTGACCAGTTTTTATAGTGTAGTTTGTTGTTTACGTTTGATGCATATAATGGTCTTTTTCTTTTCTTTCTTTTTTGAGGTGTTAAAAGGGTCTTAAAAGCCCTTAGATTGTCACTTCACTGTCATCTGGGGACCCCCCTGGGGGTCCCGACCCACAGGTTGAGAACCACTGCTCTACAGCAATAAGTAGTACCAGAATATAGAGCGATTTAACACTTAATTTAACCAAAGAAACCCACTTAATACCCCAACCCCAAATATATATTGTAGCCTAAAAAAGAATATTTTTGATTTCTAACTGATGTTTTGCATAGCAGTGTATATTTGTGTGTCATTAAATGTTTCAATGAATTGAGTACAAAGGACACCAATGGAAACAAACCATAGGCTTTCTTGGGTTTAAAATCCTCTTAGCAGACCTTGTATTGAACTGTACTTTCCTGTGCTTTTTTTTGCAAACGGCTAATAAAGTATTCATTCATTCTTTCAACCTTTAAAGATCGATGATTCCGCGTTTGGTTTGCTTGACTAGTGGGCGTCCGTCCGGTTCGCAAATAATTATCGGTGATCGACTTTTATCTCAGTGCAACAAAAGATGGCGGACCGAACGTCTACTGGCTCTCAGAAAGCTAGCGCTAAGGTGAATTTATCTTGTACATTTGAACTTATTCTCCACGTATCTGACGTTGCATAGCGAACATTGGCGGCGTTGAGCACTGTTAATGTCGACAATGTCCGCCTATGTTAGTCTTTCATTCAGACAGAGTTGGAACAGCAGGCAAAGCAGCGCTCGAGCGGCCAAACGTTAGCGGCTACTTAGCCGCTAACGTTTGGCCGCTCGAGCGCTGCCGCTAGCTGCTCGAGCCACACTAGCTCAATTAAGCTAAGCTAACCAGGCCATACAGTCCAACCCACACTGCATGTTAAGTAACCCGACTAGAAAGTCACATTTTCCCACATAGCCTTACTACTGGGGAGCGTGTAACTTTGTAGATGTGTTAGTGGGTATTTTGTTTTGGGGTTTAAAACGTGACGAAATGTTTGTTTTTGTGAATGTGAATGTTAAACTGCAGCGAACGTGTTCACAATAGCCAATGAATGCCATTGACCGCCAAGCAAGCAGCAGTTAGCTAGTAGCTAGGCCGCTGTCTGTCAGTGTGTGTGTGTCTGGATATGAACTGCAGTCATGCTTTGTTTACATGCACACCTACTGCTGTCTATATCGGCAGTGATGGAAGAAGTACTCGCATTTTTCCTTTGCTTAAGTAGAAGTATCAATACTGCAATGTAGAAATACAAGTAGAAGTCAGGTGATCAAAAATGTACTTGAGTAAATGTACAAAAGTATTGGCATCAAAATGTACTTAAAAGTATCAAAAGTAGAAAGTACTCATTATGCAGAATGTCCCCATTTCACGAGTTTTCAAATGTGTGAAATGTGTTTTTTTTGTTGTTGAAAATAGCAGATCTACAAGCTCACAATGTGATGCATTGTGAGCTTGTAGATTGGTTATTTTCAAATGGCAGAAATGTATATAGGGCTGAAGTGGGTAATGTATGTTTTGTAATAATAATCAAAATCTACAAAGTAACTAGTAACAACATTTTTCAAATAATTGTACTTAAGTACAGTACTTGAGTAAATGTACTTACTAGTTACTTTACACCACTGGACGCATACCTGCTGCTGTCTATCTGTATTAACAGTCAGCAACCATGCTATTTACATGTATTGTATTATGGTGTTATTAAGGCTATGTCATGTTGATTAATTGAACACATAGGACCACAATGGAAGCAAGTCCCCAGGACTTTTTTGTGTTCTCCTTTTTTAGCCCGAATGTCTGACTGTACCTCGTGCTGTTTACATTTCTGTCTAATAAAGTATTCAATCAATCAATCAATTCAGGCGCTGCTGGAGAGCAAACTCAAGTCCTTTAGCATTGGAAAGATGGCAGTTGCGAAGAGAACCCTGAGTAAAAAGGAACAGGACGAAATAAAGAAAAAGGTAAGTCGTCTTGGAAATAGTACAAGAAGAAAATGTAAACAAAATCTATAATATTTACATGAGTTAAATATTGCTACCGTTTTCCTTTAACCACTTAAAGGTAGGGTAAGTCATATTGCTTTGTTAAATAAACGTTAAATAGGCCGATATGCTGATAGTACTCATTGCCATATAGTGTTTGTTCAGTAACAGGAGTCTCCCTGTCTCCAGCTTTATAGAAAACACAAAATGCATTTTCAGGTCAGGATACCAATTTGACCCAATCAGGAGAGAGAACTCACACAGGCTGAAGGATAAACAAGTGAAATTGGAAGTGATGACACAAAGAAATGAGCAGACACAATTGGAACTGGAATAGTATAAAATTGAAGCTGATGAATGGGTACTCTCTCCTGATTGGCTGAAATTTGGCCGTCCACCTGAAAATGTATTTTCTGTTTTTAAAGAGATGGGGAGACCTCTGTTATTGAACAAACACTCTATAGCAATGATTACTATCAGAATATAGTGCTTTAACCTCTTAAAAAAGCACATTTTCTTTTAACTATAAAATATCACTTACCCTACCTTTTTTAAATCCTCTATTCTTGGTAAAAAACTTGGACCAATTTAGTCCGTCTACACGGATGCTGGGTTTCAAGTGGTTAACCACTTGCACCCCAGCACATAAACCAGAAATGGCAGATCTACAAGCTCACACCGCATCACAGCGCAAGATGTGGTTTAGAGGTTAAAGTACAGACCCAACTCGGGTCCAATTTAGAAAGTCTAGAGGTTTTAAGTGGTTAATAAATGCATCCCATTGTTAAAGCACATCACTTGCCTGTCAGAGGTTTTGATATTGGTGTCTGTGTGCAGGAGGATGAGCGTGCAGCGGCAGAGATTTATGAAGAGTTTCTTGCTGCCTTTGAGGGAGGAGCGGATGGCAAAGTCAAGGCCTTTGTCCGTGGTGGTATTGCAAATGCATCAAAAGGTAAAGGGCTTCTAATATTTAGGCGACGACACGTAGTCTCCATGTGGTATACTGTGTACCATACAGTCATGAAGCACAATCTCCGCTCATCTTACAATGCAAAATGTTAGTTGTTATGTTATAGTTAAGGAATGATAATGGTATTGATTATATAATTGTCTGTACTGTAAACATATTGTTGCTGTTGGGTGGACTTTTCAGATAATGGAAAAAATAACCTGTGTATGGATCCAATATAGTTATTATATAGTCACAAACTGTTGATAATGTTTCATTAGTTAAATATGTATAACGCACATAGAGCCTTAATCACTTTCACTATAAAAACGTTTAATAAATATCAAAAATAGACTTACAAGCTCACAATGTGACGAGTTGTGAGCTTATAGAGCTGATACTTTTGCATGACAATTTGTGTAGCAATGTAATGTATTTTATGCATGTTTTGTCTATTGCAACCATGTATGCATTTTATCAAAAAAATAATCATTTTATAAAATAAAACAAAGATTTGACCTTGAAATTAATCTGTGTTTGCTTACAGAGGAAGCTGCAGCTGACGAGAAGAAAGGAAGGCTTTACAAGCCCAAGTCACGATTTGAAACCCAAACAAGTACAACAACAAAAAGTTTTTTGCCACTGGAAACCCCACCCCAGTTTTTACAATTGGATAAAAGACAAGTATGTAAAATCAGAACTTGCTGTCAGTACAAGCACTCTTGTTGCTAAATCAGTGAACGAGTGTATTTCCCCTTGTTCATGCTGGCTCCTATGTCCGTCTTTCAGACACCGAAGAAAGCCACCGAAAAGGAGAAAAAGAAGAGCAACCTGGAGCTTTTCAAAGAAGAACTTAAACAGTAAGCAAATTATACCATTATATATAGTTATGATGTTGTAATTGGCTGTGAGGCATTTCATTGAGTGCAAATATCAACCGATTTAGCACTCCAAAGGCACCCACCTTATTTATCTTAACTGTAACTTGGCAATGGCCAGCAGTTCCTAAAAATATGTTTTTTTCTTTCTCTGCCTTATAATCATGAATATTAAAATGAAACCGTGGTATAATGGAAATTATACACTCATGGTCATGTTATACAATGTAATATTGGCACTGTGTGCTGATCTACGACCACAGCACACCAGTGCCAATATCTCATATTATAGCACTCCCTCTCATGCATAATATTGTTTATATATACTGTACCTGTTTATATATACACGTTTTGCTGTCTTACAGAATACAGGAAGAAAGGGATGAAAGGCACAAGCTGAAAGGACGCGTCAGTCGCTTTGAACCTCTGACTGGCACGGATGGGAGACGCTCGTGTAAGTCTTCACGCTGCATAAACAAACCATGTTCTAGCTGGGACTAGCTCATAACCCAGTCCTCCACCTGCCATGCTGCTGTGCCCCCCTTCCCACCCCGCTTTCGATTTATCTCTGAAACAAAATTTATACTGCTTTTCTGCTTCTTTTAGCGGATGGTTCTTCAAGAAGAAACCGTCCGTCCAGTGGTAATTTTGACTTAATATAGTGGCTTTGAATATCTTCATCTTGCCAAGGCAGTGTATTGTTCTATCAGACAGCTTTAAGAAAAGCACACTCTCCTGTCTGTCTCTGCAGTTTTGGATGACTCAGCACCAGGTTCCCATGATGTCGGCGACCCGTCCACCACTAACCTGTATCTAGGAAACATCAACCCACAGGTGAATTTGTGTTTTATAATGCACAATACAGGAAACCAGAAAGCACTTGTATAGTTTTGATGGATAACATTGTGGAATGGAAGTTTATTTACGGTCCTTGAATTAATAATAATATTGAGGGTCACTGCTAGGGATACATTCATCAGAAAAAAAACATAATTTGATGTTTAAATGACATTGTTAAAATCAATGCGCATTCTACCGAACCATAAAACCACTGTATTAAAACAAAGCATGGATTTTGTGAACAATTTCATAGCGGAAGACTTCCCCTCCTTTAAAAACCTCCATGTGCAACACATCTTTGTGTCTGTGTTGTTTGATAGATGAATGAGGAGATGTTGTGTCAAGAGTTCGGCCGCTATGGCCCCCTGGCCAGTGTGAAGATCATGTGGCCCAGGACGGATGAGGAGAGGGCCCGCGAGAGGAACTGTGGCTTTGTGGCCTTCATGAACAGGAGGGATGCTGAGCGAGCACTCAAGAATCTAAATGGTACGAAGCTGTTCTCTTCTATACACATTCTTTTCCTACCTATCTTTTCTCTCCAATTAAATGAAATAATAATTTGTTCCTCCTTCCCTACTAACTACAGGAAAGATGATTATGAACTTTGAAATGAAGCTCGGATGGGGCAAAGGCGTGCCCATCCCACCGCATCCCATCTACATCCCTCCTGCCATGATGGAGCACACGCTCCCTCCACCTCCCTCTGGCCTGCCCTTCAACGCACAGCCCCGCGAGAGGCTGAAGAACCCCAACGCCGCCCTTCTCCCTCCGCCCAAAAACAAGGAGGAGTTTGACAAGGTAACTCAGCAGGACAGCCTAGGTTTATTAGTTATGGGTTGAGTCAGTGTTCATGTTGATGGTAAGCTGTTAGGTCTTCATAAGTCGAGGTTTCTAGCTGTTAGATTCTGTATTGGCTTTGTATGCTGTTGACTGAACTACACTAGATGTGCACTTGTACTCAAAGGGTGGGTTGAGTGGTTTACTGTTAGTGTATGGGGATTGCTAAGTGCAAGAGAGAGGTGTGTATGGTTAGTTCATCGATGGTAAGTATGTGTAATATAGGGTATTGTGGCCTGAGAATGGCTGATATTCCATACATTGCAGGTATTCCATACACAGCCGTAGAATACTTCAACTGCTTTATTCATAGAACACTTCCAACGGCTTCATTATTTAAAATCAATTCCTGTGACTGGTGGTCAGCTCTTGCAATACAGTATAAAATCCCTTGGAAACAACTACTTTGTAAAAAAAAAAAAAAAAAAACACCTTTCCACGAGTTTCACACAGACCACATTTGCTGTACTTGACGGAAGAGCATTCACAGCAGCAATATATGCACATACTTCTTTCAGTGAACGCATAAGTAATTACAAATTGCCAGGTGCGATTGGCCCGCACTAACTGCAATTCACCTGGCAATTTGTGATTTACATAAAAAGCTGTGTTAAGAAGTGAATGCGGTCCACGTGAAGCTCGTGGAAAAGTGTTGAGCTTGGAAAAGATCTGACCACGAGTCGCAGCAATTACTGTAACTAGTATTGGGTGAGTACACACGGAGCGTGACAAATTAGAATGCTGTGTTGTGAATCCCCCAAGAAATTGCATTGAGTGTCCTGTGGCTCCGTATGGAATACATGCAATGTATGGTATATTAGCCAGTCTAGGGTTAGGGTATTACAAATGTTTAGAGTTTTGAGAGAAGGATGTATTGGCCATTTTATAAAAACTGAAAAAAAGCAGTAAAGGAAAGTTGTTGTCTCTTTGCAGTTTTCAATGCATTTTTATATTTTTCACCTGTTGCCTTTTAACAATACTCACATATTCTATGTTTATTATCTGATGTGACTTCATATACAGACTCTGTCGCAAGCCATAGTCAAAGTGGTTATCCCAACAGAAAGGTACATGTTTTTCTTTTGTTTTAATTGGTGTAAAATCTTAGAAAAACAAAAACCCATAACAAAGCAAAAAAGTCTGATCAATTGGATCACTGCATGCTACAGGGGGCTGTTCTGTACGGGTGAGCAATGGTTGAGGCAAGTGTACACATGTCTGGTCAGGAATACACCCAGCTCTTTCACACTTAAAGCAGCACTATGTAGTTTGGGGTATCAGTGGCCACTTTGGACACAAATAACATGGCAGCCAACGTCTTTGACTTCATTACCCAAGAGTCTCTGCAAGCATGTCCGGCGAGGACGCGCTGTGATTGGCCGGTCTTTGCTTTGACTGGCAGTTCTGCCTTGGTTGCCTTGGCAAATGCCAGGATGAAACTCATTGTCTCATAATTGTACATAGTAATACAGTCAAGCCCCTAGCAGGGACCCCCCTGAGTCTATACATTTATGGAAGGATGATTGTTACTGCTTAAACATGTAACTTTATCATTTTGTGGGACATATGTTACAGTTGTTAAAAAGTTACATAGTGCCGCTTTAACACAAACACTATATATTAGGGCTGTCAACAAATATTCAAAATTAAAACTTACATTTGAATTTCTAAAATAAGCAGGGATTCGAACATGATAATTAATGTTATGTAAAAAAAGAAAGCACCACCACTTGCTGTCTGCTTTGTGACTTTGTTGTGTGGCCCTGGGCTACTGTAACCTTGCACAGCAGAGATCACAGTGCCATATGGCTGTGGCAGGTCGAGGCCGGTCCACTAAATGCATGAACAGGAATTACAACACTTTCATTGATTAAAAATGAAAATGTAGGCCAACCTGAAACGAGCGATCGTGTGATAATGATAACACAACCCAACTCGGCCTCAGAGAGTGAAATTTGCATGCTGGGCAATCAAAAAAAGCCCCGTATTTTACATGGTTCGAATATTATTATATTATGTAAATTTAGATAATTAGTCTTCCATATTTATCACAGCATAGTTCAAGTGTTGAATATGTTGTATACATGTAGGCCTACTGTGCAACTTCAATTAATTGCCGCTTTTATTTGAATGAATTTGTATGAATATTACCAACCTTATTAAAAATGAAGCTATTGACTAGCATGTAAATTATGAATCATTCATTTGGTCTCACTCCGAGAGAACATGTTCTTGGCACCAGTGTTAATTTTGACAGCAAATTCTAATTCAGTCTTAGTCTTTTGAATAACACACCATTTAGTTTTAATCCTATTTTAGTCATCTGAAATTGTTTAGTCTAGTCTTAGTCGACTAAATATCAAAATCTTAGTCTTAGTCAACAAAATTAACACTGCTCGGCACCAACCGCGGTGCAGAGAGACAGTGTGAGTGTGTGTGTGTGCGTGGTCTGCCTTGTGGTCTGCACTGTGGTCTTTAAATTACGTTTTATGACGTCTCAGTATTTTATTTGTTTAGCATTAACATTCAGCAATGTCTAGGTATGTCAGATCCTTTAAAAGACATGTTTATGTTTGAATAAATATACCTAATGTATTTAAGTGGGTATATCTCATCATATTGGTTTAGCCTCTTGCGGTCATAAATGCACAAATATAAATATTTGAAAGGTTTGAACCTACGTTTAATTTTAGAAGGAACATTCAAATGTTGTTTTTGGCCAAGTTTGACAGCCCTAGCGTAGTACACACTGTTAGATGTAGGTCAGCTCATAATTATGCTAAATGTCAACATAGTTGAATGTCAAGGAAGTGTTTTGTTTTTGAAACCAAGATAAGATTTCTATATCGCGATTACCCCTCCATATGTCCAAAACTCATACTACTTCGTCATAGTTTAACAGCTACATGGTGGTATCACGCATTCATAGCCTAGTTGTTTTGAATCCATGTATACGAGATGCTGCTCTCTGACTATTGCTCATTCAGACTGTCCGCCCCCTTGGCCTCTGTCACTTCATCGGGGGCTCAGTAAACCTGGCCCCTGGCCACAAATCCAAACCGCCCATTATTTAGTCCATATGACCTTTGACATTGGCCTTGGTGAGCAGCACAAGTTGAACTGTCTGCAGCAGCGAGGGACCTGAAAAGCATCATGGGATGGATTGGGAAAGTATACAGAATTTTACACCGCCATTGGTACAGTCGGCTCCAATACAAGTAAATGTGATCTGTGTTGTCAAATGAAAGACATCCTTGTTTTGTTGGCCACTTTAGGCTAATTCTGTCCAACTCGCACCATACCGTAGTTCCTCCCCAGACCTCTCAAGGTCTCTGCGGAGCTGTAGTCATACCATTTGCACCGTCTTCAGTGCAAATTAAACCTGTTCACCAAATCCACCAGTAGATGTCCTGTTTAGCCTATTTAGGCCAACAATCCTATACTGCTTGGGTTCTTCACTTCACATTAGTCAGGAATGGAGAGTGGGCATTGAAAAGGTACTGTATTTGTGGACATTGTCTGTAAATACAGTCTCTCAGCAATGTCCCTCATATTCTCCCCCATCTTGTTCAGCTTCACTGTTCCCCATTCTTTTTTAAATTCATCTTAGGAGGTAGATGCCTAGGAAAGGGGTCCAGGCAGGGCAGAATAATTGACAATAAATTAGTTGTTATGCTTGGACTACATTTTATATCTCCTTTTAATTCTTAAGAATCCAGCTTTTAAGTTCTAGCATTGCAAAATAAGATCTCATAATGAAAATATTTTATTTGTATTCTGAGTACCTTTTTTATGTTCTGTGTGTGTAAGTGTTAATAGGCCCAGAGGCATAGTCATGGTTAACAGAAAGGTTTTGGGTATGAGTCGAGTCCGGCTACTCTGAATCCGTTTGCTTTAACTGTGTTTTTCTTATAGGAATTTGCTCTCTCTCATCCACCGAATGATCGAGTTTGTGGTGCGTGAGGGCCCAATGTTTGAAGCTATGATTATGAACAGAGAAATCAACAACCCCATGTACAGGTGAGTGCTTTTATTGTGCAACGCTGCAGCTCATGTTTCTTAATTATGCTGCATTGACACTGGCAGCTACAAAGCGACAAGTCCATTTGCGCTCCAAAGATGGAGTGAAGCATCAATCATACGATTTTTGTTTAACCATTTCCACTCACCTTCCTCAAAATTCCGGCTTGTAATGGGGTGAAAAACAAAATAATTTAAGTCGAGTTCCCTGTTCTTTTTATTTATTTTATATACTTTTTGCTCGTCGCTCCCACATGCAAACGTACACTTGATGACGACGAGCTGTCAACGAGCATTTGTATCTGCTAGGGTGAACACAGCATTAATTCAGGTTGTCATTTTTGTTTTTGCGAGGTATTGATTCCAGTCTTTTTATATTCCAGGTTTCTATTTGAAAACCAGAGCCCAGCGCATGTGTACTATCGGTGGAAGCTGTACTCCATATTACAGGTGTGTTATCCGTTAATGCCAGTGCACATTCAGGCAAACATTCATACCAAGTTAGAAATGGATACTTGTATATTGCAGCCCAGCATGCATTGATTTGGTCTCGTAGACTAATTATTCCTCATGTGTCTCAACATATACAGGGAGAAGCTCCAACCAAATGGCGCACAGAGGAATTCCGGATGTTTAAGAACGGGTCTTTCTGGCGCCCTCCCCCTCTGAACCCATACCTCCATGGTCCTTACGACGATGGAGAAGAAGGAGGAGGAGTCGTCGAAGAGGATGAGGAGGATCCTAGCAAGAAAGGCTCCCTAAAAGAAGAGTACAGTCCTTTTTATTATTATTGGCAAATACTTGTGTTGAAGCTAGTGTAGCTGGGTAGAATAGGGATGATCTATATGGTTTTTACACCACACATTCCTCTTCACTGTCATTTTGTGCTGCTTTTGCTTGACATCCCTCCTCTCGTTCCGTGCAGCGAGCGTGATAAACTAGAGGAGATGCTGCGGGGTCTGACCCCCAGGAAGGGGGACATCGCAGAGGCCATGCTGTTTTGTCTCACTCATGCCGAAGCTGCAGAGGAGATAGTGGAGTGCATAACGGAGTCCCTCTCCATTCTTAAAACCCCCCTCCCAAAGAAGGCAAGACACTCCACCTTTAGTGTGTTATCTGCCGTGGTTTGATCAAGATTTATTACATGAATTATTTTATATTTACAGCATTTAACCCAAGCTGAATAACATTCCCCTCCTTTGTTTCAGATTGCACGGTTATATCTGGTTTCAGATGTGTTGTATAACTCTTCAGCCAAAGTGGCCAATGCATCTTACTACAGAAAATTGTAAGTTATGAAAATGTTTGTCTTGAATTGCCCACACTGTTTCCTACAGTACAAAGACCCACACGTATTGTACTTTTATCTAATTACCTCAAATGTAAACTCTTCTACCTGTTCTACCCTCCACAGTTTTGAGACCAAGCTCTGTCAGATCTTCGCAGACCTCAATTCAACGTACAAATCGATACAGGGTCACCTCCAGTCTGAGAACTTCAAGGTACCAGATACTAGGGCTGCGGCTATCAATTATCTTGGAAGAATCAACAATAAATAAAATGTTTTTAAATAGTTTGATTAACCACTTAATCCCCATTTTATGTCGAGGTACAACAGTGTTAAATAACAATTGCTAAAATAGTGATCTACAAGCTCACAATGCATCGCAAGCTTGTAGACATTTTAGCAATTTTTTATAATCGATTAGTTTGGTTGACTGTTGCACGCCTACCAGATATTCTCCAAATACTGATCAAAAGAACAAATATACACAATAATGAGCACAATGCAGGGATTGACACTAGTTCTCAGAGGCTCTTGCCCGTCGGGCAAGTACAGGTCAAGCTCTACTTGCCCAAAGGTTATGCCCACTTTCCCGAGAAGTAAATTAATGTTAAATCCGATTGATAACTGTCGAGTGGCGACAGTCACTTTGACAATCTGAATGAGCGCAACTGCTACTTGTAAAAAGGTAGCATTATTTGTTCTTCATGAATAACCAATAATATTTGATGAAGACTGTTGCTTCCCCATTCAAATGCACAAACTCCACTTGCCCGAATGTTTTATTTACTTGACACGGGCAGTCGGGCAACCATTAGTGTCAACCCCTGCAATGTCATTCCTTGTTTCTGAAATTTGCTGTGGTGGTGTGTTCCTCTGCATTGCAGCAACGGGTAATGGCGTGTTTCCGGGCGTGGGAAGACTGGGCTGTTTACCCAGATCCCTTCCTCATCAAACTGCAGAACATCTTCCTGGGTCTAGTCAACATCGCAGCAGAAAAAGAGCCCCTGCCTCTACCCATTGTAGTGGAGGTCAGTAACCCCTAACCTCACCTTTGTACACTCATTGTGCTTTGAAAGACTCCAGTCACTTACATCATGATTTGTGTGCTATGTTGTTGTTTGTTTAAGACTGAGCCAACAGAGGACATTGATGGCGCTCCCATTGGGGAGTTTGTAGACGGGGCTCCGCTGGAGGATGTAGATGGGATACCCATAGATGCGGCGATCATGGATGGTGCCCCTATCGATGGAGCCCCACTGGATGACCTGGATGGTGTCCCTATCAAGCCCATGGAGGAGGACATAGATGGAGTACCCTGTAAGTGGTGCTGAGACTAAGCTGCAGAAACCCCTGAGAAATGCAAATACATTTGAAACGCCACTTTTCTTCTCTATTTTGACCTATGATCTAACACTAAGATGGTGTGTTTGACCAACAACAACAGATATTTTCCAAAACATACTTGAAAATGGATACATTTTAAAACACTGATCTCGTGCTGTATTTTGCATTGGTATAACAGCTTTTTAAATACTGGTGGCTGATCTTATGTGACCCAAACTCGAGCCAAATATCCAATATTGTGTGGAGAAATTTATTTTAATGTTCACTATCTCCTTTGCAACAGTATTCTTGTCTCAGTACTTTGTATTCACAGCTGTTGTGCAACAGACTTAAGCAAGGACAACTGCCAAGGTTGCCAACTGTGCAGAAATCTGTGCATGCCCAAATAGAAGATATCAATGTGTTTTTCTGTTGTTCTGGCATTACAGCGACCTTGTAGGAAACAACCTGAAACGGGATCAAAGTCGACATGGCCTTAGTAGCTGCTTAAAAACCCATGAAATGTGGTCATATATGCCAGACTGTAGTGAATGGACTTTAATAATTTATCTTCTTTTTTTAACAGTGGATCACTCCAAAGAGACAGCCTTCAAAGTTGCGCCCTCTAAGTGGGAGGCAGTGGATGAGGCTGAGTTGGAAGCTCAAGGTGAGACCTTAGCAAATATCTTTTCAATATGAAGATAGTCCTGTATGCCATAACAATTTGAATTACATCTATACATTGTTGCCATCAAATGCATGTTTTTTTGTGGTGCTCATTTTCGTCTTTGCCGATTCAGCTGTGACCACTTCAAAATGGGAGATATTTGAGCCACCAGAAGAAACCAAAAAGTGAGTTTAATTGCATTTTATTTTGAATATTCTTCGGTTTTGCTGATAATCTGTTTTATCGTTTTAAATAAACTTGACTTCATCCTCTGCAGGGATGAGGATGAGAGTGATGATGAGGACAGGAGTCCTCGCTCCGAGGATCCACCGAGTTACTTCAACCCCATCAGAGACGACTCGGACACCAAGACCAAGTACTCTGAAATGAACGAAGAGAAACGCACCAAGCTGAGAGAGATAGAGGTAATGTCCTGTCCTGTTCCGAGTCTCCCGTATTGCGCACACATGGGGTGGGCCACAAGTAGGGTTGGGATCCTTTTTAAGGCCAGTCCACACCAATGCAACTCCTTGCAACCATTATCCCCAAATGGCTCCGATCTGCAACTGGTCAGTCCAGACTGCTGCGATTTCTTGCAAAACTGGTTGCAAGTTGCGACTAGTTACATTGGTGTGGACTGGGCTTTAGGTTTAGGATCTTAACGATTCCCTCTTTAGACCTGAGGCCGATTCTAAAAACGCCTTCTAAATCCTGACCTAAGTTTTCTGAAAAACTTAGTTATTCAAAAATTACAACACATTTATGTTGCTATATACTGTACATAGCAACAAGAACCCAAAAAGTGGTTCCCGTCCTGATAGGTATAGTTACAAATAGGGGTTCACGCCCAAAATGGGTTAACGGTCCGATTCTTTAACGGTTGCCTACTTGCCTTTAACAATAATTTTATGTGTATACACACATATCAAAAGTTATAATGAAGGGCAAAATTCTATAAACACAAGTGAAATCATACATGCAGTATTGAATACATACTATTGTAATTGTATAGCAGACCTGAAGTCCACTTACCAGTTCTGACTGCAAACCGTGCACTAACGGACATGGTTCCCATGTGATAAAACCTCTCCGAACTGTTCCGGAGCAGACTCCAAATGTGATGGATCATGGAACCCATTCCAGTTCCTCAATATTGGAGCCGTTTCCTCCGGATCCAAACCTTAGCCTGAAGCACCTGCCATACTACCTCCAAAGCTTAACAGTAGTTGTTTCTTTTTATTTCCACCCCAAGGTTAAAGTCATGAAGTTCCAGGATGAGCTGGAGTCGGGGAAGAGGCCGAAGAAGGCAGGCCAGAGCATTCAGGAACAAGTGGAACACTACAGGGACAAACTATTACAGAAGGTATCCACTCAGCCTGATACTATGACTGTAGATCAATGGTTCTCAACCTGCGGGCCGTGAGAATATTGCAAGTGGGCCCCAAATAATTGGCAGAACACTAGGATTTTAAAGTTTAAAGTATACAGTTAGTTCTGTTGATCCAAGCCGGAACACAATTGATTGATCATTCAAATAAACATGCTCTGAAAATGCATGCAACCCACCATTTGCAGGTGGGCCTGCAAATTCTTTCGATAATTTCAAGTGGGCCCTGATCCAGAAAAGGTTGAGAACCACTGCTGTAGATGGTAACCAATCCACAAGCCATCTATCTCACTGTCATTTTACTGCGTCCCTCCCCTCCAGGAAAAGGAGAAGGAGAAACTTGAACGGGAGAAAGAGAGGGAGGAAAAGGAGAAGAAGAAGACGGAGACCCGCCTGAAAGAGCTGAAGAAAGAGAAAGAGGACACGCCGACCAGAAAAGAAAGGTTAGGGGAAAATGTTTGACTAAAAGGGGAAAAATGCACACAAACTAAGGTCTGTTTGTTAATATTTTAAGGCAAGAGGAACCTGTCATATACTATAACATCTAAAATATGCCAAAGTATAGTATGACATTTTAGGTGTCTGTGTGATATAGAGGTAAAATATTTGCCCAGGTTAGATTCCTGACAGTGGTGCATGTGGGACAATGGCAGTATGGTGTCCTTGTTGCTGCACTAGTGACTCCTATTGGTTGGGCGGGTCACCTGTGTAGCTTGCCGTGTTCATTTTGACAGCAAATTCTGATTTAGTCTTAAGGCCTTTGCAGACAGGGTGCGATTTTTCGCACGGAAAAAACGGACAATATAATTTTTTTAATGAACACATGGTTCTCAATGACCTCATGCACACCGGCTCCGAATTTACCGTGCGGCGATGCGGCGTTGCGTTTTCTTCCAATCGAACCCAGTTCGATTCGTGTGTCTTTTCGCATGCTGTCTGCAAAGGCCTTAAGTCTTTTGAATAACACACCATTTAGTCCTATTTTAGTCATCTGAAATAGTTTAGTCTTAGTTGACTAAACATCAAAATCTTAGTCTTAGTCAACAAAATTAACACTGGTAGCTGGATGGGTACTGGGGGAGATAGCATGTTGAACTTCCACACGTGTTAAGCTCTCAGAGAAAAACCCACTGCAGCTGTTGACTCCATGCGTACTGGAGGAGGCATGTGGTTGTCTGCACCCCCCCCCCCCCCAGGACAACAGTGCACATGGGGAATTGGCAATGACTAAATTGTAAGGGAAAAAACAGGCCAAAACAGTTGTCAAAATACAATAATAGTATGTTTTCATGACATACTATAGTATGTTTTTTTTGTTGATATATTATATAGTATGACTTATTAGCAAGGCTGCACAACAAAAACAGACTAGGGTGTTTGTCTAAAGATAAATCAAGGTATTGAAAAGATCCCATGCCATGGTATGATGGCAACTCCCAAGAAGACAATGCAACAACCGTTAAAATGCCTATAAATCACTATTTTATTGAATGAAGACGAGCGTAATGTGTTTTTGTCGAAACGCATTAAGCTTCTCTTCTTTCAATAAAAAAGTTCACTAAATCATTTCAACAGTGTCTTGCGAGTTGCTGTCATCCCATGACATCTTTTTAATGTAGTATAATTTGAATACAACAACTTGATTTAGTATGTTTCTGACATAGCATGACTTAAATCTTAATGGTTTTTCTTTATTTCTTCCCATAAAATACGTAGTTTTTGATGACATGGAATTATAGCATGACAGCATGAATGAGTAGGAGTATTTTTTTTTTCTCCCCCTGATGCTTATGTATGAGTATGTTAGATTTTGACACAAACGTCTCCCCCTCTGGTTGCCAGGAAACGACGTCACAGCGGGTCTCCCAGCCCGACGCGGAGCAGTACCAGACGAGGCCGTTCGACTTCGCCCCGCTCAGAGAGGTCCGAGCGCTCGGAGAGGTCTGAACGCTCCTACTCTAAAGACGTGGTGTCTTCTGTCTCTCGTTCCGCCCACAAAGACTCCCCTCGCGCCAGCAACAAAAAGTCCTCCAAGAGGTAAGACAGACCTGCTAAACGGTAGTCATGGAATCTGAAGTGGAGTTATGCTTACCTGAACACCAAAATGTAAAACACCAAAATGTAATTAAGCGTCAGACCGATATATTGGCCATTAATTCACTTTAACGACATCAGTGTTGGCAATTATGCAGCGGCGTCCCAATTTTGGGAATGTCATTATAGGAGAAAGAATGTGTAGGGCTTTTTTTCTTTTTGCATATAAGTGTTCTCAAATAGAAACTTCGACTAATCAAATCAAGTTTTCCAAACTGATAGAAACTTCTGCACTTTTTTTTGACAAAAAACAAACATTGGTAATAGGTGTGGTCTTGGACTCCAAAATCTTGAAATCCAAAATCAGACCCAAAGATCTGGCGTTGGTCGGCCTGTAGTAGTAATTAGGATTTATTATGTTTGTTCTCTCAGGTCTCCCTCATCACCTCGCACACCCAAACGGTCCAGGAGGTCGCGGTCCAGGACGCCCAAGAAATCAACTAAGAAGTCCCGTTCCAAATCCAGGTCGCCACACCGGTCTCACAAAAAATCAAAGAAGAGCAAACACTGACTAATCACAACCCCTCCCTCAACTTTCCTCCAAGACCAGCCTATGTACTTCCCTTCCGTTCTACTTCTCTGCACCGTGTTGTATAAAGATTGACTGGGTGGGCAGGCCGCCGGGGCCTGTCTGAATGTTTCAATGTGAAGAAAAGGGGAGAGTTTTGGTTGCCATGTTGAGTATGAAATGGATTGCTGTTTTATATTGTAAAAAAAAAAAAAAGATATTGCGCCTGTGTGTCCTTCCTCCCATCATCGCCCAATGGAATTCATCGACATGGTAGACCACGCCTGTGCAGTGTGACGATGACTCTAGTCTTATATAATCATGCTGTCATTTTCTGTTTTTGTAGTTCACATTAAAAATAATTCCTAATAAAATGGGCTCATGTTTTGTAACGGCTCATCTGATTGATTGATTGAAATTTTTATTAGGCAAAAGAATGTAAAACAGATTTATAATACTTTTGTCAAAAGGTCTGACCCAAAAAGTCCTTGCGGACTTGTTTCCGTTGGGGTCCTTGAATTCGGACTTGTTTCCGTTGGGGTCCTTGAATTAATTTCATAGACATATATAGTAGCAACCAAACAGTTCAAATATCAACAATGATCAATTCATTTGCTTCATGCACATAATCGTTTTAATTCAATTCCAGTATTCTGGTGCTACAAAGTATTGTGATTTTACTATTGAAGTAGCTAGTGCTAAATAAGGATTTATTTTCCAAATTTCTCAGATCAAGTAAGGCACTGAAATCATTACAGCAGATCCCAACATTGTGGTAAGTCTTTCCTGGGGCCTGAATGAACCATGACATCACAGCTTAGCCTGTGTCTTCCTCAGCTGATCTCTGAGCTCCAGACGAGCGATGGAGGACAGATGGACCTCATCTGGGCCATCAGCGATGCGCAGGGTCCTCACATGGGCATACCTGACGATGGATGTTACAATGTTTAACTTCAGTAGTCATGATGTGATGCAAAGTAATAGTAGCTCAGATTTATATAGTGCTTTTCTAACACAAAGTCGCTTCACATAAAAGAGAAAGGAACCAACCTAAGAAAAAAAAGTGCTAGATTATGATCTAGTATGAATGTTTTGGAGGTACTTACATCTCTGCTAGCGGGAAGTCTCCAGACACACCTGCTCCTCCATACACCTGGATGGCACAGTCTACCACCTTACATGCCATCCTGGCTGCTGCCACCTTGATCATGGCGATCTAGACAATCACAGAGGGAATTGAGTCACTTCAAACTTGGTTTGCGGTTGGATGACACTATTCAGGGTTGTTGCAAATTACTGTATTTCAGACACTGCTATTACCTGTTTGCGTGCAGCTCGGCTACCTTGTGAGTCCAGAGCATGGGCAGCATTGAGAGTCAACAGGCGCGTCTGCTCTATCATCAAACGGCACTCTGCGATCCAGTGAGCCACTACTTCCTACAACACAAAGCAGTAACATGGACAGTGGAGGTCTTTATACCAAGAACATTTTCATCCAATAGTCAAATACCAAAGTTGACAATAAAAACAATTCAAAGAAGAAAGGAAAGAGCTCAATGGCTACCTATTTTTATACTTTACTTTATCTGTTTATTTGGACGGGACAGTGCAAATGAATGAACATGATTATGTGTAAATATGCCGAATTTAGCTAATACTAATTTCCATCCGTAGACCCCCCCCCCCCCAAAAAAAAAACTAAACATACAGACATCACAACAGACGTCACAATAATACAACATAAGTTAACAAAACACTTTACCACTCCGCTAGAGAAAAGGTCATGGGGTCTAATATTCAGTCTATATTGGTAGCTTAATGACTAGTATTAAAATTCTATTGTCTTTTTTATGTCCAATGTATTTGTATTTAAGTTCATAAAGTTAACGTATAACTAAATGCATTTGAAATGAAATAAAAATGTTACTTTTCAGGATTCCAATTGAAAAATAGCAACAAAAAAAATCTGGATTCCAATTCAAAAATAGCTAAAATTGCAGATCTACAAAGATCGGCTATTTTTGCTACTTTTGTGTGACATGGAATGGCAAAAAATACAGAGAGACAGTATATGCAATGTGGCCCTCTGGAGTGAGTGGAAATATAGTGGCCCTCCCCATCAGCAAAGTTGCCCATCCCTGTACTAGAATCTGCCTTTGAGGTTTTGTGTGAAAGGTTGATATTTTGGCCTGAGGGTGGGGTAACTCAAATAGTTAGGGGTCATCTTGCAGGGAGCATGACAGCATGTTTCATGGCAATCTGCCCATTAGATTTTGACATAACTTTTGCAAGTGGAAAGTGTGGCCTATTAACCGCTACTGCTTATGCTTTTACTACTGTATTAATGTTGGCCACTAGGGGTCACCAACCACAAACAGCTCAAACAAATGCATGCCATTAAAAGAGACCGTCTGTATCTGGCTTCTCAGAACAGAGACAGAACTGGCTCGATGAGATGGCTCACTTACATGTTCGTAGAGTTTCTTGCCAAACGTTTGCCTGGTGGAGGCCCGCTGGCAGAGAAGCTCCAGTGCCCATTCTGCCAGGCCCACAGCCCTCATGCAGTGGTGCAGTCTGCCAGGCCCCAGGCGACCCTGGGCAATCTCAAATCCCCTGCCCTCTCCTAGGCACGCACACACACACACACACACACACACACACACGCACACGCACAGTTTCAATGAGTTGGCACTGTGCGTGCTATGGGTCTGATTTATTTATTTTCCAAAATGTCAATACCAAACATTGAAATGCAGCAAAACTAAGGACCAAGTGGTATTTGAAGCATGACATTTATACCACATGCTGGTGAACTAAAACCACTGTGTGATTTGTTGATGTAGAAAACATTTTAATATTTGCATCCTGCTGCCAATAACGTTTACTGTCATGCTTACTCAATGGAACTTCTATGACACGCAAAGACCTGCAGCAAAGAGATACACAACCATACAAACAGTCTCTCACCCAGAATGATACTGGAGACCGGGACGCGCACGTTGTCAAAGTGCACCTCAAAGTGACCGCCGTGAGCAGCATCTGAGTTTAGACAAATCAAAACGTTAAGAATGAAATAGTCTCAATGGGTAAGTAAATAGGCTTATTGTCGGTATCAGCTTACGCGGGAGTCTATCCACATTTCAGTGCGTTAGACCCCTGGGAGATGGATTGCTCAGGTGGAGTGCAACACCTACCATCAGCTCCCAGTAATTACCGCACGACTTGCAGCAAGCCGTGCTACTCATAGACTGAGTTGGTGTAAGTCTCAATAAAAAAACTATATTATCATTTGTCAAACATGTACAGTATGTACTGTATATTATCATATACAACTCAGCTATAGTCATATTTATAAAGACAGAATGGTTGTTTGACTAGGAAAAACAAGGGAAAGATGATACCATCCTGGCCAAACACAGTGAGTGGTCGGATCAGCTTCACTCCAGGGCTGTCCATTGGCACCAGGACCATGCTGTGTTGGCCATGCCTGGGGAACACAAAGATCTAAATCAGAGCTTTAAAACGGTGAGCATTACATTTCTTGATTTCATCTAGTTTATTTGGTTTAACCCATTAAGACCTGAGATACGATTCTACAAAATGTCTTCTAAATCCTAACAGTTTTATGAAAAACCTATGTTTGTATATCAGTGGTGCTCAAACTTTTTCATGTCAAGGACCACCCAAAATGATATGTATTTGGCCGCAAACCCCCCCCCCCCCCCCCATCTCAAAATATTTTGTTCTAGGGACCCCCCAGAGGCAAAGATTTGAGTTACAAATGTTCGCTTTAAAAGAATATATATTAAAAGATTTGGAAAAATGTTCACGATTTTTCAAAAATAGTATCTTTAAATAGCCAAAGAAATCTAAAATGACACATGCTTTCCCGGTCTTAATTCAACATTCAACAATGGTTTCTGGCAGACCTTCTAAAGATAAGCAGGACGCCATTATTTAAAATGAATATACAGTATACAACACTTTAATGGATTATTGGTTGCATTCAGGGTGGCAGTGGCTCAGGAGGTACAGCGGCAGTCTGGGACCCATTTGGTTTCCGGTCTGATCCCCGGGTCCGCCTGGCTTTGTGTCAAAGTGTCCTCGATAAAGACAATGAAGCCCTAGTCTCGTGTGGCCAGACTGTTGCCTCCCACAATTTTCAAATGCTTCCGGTCATACAGTCTGGAGCACGGAAGCTCTTTTGATGATTAAGGGGCAGAGGTGGACGAAGTACTCGACCCCAGTACTTGAGTAAGAGTACAGATACTCCTTGGTCAAATGAACTCCACTATAAGTAAAAGTAGCTCAGTCAAAATGTTACTCAAGTAAAAGTAAAAAAGTAATTGCTTTTAAATATACTTAACTATTCCAAAGTACATGCTTTGGCTTAATTAAATTTGTTAATTAGAGGTGAATTAAATCAAGCCCTTAACAGTTATTATTTAACTGAGAAATGCTAGTGGTCCAGAGCTAAAAAAAACTCATGTTAACTGATTCATTGCAAGTTATGTATGAGCGAGCAGACACATGCGATTGATTACGGGCACATTTCCTAATAATGGTGACTCAACCAGGTAATCTGATAGTTTCCCTTGAGATTCTATCTCCCATTTCTGTGGAAGTTCTTGACATCCGACTTCCCAGTAACTGACAACACTGACGGTCATCATACGTCACCAGGTAATTTACTGCACTTGACTGCACTGTTTCTCAACAAGTTGGTCGATAATAAAATAAAATACAAAACTTCACTTTCCTACATAACTAAATGCATGGTCAGGGACCACATACAATACCTTCATGGACCACCAGTGGTCCACGGACCACCAGTTGAAAACCCATGCTGTAATGTTTTCACAATTAATTTGACCTTGTAACTCTTTTTTCAGAGAAGTACTGTAACTCTCTGAAACCACCTGCACTGCATGCACTGATGTGCTTGCTTGTAGACGTTATATTCAGAAACACCTATAAAAACATAGAAATGACTGAGGAACCAGAACTAAATACGTTTACTCCTATACACCCATACAAGATGTAACAAAGAGGCGAGCGGAGGGGGAAGCCAGAAACACGGCTAGTGTGAGAGCAGAAGTTAGGCCAATTGCATTTTAGGGAAGAAAAAAAACAGCCAACCTAAAGGCCAAACCACACCAATGCAACTAGTCGCAACTCCTTGCAACAAAACTGTTTTAAGGTCAACCACACCAATGCAACTCCTTGCAACTGCCATTGGGGTTAATGGTTGCAAGTAGTTGCAAGTAGTTGCATGTTGCAAGGAGTTGCATGGCAAAACATTGTTGTGGATGTGGAGTGGGCTTAAAAGTACTCAGTACTTTATAGCCTTCCTAGAAATGTGCTCGAGTAAAAGTAAAATATTTGTCTTGGAAATGTACTCAAGTAAGAGTAATACTCAAGTAAAGTACAGATCCTCAGAATCTGTTTCAGGTAGAGTACTCAAGTACATTTACTCCATTACTGTCCACCACTGTTAAGGGGGAAAGCGGAAGCCCCGCCCCCCCCCACTTCCATTTAGTCTTTACAGTCGCGCAAATATATCCCAATATAAACCCCCTCACCCTGATAAGCACTTGGAATATCAGAGTTGAGGCATTACATTTAGTTTGACTCGGTTCCACAGATAAATATCGTTTAGCCTCTTTTTTATATTATTTGACAATTTTCCCAATGTTTCCCCTGGGGGTTCCGACCCACAGGCTGAGAACCACTGATTTACCATTCAAGGATTGGGCCAACAGACAATACAAACCGCACTAATGTGCGGAATGTACCTTGTTCAAAGGACAAATAACTCACATCCTCCGTTCCTTGGTGCTGAGCCAAACTGTAAGAACAGAATCATAAGAACAAAGCGGGGCTCGCAACTCACTTGTTGAATGCTCCAAAGGTTTTTTTATTCGTGACAAACAGCAGATACGGAATGAACCTCGACCATCAGATGGGTCAAGTGTGCGGTTCAATAACAAGATGTCCGAGTTTCCTATCATGTTTGTCCAAACGGTCCCTCAAGCAGTCTCAGCTCCCTGTGGAACATGGAGTGCGTCAAATGGCCCAGCGTCCTAGTTATTGTTCCAGTACATTCCTACTGGCTAGAGTTGTATCTTATTTATTTTTTGCATATTTTGTTTAAATCTATGATTCTACAAAGATTTTTGGCAGCACTTCGATGTAGTTCCATACAAGTCATAAAGTAAAATGTATATAAAACTCTTAAATTGATTATGGCTGCTTTAAAAGATTGGGCCAATACAGACATCATAAACCAAACTAATGAGACTGACATGAGCCATATGGGATGTTATTCTCTCCGATTTAACCGTTTAGTGTACAATTTTGTCCTATTCACACAGCACAGTGACCATTTTGAGTCATTCCAAAGACTATAAAAATGGTACCCATTGCTTCCCATGCTTGGCACTCAGCATCAAGGGTTGCTAGCAACACACTAGCACTATGTCCATGGGACGTAATTGTACATCAAGCTGCCTCATGCTACGGAAACGGGAGATAAGCTCCCGAACCTAAGTATCGCTCGGGAACCGTCGGTTCCAAGGCTACTCACTTATCTAGCAGAAGACTCCCTCAAAAGCCACCTTTTCAGACTCGCTTTCCCCGCCTAATTCAAATCTCCCTGCTTTTTAGTTTCAGCTTGATGTTTTTTTTTCTTTGCTTAGTTTTTAGCCTTTTAACTACTTTTCTCTTAACCCATTAAGACCGGAAATGCATGTGTCATTTTCAAATTTCTTGACTATTCAAAAATAGCAGATATACAAGCTCATAGCGCGCCACCGTGTGCCACGCTATGAGCTTGTAGATCTGCTATTTTTTGTTTTTTAATCATGAAAATGTGTGGCAATCTTTGAATATATATTTTTAAAGCAAACAAATCTCAAATCTTTGCTTCTGCAGATTCTCCAAATGTCTTCTAAATCCTAACAGTTTTTTGAAAAAACATATGTTGCTGCAAGTGGTTCTCATACTTTTTCATGTCAAGGACCACCCAAAATGATATGTATTATTTGGCCATGTCAAGCCCATCTCAAACTAGTTTGTTCCAGGGACCCCCCAGAAGTTGTAACATGAGTTAAAAATTTATATATTAAGAGATTTGCACACATTTTCATAGCAATAGCAGATCTACAAGCTCATAGCGCGGCACTCGGTGCCGCACTATGAGCTTGTAGATCTGCTAGAAATCCACAAATGACACACATGCGTTCCCGGTCTCAATGGGTTAATAAAGTCATTTATTTTGTTTTGTTGTAAGGCGACTTTGAGTACAGAGAAAAGCGCCATATAAATTTGATGTCAAAAGGTCAAAAAAGTTTCCCATTTCTGTGTATTTTGAATATACTTGTTTCCCATTTCTGTATATTTTGACACGTTTTTGCATTATGGGAGGACTGATGAGGAATGTCCGTCCTTCCTGTTTTTCATGTAACTTTGCCAAAAGGGCTGTGGTTCCATCACAACATTGTAGCAACAAAAATATAGTGTGTGTGTGTGTATCATTCTGTATGGTGCATAATTCCCTGGGTGTGGTAGTTTGAAGTGGTATTGTTGCTATTTGCTTTAGCCTTGAAGTAAGATCAGTGGAAATTACAACTGTCAATAAGATTTATTGGACAATCATTTCATTTCTACATGATAGTAGTGGTTAGTACATACGCAGTGGCGTAACGGAGGGGTAGCAAGTGATGCGGTGCGGGGGGGGCCACCAGCAGGGGGGCCACCAGCAGGGGGGCCCCGCCTGCGCCGATACAAATATTTTTACAGCAAAAAAAAAGAAAAAAGTTGATTTATATTAGTCAAATAGAACCGAATTAGACCCGAATTAGACCGAATTAGACCCGAATTAGACCCGAAATTTTTCGGTTAAGCTCCCGATCTACGCACTTTGCACGCGTGCACTGAAACTCCCGCGGGGAGACCCCGCGATTCTGCGTTACGCCACTGTACATACGGATAGTAGTGGTTAGTACATACATACGTACTGTATGTGCCTGTTTTATTTGTGGTGAATGATGGGAAAATAAATACAAGCAAATTCCCTATGGAGCTGATTTCCAATAAATGAGGAATAAAGTAGGAAGTGACAAGATGAAAAAAAGTATGCGTAAAAATAAAAAATAAAAACACAAAAAAACTGTATAAGAAAACTAATAGTACACACTCATTCTCTATTAATCAGAGGAAGAACAGTGTATTATTATATGTATTTACCACACCAATAAACATGCATGTTCTGCATCACATGACTGCATTACTGACCTGTTGTTAACATCCTGGGAGCTGCTCCTGCACATCACGATGGACACTTTGCATTGTGGGTTACCAGCACCTGTGAGGGTCAGTGAACAAGCCATCTGTGAGTTTTAAAACCATTGCTCTGCATAGGCTGTCTGGTGATGAATTAAAACAAGAGCACAAACAACCTTGCACTCTATGTGACTCCAGTATGGTAGGAAAACACTCTATGTGACCTCAGTATGGTATGAAAACAGTCCACAACTATGAAGTGCTAAGCACGGATGGAGCTACAGACCGACAAATGGTAGGTTGTCTCTCTGCTGATGATTTACATTTCCTCTGTCCTTAAAACTTGTGCTATTTTTTTCTTAATGAAAACCTTATAGTCTATGGGAGAAAGGGAACATTCATGTTTTTGTCCAAGTGTGAATAAACAAAAACATGCATGAGCTTACATTAGAGCCTAAAGTACGTCTTCTTTTTTTTTTTTTTTTTTACATTGGACGACATAGTGTAGCATGGCATTTTTGTCTCCGCCGAAGGTGGAGAATATGTTTTCGCTTTGTGTGAGCAAACATTGTTAGCCAAGCTAACATTGGGCAAGCTCCACGTGACACGTGTCAATTTGTTGACACCAATGCCTCTGATTGGCTAGAGGGACGCGTGACGAAATAAAATTCTATAAATAGGTGTGTCACTTCAAAAAGCCCCTACTTTTTGAAGTGAGGTAAAACAGGATCAATCAGACTTGATTGGAACAGTACCTTCAGTAAGTCCGTCTGTGCGTGTGTGTTTCCCTCTGAGAACACCTAACATTGGTCAAGCAAAGGCGCAGAAGGCCAAAGCTAAGAAAGCATACTCATCTACAATTGTAACGTAGAAGAGGACTAGAGTTGAAATGATCCCACAACAAAGCCGAACTCTTAATACGTGTCAATATGTTGACATCAATGTCTCTGATTGGCTAGAGGGACGCATGACGAAATACAATCCTATAATAAAAAGGTGTGTCACTTCAAAAAGCCGTTTACGTTTTTGAAGCGAGGTAAGACAGGATCAATCAGTCTTGATTGGAACAGTATCTTCTAGTCCAAATCACCCGTCCGTGCGTGTGTGTGTCCCTTTGAGAACACCTGACATTGATCAAGCAAAGGCGCAGAAGGCCAAAGCTAAGAAAGCATACTCATCTACAACAGTAACACAGAAGAGGACTAGAGTTGAATTGATCCCACAACAAGACCGAAATCTTAATACGTATTAATATGTTGACACCAATGCCTTTGATTGGCTAGAGGAATGCATGACGAAATACAATTCTATAAATAGGTGTGTCACTTCAAAAAAACGTTTACGTTTTTGAAGCGAGGTAAGACAGGATCAATCAGTCTTGATTGGAACAGTATCTTCTAGTCCAAATCACCCGTCCGTGCGTGTGTGTGTCCCTCTGAGAACACCTAACATTGGTCAAACAAAGGCGCAGAAGGCCAAAGCTGATCAAACACACCAATCAACTGCTGAAACTGTTCAAGACAATGAAGATGAAGAAGACAGACAAGTATTTGAACAAACCAGTCAATTATGACGACTCCCATATGATAGATTGCTTCAATGTAAACAGAGCATTGCTTCAATTAAACAGAGCTAAGAATCATAAAGAAAGAATGAAATTAATCAGAGACAAAAAATCGCTAAATGACAAAAGACGAAGACTAGCCATGAATGCTTACAATATGACACAGCAAAGATTGCTACAATCTCTGGAAGAAAAAGTAGAAGAGTCTGAAGAGAACATCGAAAGGAAAAAAAGGAACTGGTCAGAGTATTTAAATAATGAAAGACAACATCAACAAAAAAAAAAATCATTTTTTTTTAAATAAATATTTCTTTAACATACACCTTTTTATTTAACTACAGTATATATCTTTTACTCTACTGTATCTCATTAGTTATTGCTATGATAATATAATTGCTATAGTCTGCTGGCGGAGACTTGTGCTCCGAGGAGCACATTTCTAGTTTTAAAATGTTTTTTTACATGGGTAAAGCAAATATCAATGGGATTAGTATTTAAGATAGGCCTACTCAAAGGACAGTGCCCTCAATACCCTGTCTAACAACTTCTCCAAAGTGAGCGACGCCCACAGCCACAACACCATGACCTGGTAAATCCCAAATTTAGAACAAACATGGGAAAATTCACATTCTACTACTCTGCCACCAATCCATCCATGAAAAGAAGTGAATCACTGGTTTTTCTTTCAAAACTGGCCTGAAAAAACATCAGGATACCACAAAGGGAGGTAAATGTAAATTTCCATCGAAAGGACGCGTCATTCACTGCCGTCGTTTTTCCCTTTTCTCCTTTGTATATATGGAGCTGACTGATTTGTTTGCGCCTGATGCCATGACGACACATTGAGGTTAGACAACACACTCCATATTTGGGCGTAGATGGCCGTGGTTTGTTGTATGTCAGAGTGACATGGAAAACAACAATTCTAAACAAAAAAAAACTAAAAAATAACTAATGAAAATTCTACTACAACAATATAGTATAATAACCTTGATAGCACCTTTATACACATTCAACAAACTGAATAATAAAAGGAGGGATATGGCAGAGTGGAATGTAACTCAACCATTAGATGGGTGAATTGTGAGGTTCGACTTCACTTCAACTTCAGGTTGGGGGTCCATGTTTGGCCAAAGAATTCTTCATGTGGTCTCAGCTCCATGTGGAGCATGGAGTGCATCAAATGGCCTGCCCGTCTATTTTTCAATAGTGGCTACTGGCTAGATATTCCCCTGCCCCTTGAGGACAGGACACGACACATGGACACCAGACTGCTACAGCAAATAAGGACACGGTCTATGACTTTGAATAGAAAGACAGAACCACAAGTTTATACGTGCGAAATCTACAAAACGTGGTATGATTGATGGGCCGAAGAGACTCATTCTAAGGTTGTTCAATTTAATACCCATGATAAAATAAAATTCGATTTGAGCTGTAACTACAGGAAACCTCATGAAAGGACAGGGTGGGTTTTTCTCAGAATTATTGTATAACACTAGTGATTAAGTGACATCACAAAAATATGGACTAAATTACATTATTTGATATACGACGATGCTGTAGAGACTGGGAAACCCCCGTTACTGACACAGAGCAAATATAGAGCTATTTAACACTTATTTTAACAAACTAGAAAAGGTGCTCCTCGGAGCACTGCCAGACCCCTAGTGGTTGAAATCTGAAGATCAGAGCACTACGTCACACGAAGCTTGGCCAATCAAAAAGAGGGACAGGTAGGAAAAGAGGGACAGACCGACCAACCGACCGACCGACAGACAGAGCCTCCTGTAGGCCGACCCCCTGGGTCTGGCAAAAATATCACTTACACCACCTTTAATTATATAATTCAGCATAACATCTCCATGTTATACAAGTCTTTTCTTATATAATTACACTGAAAGCAGTCACACTGTCAGCCAGTCACAACAGGAGGGAGTAGAGGATAAACACACACACACACACACACACAACCCACAAAACCTGAACCTAGGAGTCCTCTACAGTGAAAAGGTCCCTAGGGTGGGGGCGGCTTTGATCTTCAAAGGGAGTTTGTTCCACAACTTTGGTGCCTTCACAGCAAAAGGCCCGGTCGCCGTCCTGTCTGTGCTAGACCGTGGAGTCTTCATATAAATGGTAAATGGTAAATGGTGCGTTTATATAGCGCTTTTATCCAAAGCGCTTTACATTGATTGTGCCATTAACCCATTCACACACACATTCATACACCGATGGCGGAGGAAACCATACAAGGCACCAACCTGCTCATCGGGAGCAATTAGGGGTTCAGCGTCTTGCTCAAGACACTTCGACACTAACTCTAGGGGAGCGCCCCAGCCCGGGATTGATGGTCCATTGTGGAACCTTGGGCCGTCAACCTTTACTTTATAGAGTGCAGTCAGAAGACAGGCCTTGATAGCCACAGCGTTGATATACTGAATGTAATAGATAAGAACTTCTGAATTCTCCAGGCGCTCAACCGAACGCTTGTTTGCATGCAGACTTAGATGTGGAGCGAATTGCCTTCGTGATATATCAGGTCGTATTGTTTTAATATCATTAATTTGCTGTTCTTTTATTCACATAGTATAGAGGGAATCTCCCTTGTTTGAACCAAGAGTGACAGGTCTGCCACGGCACATCAGGATCGAACTGGGAACCTTGCGGTTTTCCAGTTCACACTACCCGGCCACTCTACCCCTGAGCCACTGCCGCCCCTTCATATACATATTCATATACAACTGACTGTCTAAAAGGCGGTCCAACCCAGTGCGGTCATTGGCCTTCAGTGGGAGATACAGTTGTGTGTCATCCCGTAGGGGGAGCATGTTCCGTATAGGGACAACAGTATGGGCCCCAGGATCGAACCCTGCAGGGGACCCCACAGGTGAGAGTTATTGCTTTGGTGTGGTACACGTACTAAATAAATACATAAATAAATAACTAAGCTATTTATTCAACAATGAACACAGATTATATTATATTCTGAAGACTCTGCACTGCCACTGGGATGTAGAGCCGAGGAGAAACAGGAGATGAGAGGAATATGGCAAAAATAATCTTTCTTTTAAACTGTTGAAACATACTCTGGAAAATCAGCAGCACCTCCTGATCTTTTAAATACAGCAGATGACATACTGTATCAACAAGCACAACACAGCGCCAATGGTAAAGGTGAGCATCGCAGTGTGACAGCAGGCATGTCCACACATGCTACACATCTGAAAGCAAACAAACATTCACATCACATCACTCATTCTCAGAGAATGAGGGAAGGCAGCTCTGAAAAGAGGGAGAGAGAGAGAGAGCGAGAGAGAGAGAGAGAAGATCTCTACAAGGTTTAAGTAAGTAAACATTATTCTTAACAATTTGTGGAAAATAAACCTCTAAAAGGGCAAAGGCATTTAAACAATTTGTGGGAAATAAACCACTAAAAAGGGCAAAGGCATTTAATCTAAGTATCCCAAGTTGGTGTTCCTGAAAGCCTTGTTGGGCATGCAACCAGTCAAGATCATGAGCAGGAAGCTATTAAGTACATTACAGAGCACCAGTACAACACCATAAATCCTAAGCATCCTAGCTAATGAGGCAAAGATGGCTGCTCAGTGCTCACTGCTCCTTAGGATGGGTCGGATGCAGAGGACACATTTCCCCAAAGGGACAATAAAGTATATCGTTGCTGTGGGGCAGAAACCTCTTATTTCCATATTTTATCTTAACTTTGTGTTTTTTCCATAAATTAACGGCCCTCCTTAATCATACTACAGCATCACTCAAAAGTAGCAGATCCACAAGCTCGAAACGCGGCGCGAAGCGACGCGTTTTGAGCTTGTCGATCTGCTACTTTTGCCGTTTTTTGAATTTGAATCCTAAAACGTAACAGTGTGGACATATGAGGTTTTCACCCGACAGAGACGGTATCAAATCAAATCAAGATGAGCCATTTGCGGTGTTAATGTTGAACAATCTTCAGCTTAGGCATTTAGCAGACACTCTTATCCAGAGTGACTTGCACAGTGCAAGTTTGGAATAAACAGCATGAACTCAAGTCAATCAATAACAGGTTGAGCGGTTGGTGTATTGTGATTAAAAAAAAATAAGTATGTGCTGGGCAATTTGGACAAAAGGATATATTGCTATATGTTAGGGCTTTCACAACTAGAGATTTCTACTGGTCAACTAATTTGACCCAGTAGAAGTCGACTAGTCAACTAAAAAAAAAAAATGCCATTACTATTATTATCATCCTCCTGCCTTTATTTTTATGCCGTTTTAAGGGAAGCGCTTCTGGCACAGCAGCGTCTCCAAGGATCCTCAAAAGGGGGTTATTGCCCAATAATAGGCTATTATTGGGGCTATTATTGGGCATACTTTTGACCCCCTTTTGATAAAAATAAAGGCAGGAGGATAATAATAATAGTAATTGGCCATTACTATGGCATTAAAACATTTTTTTTTGCAACTATTCGACTAGTACCAACAAGGTCGACTAGTGGTTATACTAGTCGACTAGTTGGTGAAAGCCCTACCCGATACCTTTATATCAATATTGTGACTGTTCTATTATTCTGATTGTTTTTCCTATTTTAAAACAAAAGAACTGCTCATCGTATCACAGCCTGTTACGGCATGGCCAGCTGGAAGGTACTGGCACAAGGATATTATCCCCAACTTTTGGCAGATTGTATCTTGGCACAAAGATCTCCCTCAAAGATCAGTACAGTATGGCCTTTGTGCATTAGGGCGGAACTAGAGCATTGCTGCAACTTGTAGAACACAAGAGCAACAGGATGTCAGTGCCATCACACTTGACGACTCCGGTGTGTCTCTTGGCGAGGTGGATGGCATGATGTTGTACTGTAGCACTATCCTTTGATCACTCATCAAATCGACTAGGCTCTCTCTCTGCAAAGTCCATCGGTTTCCTCTGCATCTTCAAAATCTCTGGCCAAGATTATCATCTGTTCCTCAGTGAGTCGACGTGGTGCTGAGCGGAGTTATGTAACAGTTGTCAGTGCCACTGCCTGTCTGTCAAGTACCTTCTGGAATGTGTTACAGCTGTGTTGGTCCTGCACCTCCAAATGCTGCATGTCCATGTCGCTCTTGTTGCTTGATGGAGTTTGGGTGGTCGCGTTGGTCAGAAACAACAGATTTTTTCCCTCTCCTGACAGCAGTGAAAATATTCTTTTGAGAACATCTTCTGCACCGTCAATGAAATTTGGAAACCCTGATTCATTCAGACTCTGAAGTAATGCCATACCATCTATGTATGATGTGTATGCAGATGTTCTTGCCTTCTTGTCACCTGCTGGTGACATCAGAGGCTAAAGTACCAAAGACTTGTATGATAACAGTCTTTGGTACATATAACTTACATTTAGATATAGCATAATATATAATCTTGCCAAGGCCTACACAATAACTAGGATGGCATCTAAATGACATACATAGCATCTGTCAACAAGTAAACAACATAATATATATATATATATATATATATATATATATATATATATATATATATATATATATATATATATATATATATATATATATATATATATATATATATATATATATATATATATATATATATATATATTTATTTATAATAATACACCAGAACTAGTATCTATCTAACTAATACCATACCTAGCATCTAACTAAATAACATAGCTAGCATCTATCTAAATAGCATATACCGTCGCTGTCGGGCAGACACAAACTATCTCAGTTTTTTAACTTTATTTTCTTTAAATAAATCAGTGCTACTGAACACTCTTTACGTCTGTGTGTGTGTTTTACAAATATTGAACCAATGAAAAGTATTAAAAAAGCGCTTCTGACTAAACCTGACTAATTCTCAAACTGTCAGTTTGAGAATTGAAAACCACCTAATTCCAACTCAGGTTTTTTTTCCCGTCTGACTTTGTCATTCTAATCAATGATGGACAAAACAACTATCTCCACATTAATGGTCAAAAACTTCCTAACTCCACTTGAGCTGGATTTGGGTAAAGTGATGATAATATAGGGACACATTCTGACAAGTATCTGACAATGTATAAAGTCACCGTACCAACTTTGATGAGGCAGTGTTGTGCCGTTTTAAAAACTTGTTTTCTTTTAATTTCCTGAAAGGTTTTCGACATAGTTGTGGTTTCTGCCCGACAGCAGAGATACAATACCTGGCATCTACCTGACTAACACAACTGGCATCTGTCAGCAAGTAAACGACATACCTAGCATATCTATCTAAATAACATTAAGCATCTATATCTATAAATAGTTCAACTTGTATACAGTATGTTAGAGCCATATTTAATGTCAAGCAGTGATTCACCTGTGCACTTTGAAAAGCTGAATGCTGACTGAGGAGAGATACAGTATATAGCACCACACCGTGCGTGCAGCAGTGCACATAAAGTACATGACTCACAGAAGGAGGAGTGTCATTGCCTTGTGTCGTGTCGTCTGACTCTTGCATACGCAAATACACTCACCCCCCCCCCCCCACCCCCCACCCCCACACACACGTCACACACACACACACACACACTAACACAGAGGTGTTCCCTCAAAGCGTGGGCCGGACTCAGAGCTATAAAGACTTTTTAAACATCTCCATTCCATACAACGCTGGCAAACAGGACTTGTACCATTTCATCTGAGGACAGTATCAAACAGAATCAAACAGAGGGTAAGTCTACTATGTCACCATTGTATGTACATTTACAATTGTGTAGGCTAAGCTGAATTCTACAGATTACACAGAATACAGCAGTGAAGGTGAATTAAATAAGCTTTGGTTTTGGATTGGATTTCTGATTTGTTTCCATAACATTTTACTGTAGTGTACCATGACATTACCTCTTGTAAGGCTCTATGCATTGAGAGCCATTCTCAATAAGGAATGTACTTTGTTTTGTTTTGAAGTGAATTAGCCGTTTGTTGGACAGTCAAAGTCCTGTTCCAAAGACTTTATTACTTTACTACTGTATATAGCTGATGTAATGGTGATATAAATAGCATGGTGACATTTGGATACATTTTCCTGAGGCAGACAGAAAATAAAAAAGGGAATTTCATAATATTATAATTCATATTTCCCAATAATTTATGGCACATGGACGAATCCTGAGAGTAAATTAAACAGAGTGTAACACTTTACCCTTACTGTTTTAGACTCCTTGTCAAATAAACTCATGATTTTACCGTTTAAAAACTAAACTAAACATTTTACTGTGTATTTATTCATGACGCCACAGCTGTGGCAGCAGGATGGATACTTCACATACTTCTGAATATTCCTTGGCAACATCTGTTTCACTAAGGGTCCCTCCTCCCTGCTAACAAATATTGACGTGTTACATAACAAACCCCAAAGCTATTCATAATATGACTGTTGCTGTCAAGGCTACAAATCTGGAGATGTCCCACCTGCCAAAGCCAACATACCACACTAATATTCTCAAAACCTCATCTGCTTTTTAACCAGACCAGCTATGATGCTATCTACAGCAATCACCTGCTTATTGGGTCTGTCTGCTGCAAAGCTTTGCAGACTTCCCTAAACCCAACTTGTTAATGAGCTGCCTTGCAAAAATGTCTCATATCTACAAGTACAACTCTAAGGTCATCCGATTAATTTACACTGAAGTGGGGACAAGGGTTTTGATTAAGAATGCTGGTTTGAAGAAGTGAAACTACTATGTGCAGCCCACACACACACACACACACACACACACACACACACACACACACACACACACACACACACACACACACACACACACACACACACACACACACACACACACACACACACACACACACACACACACACACACACACACACACACACTTCTCAGCATGTCCTGCAACAGGAGAATGCTAACAACATGATAAGCCTGATAAGTGTCCCTCTCCCTCAGTTCAGCAGCAGGGGCATCTGGGCATGCATGCCATGTTCACAGATAAGATTCACAGCTTCGCAATCATGCAGCCAAAACATAGACCTAGATAATCCCCTGGTAGAGACACTCAAGTTTTGGAAAAAGAACACCACAAGGACAATGTGTAACATGTGTTTTTTTCTGTATGACGTCTAATAAAAGAAAAGAAAATCAATGTTAGTTCTAAAGGATAAATATCCATCAGACAGTGCATTTTTTTTTTTCGCCTGTAATGGCATGCCCAAAATTGGGACACTACGGTTAAAGTGGTTAAGGGAAAATTAAGTTCAAGGTTTCCCATCTGTCTCAATCAGAGGACAAACTGTTAAAAAGTAGCAAGTATTGCCAGTATTATTTTCGGTGTGTTAAGGGAAATTAAGTTCAAGGTTTCCCATCTGTCTCCATTGGTCTACAAACTGTTAAAAAAAAACTTTCATTAAATAAACAATGTTAGAATGTAACAAGTATTGCCAGTATTGTTTTCGTTGTGTTAACCCAGGGAATTCAGCTGGGGTGGATGCGCTAGCCCGCACACAATCCTAACAGACAGTCTGTTAGAGAAAGCATGCGAGAGAGATTCCACTGAAAGGAGCTCCTGTTTTTCTTTTTTTGCATTTGGAGCGCTTTGTTTTTTTTCCCCCGCCGCGTTCCAAATGACAGGAAACTTGCGGTTCCCAAGCCCACTCTTTATTTCACTCATCCACAGATCTGCACGTATTATGCAAAAGAAGTCAGGCTCTCACGCTGAGTTCACACTAGTGGGAACATAGCAACAGGCTACAAGCTATTTTCAATGAAAGCCAGCAACATGAAGCTATAGACCAGGGGTCTTCAACAGGGGGTCCGGGGGCCCCTAGGGGGTCCTCAGAGATACTGCAGGGGGGCCGCCAAATGTTTGTGTGATAGGTACTTTTATCAATTTTTTTATTTCTACATCAACCACTTGAACCCTCGCATCCCTATTCTGGGGGGAACATTAGCCGAAAATAGCAGATCCACAAGCTCACAACGAGTCTTTGTCGCGTTGTGAGGTTTGGAGTACTGGGAAAAAAAGAGCAGATCAAGTACCGAGCAAGAGGTCAAGTTTAGAAAGTATTGAGGATTTCAGTGGTTAAATGTCTGAAAACACACTTTAAACTATGAATCCGTAGGCCGGGGGTCCCCTTCATCTCTCTCTCTCAGCTAAGGGGTCCTCGGCCTGAAAAATACCCCAGCTATTAGACTGATGATGCCCGACACTAGTTGCTGCGTGACGGGCATGACACACTACTCATCAAAGTTGAGCCGACTTCCACTTTCTTTTCAGCGCTCCAAAATGACGCAGTGAAGCATCAATCAATCTATGTTTTTGTTTCACCATTTCCACTCCCCTTCTCTCTCTCTCCAGAGTTCCCGCTGTTCTGTAAATGAAAGAAAAAACAAATTCTTTCTGTTCACCAGTTCCCTGAGCTATTTAAGCCCCATTTAAGCTTTTGATTTACGCAGTGTGGCTTGAGTAACACTTCAACGGTAAACTCGTCAGCAATGTAGCTGGCCAAAGCTTGGCCATTTTGTAGCTTTTGTCACCTCAACACATCAGACATCGCCCCGGATAGTGAATGAGTCTAAAAGCACATTAAATACGGATGGACAGAGCTTACACATCAACTTTTAGATTAGTGCTCTTACAGAGTGGGGGGAGTTTTAAAGACGTCTCACTTAGTATACATTTTAAATAATTTAATTTGGTTCTCATTCAAAAATACTACAACCACTGTCCTCTCTGTGTGTCATTCCAACACATCATTCAGCATCTGTTATGTGTAACTGTAACCTTAGCTGACTCTAATATTGTCGCTGTTGGGCGTAAACCTTGTATCTAATCTTTTTATGTTGTTTTAATTTTTATTTCGCCCCATAAATGTATGCCCTAGTTTACACTTTGTCATATGACAGACTATAAAAATAAGTAGGTTAAGTGGATTTTATAGATGTTGAACCAATGAAAAGTACTAACAACAGCTTTTGACTAAATAACTACAACACTCGATCCATTGGAACACAGGTTCTTTTTTCCATTTCCTGAAATGTAACAGTTTTGGACATACAAGATTTCCACCCGACAGCGATGATAAGTAGCGTGTTTAACTAGGCTACAGTAATCAAAGTTGTTGAATTTACAACATTAAAATAAAATGATCTAACCAGGAATCCTCCGTTTCATCCTGTATCTCTTCTTTCCCCTCAGCGTAGTGAACATGGACGAGGACCACGATGTCGACGACTACGGTGACCAGGGCAACGACAGCTACGACTACAGCGACTACCACACCGTCTGCGACAAGGAGGCGGTGCGCTCCTTCGCCGGCATCTTCCTCCCGGCGATCTACGCCCTGGTCCTGGTGGTGGGCCTCGCCGGCAACGCCCTGGTGGTGGTGGTGTACGCGGTGCCGCGGCGAAGGCGCACGCTCACGGACGTGTGCATCCTCAACCTCGCCGTGTCCGACCTCCTGCTGCTGTTCACGCTGCCCTTCTGGGCGGCCGACGCCGTGCACGGCTGGAGGCTGGGCGAGGCGGCCTGCAAGATCACCACCTTCCTGTACGGGACCAACTTCAGCTGCGGCATGTTTCTGCTGGCGTGCATCAGCGTGGACCGCTACCGCGCTTTGGCCTACAACGCCGCCGGTCGCACCGGGACGGGCCAACGGGCCAGGAGGCGGTGGCTGCTGGCGTGCATCGCCATCTGGGTGTCGGCCAGCTTCTTGGCCCTGCCCGACCTCATCTTCTCCAAGGTGATGCACATGTCACACAGGATGACCTGCATGGCCATCTACCCTCCCAGCATGGCCCGGCCTGCCAAGGCTACCCTGGAGCTGCTGGAGGTGACCTTGAGCTTCCTGCTGCCCTTCCTGGTCATGGTGGTGTGCTACTCCTGGGTGGGGCGGGCGTTGAGCCGCGCCGCCGGCGTGCAGAGGGACAAGAAGTGGCGCGCCCTGCGCGTCCTCCTGGCCATGGTGGCCGTGTTCCTGCTGACCCAGCTGCCCTACAACGTGGTGAAGCTGGTCCGAGCGCTGGACGTCATCTACGCGCTGGTGACCGAATGCGACCTCAGCAAGGGGCTGGACCGGGCTCTCCAGGTGACCGAGAGCCTGGCACTGACGCACGCCTGCATCAACCCCATCCTCTACGCCTTCATAGGGTCCTCTTTCAGGGGTCATGTCCTCAGGACCGCCAAGCGCATCGGCCAGCGGCTTGGGAGACACCCGCAGCGCATCGACCAAGAGCCGGCGGTGGAAATCGCGCTCAACACGAACGATCGCACGCACTCGCAGTCCGCCTCGGAAGACAACGACACAAGCACTTTAACGATCTAAAGACTTACAAAACCCCAAAAAAAACATTTAATGCACCTCATGCACCTTTTTGTAAATATATCAACAAACTTTTTATATATAATGCGTGTGGTAGCCTTTAACTTACATTATTATGAATGTTACTAAATTATATATCTAAATAGACAAAAGCTAACAATGACTGTCAGATTGTATTTGTAGAGTTTGATAATATGCAGCTCCTAAATACAACCATTTTGTACGTTATGGACAATATTCAAAATAAAAGACAAGTCTGTCCTTTGACACAAATCTATAGCAGTCACTTCTGTCACATTTACAGTTAATGCAACTCAAACTTCGGACACACAATTCTCCAGCGTCAACTTCTTGACAACTCAATTCAGAGTTGCAGTACAAAGCCTGTGCTACATTATGATGCCAGATGATCAGCTTTCAGCTGCATTGTCTGGCTTGGGGTGAGGATCAGAGGGCAGCCTGTCTGCACAGCAGACGGCTGGTAGAGTCAGAGGGACTGGGGCGCAAACAGCAGTGGAGTTCCCATCGTGCCTCACTCAGGCAGCTTGAAGTTTTGGGGGGAACTCCCTGAATAAATGCAATTTCCCAGATTAAATGCAATTTCCCCAGAATAAATGCAATTTGTGTAAAAGAGGGTTTTGTACAGGGAGGGGGGGGGGAGAATTCTCTTTCAATTGACTCAGTGCCATCATGTAACATTACACAAGGTCAAAATGTTCCCCACTAATCCCCTGTGAAAACAAAAGCAAATAAGCAACTAGAAAGGGGTGCACCCCAGAGCGCATATTCCCGCCAGGCAGGGCGGCCTAACCTATCCACAAGTTTCCTATGGCATGGTGGGCATCACTTCCTGTCGATTTGATCAGGTATAAGGGATCAAATCGACAGGAAGTAATGCCCACCATGCCCCAGGAAACTTGTGGATAGCGTTGTGTAAGGCGTGGGTTGCAGCCGTTAGGACCCGAGGAAGTTGCGGGGGGAAATGGCATTTCTACGACATATGGTTCACATTTTTGCATTTGTGGTGCCACTTATGGTCAGAAGTGAGCACTTTTGGAGGTGCTCTCTACAGAGGGCCCTAAACATGCGATTCCAATTTTTTATTTTCCAAATGAGCATGGAATACAAAACCCTGTTGGATGCTCTTTGTGACTCCCGAGATAATATGTACTTAATTTGGTGAAGATAGTTTTTTTAAATGTCTTACTTGCAGTGCCCTGTATGAGTCTACTCTAAGTGAAATCACTTTTGGCTCTGTGTTGTGTAGAGGCCCCTCAATATGTGATTCAGATTTGGGGTTGATCGGATGATGTGTTATTTTTTGGTAAAATAGGCCCCTCATGCAAACTTTATCACAAAAAAGTTTATCACATGACTCCAGAGATAATTTGTATAGATGTGTGTGAGTTTTGGACATAACCTGTGGGAGTAGTAGCAAAAAGTATTTTGAAGATAAGCAAAATTGCAGCCAGACAATCTATAGGCGGAAATGTGCATGACATATATGAGGAGTTTAATCATACAAGGAAAATAAATGTTGATTTGTGTTATAAGCCAAAAGTAAAGTGGGCTGGTATAGGGCCACCTTGAGGCTGATTTGAAAAATCAGGGGTGGAATGTCTTCCATGGCCTACTGGCAGCGCGCACAGAAGGTTTGATGCTTATCAGTCCAAGTTAAGGGTTTGCGAGATTAGCGCTTCACACACACACAGATGGGGGGAAAAAAACAATCTCTGTATCCGGCCTGTTAGCCTGGCGGAGATAACCAATGAATACCAAATCTAGGTCCACAGCAGTGTGTGTGGCTACGGTCCAGAAGTTAAACAGTGCTTCATTCAGGGATGTTTACAGTGTCAACAGCCAGAGACAGACATGGGTCAGCTTCAATGGGACTAAATCCCCACAGACCACACTCCGCCCCAACAGATAGCTCACAATGCCATAATGGCTTCCTCCATTGTTTTCCTTGTTTATCTCCATTACAGCACCTGTAATTCATCCTACAGTATGTGCTCTGCTGTGGCCCGCAGGCCGGATGTTTGGAAGCTGTGGGGATTTAAATAACGCACAACGAGGGTTGTGCGATGGATGCACTCAAAGAATTCAAACAAAAGGGTTACCAGGCTCCATTCTCAAAGGTCTCTTTAGACACCTTCCTTCCTCTAAGACTTTGAGGAAAGGAGTGACTGCGTTTCTATGCAAAGGAATCACGTTGCAAGCCAAGGGCCCTGAAAATGGGTGAATAAACGAGGGCATGTTACTCAATCCCAGGGCAAGGCAAACTAGGCAGGCTAGATCTGGAATGAGTGTCCCAAAAAAATCAACAGTCATACTCACACTGGAATAGACTGCACTCAAACTCTGAATATTTCCAATCTGTATTATGCTTAATTTATACTTAGTTGCTTGCCGGTGTTTTGTGGATCGAAAATAGAAGCTCAGGCTTTAGATGTATTAGTGGGAGACTCAACCTGGTCTAGACATGCTGCTAAAGGCATTGCAGCATGAATGTCAAAGTCACAAAAAAGGTTTGACACTTAACTCTGCCTTAATTGGGATCAGATGAGGCTTGGTCAGCTTAACACGTTTCACATACCGTAGACCCGACACCATGATGAACAGAGACGGTATCAACATGTACTGATGATAGCAAACATGTGGAGGGACATATGTTTGCGTGCACATTGACTACAAGTGACTATGGTTGGACTAGGAAGATAACAGGCAGTAGGTCTGGAAATCATTGGAATAAACACCCACGCCCCAGAGAAAGAACATTACAACATGGAAACCTTCCATAACTCAGGGTTGCATACAGGCTACTACAGCCGATTTACACTTCTGCGTACACCGTACGCTGGTTCTGCGTGCCGAAAATATAAAACAGCCATACCTCTATTAAGTAACCTGTACAACAGAAGTGAGAAAACCAAACACAATTGAGAAAAGATAAAGTGCTTACATGTGTAAAATGTATGTGCATCGTTCATCAAAGGGTAGGTAAAGGTGTAATTTCTTCATTAAAATAAGTGTTAAATAGCTCTATATTCTGATAGTACTCGTTGATATAGAGTGTTTGTTCAGTAACAGGAGTCTCCCTGTCTCTCCTGCTCTTTGGTGAACAGAAAATGCATAGTCAGGTCGGGATATCTGTGTTATTCAATCAGGAGAGAGAACTTGCACAGAATAAAGATTAAACAAGTGAAATTGGAAGTGATAGCACTAAGAAATGAACAGACAAATTAAAGAGCCGGAGAGTCAGAGGGAGACCTCTATAACAATATAGAGAATATAGTGATTTAACCTTTTAACAAAAACCCTTTTGTTTTAAACAAAAAATATCACTTAGTTTCTGTCTTATAACTGTATCCTTATTTTGACCTGTATATCTTTGAGAACGCACTAAATATTTACCATTTCTGTTTAGTGTAATACACCAACCTCACCCCAAATTCCTCAGACATGCAAAAATACCTGGCAATAAATACAATTCTGTTTCTGATCTCATATGGATTAAGAGTAATGTTTTTTCTTTAAAGTCATTTCCCATCCCCTCTATGAAGATGAAGAGCACGTTCAGCCACAGACTCATCCTTTCTCAGCACACCACAAAACACATTGGACAGTCCTTTGTGCCAGTAGCCATCAGGCTCCACAACCAAGTTGGACCTCCATGTGAGAAACCTTTCAAACCTGCGCTGACTGTTTTTTGACAACTAGAATGTAACAGAAGTTTGACAGATGCCTATTAAGGATAACTACTGTACTCATGGTTGATAGACTGTACACATATCCTTTCCAATTCTTATATTCATTGTTGATAGTCTACGCACGCACGCACGCACACACATACACGACACACACACACACACACACACATATAAGTACCTCTCCTGTGTTTCACTCTGCCGTTACTGCCATGACACCTGAAATTGTCCTCTGGGTGTCAATAGAAGTTAATCTCAATCTCATCTTATTGTACTGTATGAATGCAGCATGTGTACAGTACAGTACAGTATAATTAAAACCACAACAACCTAAGACGGGAACTCCCAGGCAATTACAGTAATCAAATACTGTAAATAAGAAAAAAAAACGATTTCTTTCACCCTCTGTTTCTCATTGTAAATGGAGCACATACCATACGGATACATGCCAGTGCTAGACCGATGGAAACTATGTACAGCCATAACAGCACTGTATCCTTGGATTTAGTTTCCAAAGAAACCAAAGGTTGATTACATAGCTCAACAATCATGTTGTGTTACTTCCCTATTTAGAAATGGCTGTTTGAGCAGGACTGAAGTGAAACAAAGCAAGGCCAGGGCAGAGTGACTCACAGGGATTCCGGGGAACACTCCTTTGAATGGTCACATAAGGCCAGTGGTTCTCAAGGACCGCCTTAATTTCAAAGACCGCCAGTTTGGTATGCATTAGGCCAGAGACACACATTCAGATAGTGTACAAATGGAACCAAATGGACCCCTAAGGGAGTTACATATCCGTAAGGGTCCATGTAATGAATAACTACCAAACATTTCCAGGAACTCCCTGGAACTCCCTCAAGGACCCCTGGGTGGACCCCACTTTGAGAACCACTGACACAGACAAAAACAATGAAACACAACTATAATACACTGTGACACTAACTTACATTGCACAGCGTGCCACCCAGCATAAGCATACATACTGACAACTATGTCACTTAACATAGAGGATGATGTCAATTTGACTTTGAAAGCAACATAATAAAACTTTATGACCACTGGTACAACCATTTATCAGTGGTGATGTATTTTTATGACAGGCATCATGTAGTGTGTAGGCGTCATGCATACAATGCACTGTTGCTGCGTGTATATTTGATGCATTACTTTTATCTACTTAATTTTACTCAGTATTCAGTGCTATTTGTGCTAAAAACCTGGGGGACACTATTCATCCTCCTCCTGTTGCCTTGATATTCTGCTTAGAGATTTTTACCCCCAAGAATGATTCAAACGTCTGCAAATTGTCAACATGTCTCTTACGTCAGGTTTTTCCTCACAGGGCCTGAAACTGCAGTCGTCAGTTTCTTAGAAAAATAATAATCTAGACAAAATCACCCATGAACAATTGTTAACATCATATTTTTAAATAAACAAACAACTTCTTGGCTCTGAACAACGGTTTTGATATCTTCCAGTCAGGATTTTCGACCACAGCACAGCACTGAGACTGCTCTTGTTTAAGTCTTCAATGACATCACAGACAGTGGTGCATCTCAGTGCTGCATTCGACACGCTTGAGAACATAATACTAGACTTACTGGAAGATTTGGTGGGACTTTCTGGCACAGTATTAAACTGGTTTGAATCCTACTAAAAAGTACAGGGATTACTTTGTGTCTATAGGCAATTATACATCTCCTGTTCTGTTCAACAAGCTGCCACTGGCTTATGTTACCATAATTATGCAGACAACATAGACATTTACATAACCATTTAGGGTACTACTTGAGGATGCATTACATAATGACTGCACCTGCTTTGTGTAGCCCTTATGTGTCTGCATTATGATGTTTTTTGTTGCTCATTATATTTTATATACATACACACACTTTATTTTATTGTATATGTTGTGATCATGTTGTACTCAGGGCGTCCTTGAAAAAGAGAGCTTGCTCTCAATGGTCTTCCCTGAATAAATAAAGGTCAATATAAGTACACAGCTTCAATCGGCAATGTTAAAAGCCATAAGCCACAGAGAAGATTGCGTGCACATCCCACGCCTGCATTTAGGCCAGGTGCTGGACATCAAGGGAAGAATCAAGGATAAGAAGAAGAAAGTCTGCACACTGTTCTCAAGCTCCAAAAAAACTCACTTTTTATTTATGCAACGTTTCGACCTTCTAGGTCTTCATCAGGCAAATATTCAATATTTTTAATTTGCCTGATGAAGACCTAGAAGGTCGAAACGTTGCATAAATGGAGCTTGAGAACAGTGTGTGGACTTCTTATCCAAAAGCCATTAGCCAAACATGGGCTCGCCCCTGAATTCCAACCTTAAGACACTTACAAAGTCAGTCTACAATCACCTTAAGAATATAGGATTAAAGGACTTGTGTCTCAGCAGAGTTTTTGAAAAACTTGCATTCCATGCATTTATCTTCAGTGCAACAGTAGTTCAGGACTGCTGTAACACGTGTCTTTAAAGGTCTCCTTATGATCAGACAGCTGCAGTTGATTCAGATTGAACTCTGCTGCTCAAGTCTTTACTAATACCAAGAAAGTGGATCATATCACTCCAGTTCTCAGATTTTTACACTGGCTCCCTGTCTGTCAAATAATTGACTTCAAAATACTACTGTTGGTCTATAAAGCACAGAACGGTTACGTGTCAAAATACACATCTGATGAGTGGGACAGGTCAACCTTATGTCCCCAACTCCCGAACTAAATGTGGAGAAGCAGCGTTCAGTTTTTATGCATCATATTTCTCAAACTAACTCCCAGAAAAATGCATGTTTTTGAGTCACTTCTCGTGCTGCAATATAACTTTATTATTGTACTTTTATGTTTTATTTTAGGCTATTATATAATTCAAATGACCTTTTATCGTGTTTCTTTTGCACTTTGTCTTAAATTAATGTTTTCTGTTTCGTGTAAAGCACTTTGAATTGCCTTGTTGAAATGTGTCATACAAATAAACTTGCCTGGCCTTGTTATTCAAACATCACATAGCAACAACTGTTTCTAGCAATTTGAAAAGAACACAAACAATTGGCAAGGAAGGGCTCTTTAACGATGCGTGACCAATGCAAAACCAAAACCAACACTTGTTTGTCTGGTGTACATATTGAGTGCAGGGCACAGGGTGGAGAAGAGAATGCATTTCTCACTTCAGTCCCCATTAGGTACGGCAGGAATTGTAAATTCAATCATCACTTGGCAACAGAATGCGGTTGCAAGCTTAGGGAAGATTAAAGCATGACTGTGGTTTAAAAAAAGGTGCAACAAAGCACTGATGAAGTGGAAAGAAAAGAATGAAAGCATTAACACGTCAAAGAAAATTGCAATCATTTCATCAGCCAAATCATACTGTCATACTACTGAAAAACAACAGTCTAATGTTTCCCATTGAGATGGGAATGTTTATACTAAGAAGACCTCAGGCCACAATGTATGACGGGGTAAACATCTGTACTTTTCCAGCAGACACCGGCTGACGAGGGCCACAAGAGACAAAACACAACAATCTTAGCGTTAGCCATAACCATGCAGCACCAATTATGTATCAATTAATCAAGTTAGTTATGGTTCAATTAAACCCATGACTTTGTTTTAGCAAGAGTGCCTCTGCTACATATTGAACTGAAGAAAAAAATCTAAATAGGCAAGATTCAAAACGCAGCCTAAACAGTAAAGCTGATGAATATTCAGTGAGTACTGGACGAGTCATTTCTTTTATCTGCCCAAAATAAACTCTGTACGCGTGTCAACACTCAGATCTATTCCAGAGAGGCCCTTGTAAACATTAAAACCGTCTACGGAGGGAATTTCGCTGATTAATAATGAATCAAAGAATGTTTGTTTATGCTACGACTCTGTTAATGTCTGCCTTCTGTTCACCATGTGTGAGGATGGGCTATTTCTCTCCCTTGCGCTTTGGATATATATACAGTATGGTATGTATATAGTATATAAATAGTTTTTGTAAACACTCTGACCACCTCTTTGATGTCACTATAGAAGTTGCAGTTTAGTATTTACTTTGAAGGACATTTTCAAGTTAAGGGGACCTTTTTAAAAGGCAATTAATGCTAGACACAACTCAACATCAAACCGCTTGGTGCCATTAGTAACGCTTTTTAGACTTTCAAGTAGTCTTTTATGGTACAAGCAGAAAAGACAGGCTCTTGCAGTCTCCTTCACGGAGCAACTGATGAAAACGTTCTTCCGCAGAAACAAAAATGAGCAGTTAAAATGAACCTACCACTGCTCCACCATTTCTTGCCATGGATAACGTAATGGTCTTTATCCCTGCGGAGGGTACACGCCATGTTGGTGGCATCGCTGGAGGCAACATCAGGCTCTGTGGAGGACATGGTTAATCAGCCTTTAATGAAATGAAATGTCACTTAAAAAGGACAATTTGGAAAGACTAAGTAAACTAAACTGATGATTAAAGGCAATGGTTGCAACTAACCATTACCTACAATAAACACAAAACAATGTTTTAACACTTAAAAATGAGTCATGAAACCCACCCAAACATTACAAAAAACTGAGGCTAAATTAAAGTTCTAAATATTTCTCCAGCCAACTGCTTCACCTCTGTGTACTTTCATTTCTTAAATTATGGATTCCAGCTCAAACAAAGGACAGAACTGTTGTTGTTCTTGCTTCTTTTTTTTCCAGCATTGATAGAGCTTATCAGTAGTACAGTATTTCCACATTTTTCTATACCACTTTAAATTCCTGTACGTACAGTATAATGGCTTTTTATGCAACCTAAAGTGAAGAATGCATCCCAAGAGAAAAACAGAGGCGTCCATCTGAATTCCTTTAGTGTAATAACCCGAAGGAAAACATCCTAAAAAAAATCGCTAAACAATATTTGAGGTTGAATACAGTATAATTAACGGGAGGTTCACACCCACTGTAATCACCTCTGGCAAGGACACCGTGTTCAGTCTATCTAGTGTGGGATCACGCAATCAAGGAACCAAACAGGGAGAAAATGACTCATATATATACTGTATGAGTCACTGGTCATACCCATAAGGGTCATTTTTTAGACTCTCTGAGTTAACACATCTTACGGTGTAGGTGGATTTGTGTCTACTGCTGGCCACGCAAATTTTTTCTGACAAGCCTTGCACAGTTCACAGCAGTCAAGGTAACTACAGTAAGTCCACTGAGAGTCAATTGCACCGCAACCATCGCAGGAATGTTGGGGAAGCAAACCGCATTATGCTGAATTTCAGTGTAATTAAACAACTCTGACAGTGCATAACAGAGTGCTTGGTTTTGCGGTGGAGTGAAATGTTCAAAGTGGCCTCACAGTCATCATGACATACACAACATTATTATCTTTAGGATTCATGCAACAATATGTGTAGTCCTATTTGGTATTTTGTATCCATTTCTACTAAAACGAATAGAATGTGCACATCACACATCACTTGGTTGAGGTGCTGGGATTTTGGAAAGTATCATGATGAAGAAAAAGAATAAAGCCACACACTCATCTGCTCCAATGTAATTTAATGACAACTTTTCGAGCCAAGGCTACATCGGGTCAAATTCAAACTGATTTTAAGAGTCAGAGCCTTGAAGAGCCTCGAAACATTGTCATTAAATTACATTGGAGCAGATGATTGTGCAGGTTTATTCTTTTTCTTTGTATCTATTTCTACTACCTCGTTACTAATGGTTTACTCCTTCTTTTTTTACTCCACTCCTACCTGTATCTGTTTTGTGTTCCGCTGTGCTGCCTGTTAATTGAGTTTCCCTTACAAGATCAATAAAGGTATATCTATTTATCTATGCATTTATTTGTTCACTAAAAGTGTAAATGCACACAATGCAAATACTTGAACGTCACGAACAGGTGACTGACTGGACTTGGCCAAGTAGTACCTGTCATGCAGAAACAGGAGCGGATGTCTCCTCGGAGTAGAGGCTCCAGCCACTTGCTCTTCTGTTCCTCACTGCCAAACATATGGAGCACCTCCATGTTCCCTGTATCTGCAGGAAAACAGTGCACAATCACATAGAGCTTTTATTATTTTTTTCCTTTGTTCTAACTAATGTTTTGAAATCACGTGTTTGCCAAAATGTGAGGATATATCAGAAGACTTAAACCCATTAAGACCTGAGGCCGATTCTAGAAATGCCTTCTAAATCAGTAGTTCTCAAACTTTTTTGTGTTAAGGAAATGACCACGGACCTCCATCTGAAAAAGTGTTCGCCAGGAATGCCAGGAAAAAATGATTCAAAAAGGGTTTCCTAAGAGTTTTCTGAAAAACTTATGTTGAGATTGATATTGATTTACCAGGGGCCTGGCAGTTGAACACCTCAGGGCCGTAGATGCAGCGGCCAGTTTCCTCTGCGATGTAGGCGTAGTCCAGCTGACTAAGACCACTGGCAGCAGGCAGAAAGAGGTTCCACAGCCCCGCCCCCCTGGCCTTTGCCTAAAACACACATAATATCATCACTGTCGGGCAGAAACCATGTCCATGTCCAAAACCGTTAGGAAAACAGGACCTGTGTTCCAACTGACCTGTGTTCCAATGATTCCAATGTAGTTATTATTTAGTCACAAGCTCTTGTTAATACTTTCCATTTGTTTAATAGTTATAAAAACCCACAGACACACTTAACTACTTTCACTTTCACTTAAAAACTATTTCAAAAATCACACCCAGTGTGAGTAAGCGGTGCCTACTCTGTTTGATGAGTGTGTGCTGTCATTCAGTCGGTACAAATCTATTTGATGTGTGGGCGCTGGCATTCAGACGGTACTACTCTATTTGATGTGTGGGTGCTGGTACTGAGGCGGTACTAAAAGAGTATTTAATATTTTTTACTCACATTGTAGATCGGTCTTTTTAGTGTGTGTGTGTGTGTGTGTGTGTGTGTGTGTGCCCGCGCACATGTGCAGTGCTGGCTTGTGTGTGTGTGTGTGTGCATGTCTTTAAGTGGCGCATGTGTTACAACGGTGCGCCTGGCAGGACTGCATGTTCTGTGTGCGCGCGCGTGCGTGCGTGCGTGCGTGCGTGCGTGTGTGTGTGTGTGCACGCGTGTGTGTGTGCACGCGTGTGTGTGCGTGCGCGCGTGCAGTGCTGGCTTGTGTGTGTGTGTGTGTGTGTATGTGTGATGTGTGTGTGTGCATTTCTTGAAGTGCCGCATGTGTTGCATCTTTGCCGTCCGCAAACGGACGGACGGACGGACGGACGGACACACACCCACACACGGTCAAATGTAGAGCGGCTGGCACCGCTAAAAATAGCAAAAATAGCAAAAACATTGCAGATCTACAGTAGAAGCTCACAACGCTCAATGCACTAAAGCAATATAACATAATTATATCAAAACCCCAGCGGTAAAAATCTATTCCTTTCCACTACTTACCTTCAGATCCTCTATTACTTGGGGAGTGTGCCATCTCTGTGGGGAGAGAGCATGTTTGGAGTAGTATTCTGCAACTTCCTGGGGCAAAACGATAAAAGAAGATGTTTGGGGCAGGGCTTTGCTAAGAGACGGGACGGAATTATAAACATAAAATGCTGATGACGGAACATGGGCTTGAAGAAGAACCTTCATTCCGTTTAATTTTCACTGTATTTTCATAGCTACAAATCAAATGAACGGTAACAGAATGTGAAAATGTAGCAATGTGCCACTTGGGACGATGTGAAAATTACATGTCACAATTATTGTGGCAAAAATAATTGCGATTAACGATATTATCGCAATAATCTAAATATGCTTAAAACTTAAAATGCCACTTTTGTTAACCACTTATCGATTTGTGTAGAGTGAAATAAGAGTGTACTAAATGTGCTCTTTACAGGTCCGTTTTATCAAGTATATTTCATCACGATAAACGATAACGATTAACTTTATAACGTGTTAAACGTAGCCGTGTGTTCCCACAGGACGGTACAGCACATAAACAGACATGATCTATCTGCGATTATTACGCGGGCACTGACCTCCTGGGCAGGAAGCACGTGTTGTCTCATGAAGTCTTTGACTTGCTGGAGGACTGCTCGGCCTCTGGACGTCTGGAGGAACAGCTTGTCTTCAGCTGGGCCTGGGAGGGACCTGCATGGGAGGACACCCGTCTCACAACTTAATAGTCAGCAGGGGAATGGAGAGTGGACGAGAGATAGATGAACGGTTCAAAGTGCTGAAAGAAAAACTCCCGCACACCGTCTTCAAATGTAAAAAAAAAAAGGATTCAATTGGAACACAACAACGCTTCAGTCTGTTAGACCTTCATCAGGTTATCTTAAGGACTCCCTTCTTTCAGTGCGTCGGGGCCCTCGTTTGGTCCTCTACGCACCTGTCGCCTTTGTGGGTGTGCAAATGACTTGCTTTTTATTGATTTTGGTCAGTGACACAGAAATATGAAGGTTTACCCAGGCTATATCACTCTAGAGAAGAAGATTAATCTTCTCAAAAAACATGACATAATGGGTTTTTGTCACATATTTAATGTGTGTACGTAATTTTACGCGCGTGTCATGTTTGTTAAATCTTTTAACGCTTTTCCAGATTTAAAAAATAAATAAATAAATCTACTTTAATCCTCTCTAAAGATCTGGAAAACATCAACTTTGCCGTTTCATACATTCCAGCTTAGGAGCCCTGGAGGGCACTGAACGGCACCAGCTGGGTGCAAAGCATTCACTGCTTCTTGATGGATTCAACATGTCACTTAATCCATTAAAACCGGGAAAGCATGTGTCATTTTAGACTTCAGCAGTATATATGTATATATATAGTGTGTGCTTTGTGCCGTGCTACGAGCATGTAGATCTGCTATTTTAGAAAAATCATGAACATTTGTGCAATTTGTAACTAAAACATTTGCTTACGGGGGTCCCTGGAACAAAATATTTTGAGATGGGGGTCGGCGGCCAAATACATATCATTTGGGGGGTCCTCATTTTTGAGCACCACTGATATAGCAACATAAGTATTTCATAAAACCTGTTAGGATTTAGAAGACATTTTGTAGAATCGGCCTCAGGTCTTAATGGGTTAAACTGCACTGAAATACTGTACTGTACTGATACCGACAGGGCCAGAGTTCACACCTGTCCGCCCTGAAGGGTGTTTTCATCTTTTTCTGTTCCCGTCCTTAGATCCTTGTCTGGTTGATGATCTAAGGACAGAGGTTGTAATTTTGTTCCCTTTGTCAAATGTGGGCCTGTAACACTCCTTTGAGACTGTGATTAAGGGGCTCTACAACTAAACTTGACATGACAATGAAGTATGGTCACACGGTAAGGTTAATTATATACCGTTCATGCTGAAACTATATAGAGAGGGAAAACATTAATTACTTATGCGCCAGCTGCAGGGCAACCTTGGCCAAGGGCTCCACACACTGGCCAAACTCAGCAGCATTAGGTGCACTGGCATTACCCAGTAGGTGGCGGGCATAGACCCCCTGATGAAAAAAAGGAGAGAAAGAGAGAGAGAGAGAAAACAGAAGAATGGTCTATAGGGAACAAATGTGACATGAGGTCATTGCATGAATGCACTTCAAGACTGCCTAAGCAACAGCTGCTATCCAAGAATGATGTGCTCATTCTGAATAAAGGGGCGTTCACACTGAGCACTATAAATATAACTATAACTATAACATTCACCATTATATTCTTTATAGTTGTTGTGAACTCTGCCATCCACTTGACTTTGAACGATTTTTAAAGCAAATGTTATTGTTTATAGTTATAGTGCTTAGTGTGAATGGCCCCTAAGAATTGTGTCTGTCTGTGTGATTGTGAAGCAGGTCGTTGCTGAAAAAGGGCTTCCGTGCTCAGCGAACCTCCCCTGGATAAATAAAGGGTAAAAAACACATTTGGAATTTGGAACACAAAGACACATTTGGAATTTAAGAACTATAAGGGCAGTGTATTTCTTTCTACACACATGTACAGTATATATATGGAAGTATTTTTGTTTGATGCTGCCTCTCTGTGATCTAAATTGTTCACCTTTACATATTACTTTAACCAGCACTATCTATATACTGACAAGCTAAAACGTAAATGAAAATGTACAAAGAGACGAGACAAACCTGGGAGATGCCTGCCATCTTGAAGACAGACAGGGCCAGGTAGAAATTCAGCAGCGGTAAAGCGGGTGGGATCCCCCGACAGCGGCAGTAGACGGAGATAAGGTCCTCAGGAGTGGGGATACCTACAGTACACATTCATTGTCCAAATTGGTCAGAGCTTATCCTGACAGAGATCATATAATTATGCAACTATACATTTTAGACCTTGCAGTGAAATTATAGTGTCAAACAAACGAGAGGAGGGCGCACACCAGTATTGGTGAGGTGCTGCTGACCTTGGTAAATAAGTATAAAAGTAAAGAAAGGGCTGCACACTCGTAGCCACGACGCAGGATTTATTTAAATGAAAACCAAAGTTTCGACCTGGAAAGGTCTTCTTCAGGGAATGACAGGGGATTCCCTGAAGAAGACCTTTCCAGGTCGAAAACGTTTGGTTTTCATTTAAATAAATCCTGCATCGTGGCTACGAGTGTGCCGCCTTGTCTTTACTTTTATACAGTGAAATTATAGTGACATTTATTGCATTGCGACATTTATTCTTTACCCTTTTGTTTAAATGCAGGTGACAATCAGCCGTACCTTCTACTCCTTTAAGGCTGCCCATGGTGCTGATGATGCCGAGGCCGCTGGGCCAATAGTGAGGCATGAGACAGTAGGCCAGGTCTGCCAAGGGCTGGCCTGTGGTAGACAGCTCCCAGTCCAACACTGCTATCACACGGGCCTGTGATGACGAGTGAGCGCAAACTGAAGGTCTCCCACACACACACACACACTCATACACACTAGCAGTGGACCCTCTGTCTTCAACAGAGGGTCCGGGACCCCTAGGGGGTCCTCAGAGATACTGCAAGGGGGCCGCCAAATCGTTGTGTGATAGGGATTCTTTTATTTTATTTTTACATTAACCACTTGAGCCCTCGAATCCCTATTCTGGGGGGAACATTAGTAGAAAATAGCCGATCTACAAGATCTCTCGGTGAAGAGGTTTGGTGTAGAGGGAAAAAAGAGCAGACCAAGTATCGAGCCAAAAGGTCATGTTTACAAAGTATTGAGGGTTTAAGTGGTTAAATATCTGAAAACACACATTTAACATGAATTCAATATGTAGTGGGGGGTCCCTGCTTCATCTCTCTCTCTCAGCTAAGGGGTCCTTGACCTGAAAAAAACGTTGAAGACCCCTGCACTAGAGACAAGACTTGGTAGAATTCTCTACCTCTGTTGGATGGAAGATCATATTGTCCACTCTGAAATCCCCATGGACCAGAGTGACCTCATCGTCATTGGATGGCAGGTTGTTCATCAGCCAATCAGAGAGCTTATCCATGGCTGGAATGTCTGTGTGGGCTGCTGCTCGGTACTGCTTTGTCCAGGTTAACACCTTTTAGCACAAAACGACCATTCTCAATGTCACAAGTGCTACTGTACATTACATGTTTGAGCAGGTTACAAGTCTGTATATATGTATGATGTGTTGTATTGCTTCAAACCCAAAACATCATCAAAAGGTGACACAAGTTATTCTGATTCACAATATGAAACACTTAATTACACTCGTTGTCTCACCTGTCTTTTGCAGTAGCCTGGGCCTTTCCCATACGTTTCCAGGTTTAAGGATGCGAGGTCCAGAGAGTGTAGTCTGGCCAATACCGCCACTGCAGCCACATACAGTGCACTCCGCTCTGCGGCCCGCAACCCTGGGAGACGAATATCCCGGAATATACGCCCCTGTACCGCAGAGCATCAGTTATTAACCATATAAACCCTATATACGGCACTTCACTGACACACACACACACTGGTATGTGCATGTTTTTTTTTATTAATTATAATGAATTATAATCATCATCATCATTATTAATAATAATAGACTGTAAGCTGAATTTTGCCTACAATGTGTAAGTTTACCTTCACATGCTCCATCAAATAGAACTCTGTTCCAATGACTGTAGTGTCAGTGCAATGCAGGATGGGCTGGGGCACAGGGAAACCAGCCGAAAACAGGGCCTTCTGTACTCGATACTCCCTGTCCACCTAAACACACAGTAAAATATACCAGCCATCAGTGGTGGAAAAGGTAGTCATATTTTTTACTTAAGTAAAAGTATCAATACTGCAATGTACTCTGTTACAAGTGAAAGTCCGGAATTCAAAATTTAGGTTTTTGGCAAGATACTATTAATCTTCAAGTATTTCTGTAAGACAGTAGGCAAACATAAACATGTATAATACATCATATACACAACACAATACAAGATCCATTCCCGGGCCGGCCGGACCATTATTTCTGCATGTCACTCCCCCACTCTCTCTCTCTCTCTCCCCGTTTCCTGTCTCTCTCCACAGACTATCAAATAAAGGCAGAAAATCCCTAAAAAAGAAAGACACATGCATGACATCCGGCCCCGCCTAGAGTTACAGTTTGTTATATAAAAAAACAACAGCAGATGGAATGGAACAAATGATAATCTGTATAAGTCTTAGTGTCCTCCGCCCCAATGAAAGCATCTGGAACTCAACATGCAAAGGATGTTGAGGATCCAAAACAATGGTCTGTGCCTGTGAGATTTTAATTCATCGTGAAATTGCCCTCCGTCTGCCCGGACGGCTGGCATAGCGGTCCGGCCACCTAGGCTGCTAATGCAGCATGACAGCGTGTTGCAGGTTGCTGCGTGTCACTCCCCATCTCTCTCTCTCTCCATTTCCTGTCAGTCTACTCTACTGTATACTATCAATGCTGGGGGTTCAAGTGGTTAACAAAAGTGCCATTTTAAGTTTTAAGCATATTTTGATTATCGCAATTATTTTTGCCACAATAATCGTGACATGTAAGTTTCATATTGTCCCATCCCTATCTGTGCCTTTGCTTTGAGATAACCCTCACTTCATACAGGTGCTTTTTTGATTGATCTGAATACTATATTAGTCAGAAATGTAAAGAGCATGTGGTACGGTCAGACATTAAAGGTTCTATGACATTCATTTTCACATTTTATATTTTTCATGTTTTTTGGGGGGTTTTATGACCTCAATTACACCAAAAGAACTTTGAACATTCAGTGGATTTTCCTGTGGTCTGGGGTTTTCTGAATAATTAGGCTGAAAAGTAATCTGAGCTTGGCCCTTCGGCAGTGAAGTCACAGCCCATTAATCCCGCCCACTCTTCTCCTAGCCCCTATCCTTTCCTTTCCTTTTGGGGGGGGGGGGGGGGGGGGGGGGCGGAGCAGAGGCGATGATTAACAGACAAAATCCCTCAACAGCGACACCCGCAGGCAAAGATTTATTTTTTCATTGCAGTTGAAAAGGCTTTAGAAATGTGAGAGAAAAACACCTGCCATGGATCAATGGAGCGGATTTTTTTGTTAAAACTTTGTATACACGTTTGAAGGACCATGACAAAGACTTTTAATGTGTGGTAAAACTGAACGTCATGAAACTTTTAAGGCTAAAAGGATAACACCAAAAAAGTCCTGGGGACTTGTTTCTATTGTGGTCCTTGAGGTTATTATTATGAGGCAATCCAGTAATCTTGCTTGGCCCTTCCCCCCCCCCCCCCCAGTTTGTTCCAGTTTTTCAGACTAAAACTGCCAAAACAGGAAATCATATTAAAAATTCAGACAGACCCAATAAATCAGTTTATGTTTATGTTATGTCATGTACCACATTGAAACTCAATAAAACAGTTTGTTTATGTTATGTCATGTCCACATTGAAACTTCCTTTCCTTTTTTACAGCATTAGTATTTTCATCAAATAAGCTTTAGGACAGTGCCCAAATACTGGCATATCCTTTATTGCACTTGGTGCAAGGGGGAAATCAATAAACATTAAGCCACATTTATTTGTAGGAAAGACTGGTCACACCAGTTAACAATCATTTATGTGGAGGAAAGACTTAATTGGTCACACATTACTCCAACTATGAAGTGTCCGGATGTGACAGTTCTCTGTATACAGTAGTACAGTATGTATGATAGTATGTTATATTCACTCTTAGGTTCTGGTTATAGTTTGTGTATTTGCTTTGTATTCATTTCTCCTTCTCATTGGTTCCTATCCACAAGTCTCCTAGGGCATTGTGCGCATCACTTCCTGTCGATTTGATCCCTGATAGGGTGCATCCACACATAAGATGCAAGTTGACGCTAGTTGTCGCAAGCCCTTGTTTCGGGTTTCGGCCATTTCTGGCCGTTACTCAAGGAAGAGCGGAACCCGGATATGCGCTTCAGACGCGCATCGGGACGGTCTTTCCGTTTTTTCCCATAACATGGGAGTGAATGGGACTTCCGATGACTTGCATCTTATGTGTGGATGCACCCATACCTGGCGTGCACCTGTAGCCTGGGATCCAGCCTGATTCACTACGTTCGCATCGAAGTGAGAAAGAAACGTAGTGAATCAGGCTGGATCCCATGCTAGTGCACCTGGGCCCGGGTGGCGGTGCCCACGCCCTATAAAAGCCTGTCTCCCCAGTCTTCTCTACCCTTCAGTTCTTTGACTTTTGCACCTCACCAAACCTGCACCTCCTTATTCAACATTTATGTTAACCCATGCAACACACACACACACACACACACACACACACACACACACACACACACACACACACACACACACACACACACACACACACACACACACACACACACACACACACACACACACACACACACACACACACACACACACACACACACACACACACACACACTACACAATCCACTCATTACACACATTACACTACTAACTTTACTGATTTCCACACCTCATCTGTTTATTCCTGATCAGTTCGTTACTTTTGATTATTTGATAAATACTACTTTCTTTGTAAACTGCGTCTCCCCTATATTTTTTCTATGTTCCCTGGTCCCCTTAGGCCAGGGTCATAACATTATCTCTCTTTCCCAGGTGTTTCGCCCAGGTGGCCGTGGTTTTGAGGTTAGGTTTAGGCATACTTTCTGTGAGGTTATGGTCATAGTGTGTGTGTGGTTACTACTAGGGTTAGGGTTAGGTTTAGGCATAGTTTTTGTACACCAAAGAAAGAGGGAGTCCCATCAAGCGTCAACTATCAACTTTACAAATATAGGAAACGTCTCCCCCTACTGGGTATTACACAACACCACACACTGTCAACCAGATACTGTGATAATAACATGATCTTTGGCCTAGTTTCTGCATTTGTAAAACAAACAACAACAACAACAACAACAACAACAACAAAACATATAGTAAAACCATACAACGATGGGGGATCTTTAGAATGGTGTCGTAGCTTTCACAGAACCGTACGAATAAATACCATACCTTGTGAGCACCTGGCAGCAGCATCCCCGGAGGTTTCTTCCTAAGGACATAGCTCTCAGATGGTGTTTGGATCAGAAAGGTGGGGTTGGACTGGCCAACACTGTGGAAAGAGTCAAGACACCATGAAAGCAGTCTCATTGTGCTGTCAAATCAACATGATTCTTGACATTTTCAAAATAGTGTTTGCACTTTCTACCTTTTTGGCCCGTACATCTACATAAACGTTCAGATTTCAAATATAAAGTGCTGACCGCATGGCCACGGATTTTACAATTTTGTACGGTCCATCAGAAGTACCCGTATCTTCTGTATTGTTCAATAAAAAGCATTTTTATCCTATTGGTGGCCATTTTCTCATAGAGTTATAATGTATCAGAGTGTAATACACCTCCCAACCGATAGGGTCAAGTAGTTGAAAGCCATACGGAGAACATGGCCACCGATCGGATTAAAATGCATTTTATTTAACAATACGGAAGATACGGGTACTTCTGAGGGCCCGTACATAATTGTAACATTTGTGGCCATAGGGCATATTTAAAAACTGAACGTTTATGTAGATGTACAGACCAAAAAGGGAGAAGTGCAAACACTATTTTGAAAATCAGCCAAGACGGTCATGACAGATGACCGTCTTATGATCCAAGGCTGATCCCAAGGCACAATTGTTGTGCTGCACTGCTACAGATCAACATGATTCTTGACATTTCTTGCAGGGTTTTAGCTCGATAGATAGATAGATAGATAGTTTAGTTACAGAAGAGAAGCAGTGGAATGAAAATAAATAATACCAACCTGTACTGTCTGACAGTTAGTGCATCACTGTTTGAAACCTTGGACTTGAGGGATAAATAGCTGTGAAGTTTGACCACGTCAAACCTGTGCTCGTCCCGTACAGGAGTTGTTCCGTCGTCATCCATGTTTGTTTCACTGTGGATCAATTATTAACAGATGCATCATCATGCATTGTTTAGCAGATCTTTGATAGTGTGGATTTAGACCTAGACTAGTCAGAGTTGACGCGAGGTTAGCTGGGAGTCGGACCGCTTTAACGGTGCACACACGCAGTGCTGGGAAAAGTACGCAATTTTGTTTACTTATTAAAGTAAAAGTATCAATACTGCAATGTAGGGTTAGGGTTAGTACAAATAGACAAGTATTATTATTATACTTAATTTAGTACATAAGTAAAAGTACTCATTATGCAGAAATGTCCCATTTCACAAGTTTTCAAATGTAGGCCTATACACAAATATTTTGAAAATAGCAGATCTACAAGCTCACAATGCGTCGCATTGCGAGCTTGTATATCTATTATTTTCAAATGGCCAAAATGTATATAGGCCTGAAGTGGTTAATGTATGTTTTGTAAGTAATAATAATCGAAATCTACAAAGTAACTAGTAAGTAACTAAAGTTTACAAATAATTGTAGTGGAGTAAAAAGCACAATATTTGCCTCTGAGATGTACAGTAGTGGAGTAGAAGTAAAGTTAAAAAGTACTGAAAATAGGAAATGCTCCAGCTCCAGTAAAGTTAAAGTACCTCAAAATTGTACTTAAGTACAGTAATTAACTTGAGTACATGTACTAGTTACTTTCCACCACTGCGGCTTGCAACTATGCATGCAACTGTACAAACCAGTCCGGAACGCTTCTAGTTTAACAGTCACGGTTGCTCTGCGGACTTTGTTTACGGTGACACACAGCTCTGACAGCTGATCAGAGTTGTGTATACGTGTACTTTGTGTCTCTGTACACCCGTCGTTCAGTCTCTTCTTTGTCACATATCTAGGTGTTTGTATATATATATATATATATTTGTTTTTATAGGACAGTGACAGGGCTTAAAGGAGTGAAGTGATGGCCACTGTGGAGGAGCTGAAGCTGCGGGTGAGAGAGCTGGAGAATGAGCTGATCAAGTGTAAGCAGAGACGAGGTGGTGGCTCCATGGTGGAGCCTGACCATCACAACCCACACAGACAGAAGATAGACAAGATGAGTGCTGAGGTCGTAGATTCTAATCCATACAGGTAATATCTATATATATATATATATAGATATGTGATGTTTCTGTTGGTTTAGTTTAATGTCATCATGTTTGTGGTGGAGAGTGGGGTGGGTGGTGGTCACTCACTGGTCACGCCCATAGCAACGTTACTCAGGCCCTACAGAAATGCCATATGTCATCAGAAAATCCAGTGGTGGAAGAAGTACTCACATATTTTACCTAAGTAAAAGTGGCAATACCACAATATAGAAATAGTCTGTTACAAGTAAAAGGCTTGTGTTCAAAATGTTACTTGAGTAATAGTACAAAAGTATTGGCATCAAAATATACTTTGTTTGAAATTAGCAGATTGCAATGAGTTGTGAGCTTGTAGATAGGTTATTTTCAAATAGCCTTGATATAAAATAGGGCTGAAGTGGTTAATGCATGTTTTATAATGTAATAATTAATATCTGCAAAGTAACTAGTAACTCAAGTTTTCAAATACATTTTGTTGAGTAAAAAGTACAATATTGCCTCTGAGATGTAGCGGAGTAGAAGTAAAAGTACTGAAAATGGAAAATACTCCAGTAAAGTAAAAGAAATCCTCAAATTTGTATTTAAGTACAGTACTTGAGTACATGTACTTAGTTACCTTCCACCACTGATACAAACCAAACACTAAAACCAATGTTGTTTGTCTCCCACACAGTCGTCTAATGGCTTTAAAGAGAATGGGTATAGTGGACGATTATGAGGTATGTTATGATGTCAGGTTGGCAGTGCTATTCTTTTCATTCAAAGTTGTTCAATGTTGCCTAGTATACAATTCCCCCACTCATCTCTTTCAAAATGTGATGATAACAGAAAATCCGGACATACACGGTAGCTGTGGTCGGGGTTGGAGGAGTGGGTAGTGTGACAGCTGAAATGCTCACAAGATGTGGCATTGGTAAGGTAATACAACCATTCCCATTGCTTCTTCTGCATCATATCATAGACTTTCACCTTGTGCTTATAAAATAAAACCTAACCAACCTAGCCTCATCATCCGTATTGGTTTTATGTCCTCACACAGCTGCTCCTCTTTGACTACGACAAAGTGGAGCTGGCCAATATGAACCGGCTGTTTTTCCAGCCCCACCAGGCGGGCCTCAGTAAAGTGGAAGCAGCGGAACACACACTCAGGTAAACTCGCTATGAGCTTGTATATCTGCTATTTTGTAATAGCCAAAATATAAAATATGGCTAAAATCTAAAGTGACACTTTCCCGGGTTTTAATGGGTTATTCCTAATGTTTGTCGTACGACTGTGTCGCCTGCCGAAAACGACCAACACATTCTTGCCGAGCGACACGTTCATGCAACAAAGTACACAATTTTACCGCTGTGCTTTCCTCATTTCATTCTGTTGTCGACATCTTGTTATTCCTCAATTTTACCCACCAGAAACATCAATCCCGACGTGACGTTTGAGACCCACAACTACAACATTACCACCATGGATAACTTTACACATTTCATGGATCGCATCAGGTAGGGTTTCGCCGGTGAAACTTTCGTCTCTTTTTCATTCCTTGGACACTGTGCTTTCATGGTTAATTATTATTATCCTGTGTGTTCTCTCTCTCTCAGCCATGGAGGCCTGGAGGAAGGGAGGCCTGTGGATTTGATCCTGTGCTGCGTGGATAACTTTGAGGCCCGGATGGCCATCAATGCGGTCAGTGCCGTTACATGGCTGTCTTTACACCTCTAGGCTTTACACTGTGTGCCGCATGTTTTTCTTATTGTCTCTGTCGGGTGGAAACCTCATTATGTGCAAAACGGTTACTTTTCGGGATTCAAATTCAAAAGTAGCAGATTGACAAGCTCAAAACAAGCTGCTACTTTTGATGCTTTTGTGTGACACTGTAGTATGATCAAGTAGGGCGTTAATTTACGAAAAAAAAACACAAAAAGTTAGAATATGGAGATAAGAGGTTTCTGGCCGACAGCAACGCTATAACATGTGTGTGATGATGAAGTGAATTAAATGTTGGTGGTGTGAATGCATTTCTCACAGGCCTGTAACGAGCTAGATCAGATATGGATGGAGTCTGGTGTGAGCGAGAACGCCGTGTCGGGACACATCCAGCTCATTATCCCCGGAGAGACCGCCTGCTTTGCTGTACGTCCAAAGCACTTAAGCACTTCAGAAATTGTGAAAATAGCTGATCCAACAAGCATTGGGAGCAAACTTGTAGATCGGCTGTTATTGAAAATGTTTGAAATCTTTGCCTATGATGACATGCCCAAATTAGAGATGCCAGGTTGAACATTTTTAAGATAACTTTAAAAAACACATTTTGTTTTATATTTTACCTACTTCTCTGTGCACAATTGTGTCTATCACCATGAAATACAAAATATAATCGTCACAGCATCATAACAAGTGAGATATAATGATGTTGTCTTTCTGACAGTGTGCTCCTCCACTGGTGGTAGCCGCCAACATAGATGAGAAGACATTGAAGAGGGACGGGGTGTGTGCTGCCAGCTTGCCCACCACCATGGGTGTGGTTGCAGGCCTCCTGGTACAAAATGTCCTCAAGTAAGATCTCATTTATAACAAACGGGGCAGGTATCAAAACACTATACAGTATATATACTATATGTAGTTAAGTAAGGTAAGGTTCTTCTCACTGTGTGCACAAAGTAAATTGTTATGTCAACATAAACGTTTTGTGTCCCGTAGGTACCTGTTAAAATTCGGCACCGTCAGCTACTATCTTGGCTACAACGCAATGCAGGACTTCTTTCCCACCATGACCATGAAGCCCAACCCCCAGTGTGATGAGCGATACTGCAGGAGACAGCAGGAGGAGTACAAGGTGTGTTTATGTGCGAGCCTCTGTGTTCTGAATGCTCACAAAGATGGGGGGGGGTGTGCTGGGCTGTATTTCTCTGCATGTTGTCTTTTTTTCAGCCCATCTCAAACTATAGTCTAGTTCAGCGGTTCTCAAGCTATGGGTCGCGACCCAAAGTGGGTTCGCGGGAAGGTGCCGCGGGGGTCGCATATTGGCAATCAAAAATAGAAGATTTTTTTTTTTATCCAAAAATTGTTTACATGAAGAGGACGGCCACTACACTCATACATTCACACTCACACACACAGCTGACAGCTCCGCCTCCAATACAGCAGCACAAGAAAACACACACATTCACACAAGGCACGCCCTTGCATGCAGAGGCACACAAACTGATTTGAACTGTTCATAAACAATTCACTTAGGACCTATGTTCAATATGAGCGGGTGGTACAAACACATGGACCACGGGTCCTTTTCGTTCCATCTGTACCCTCGCGGGGCAGCTGATGGGGTCGCCAAAACAATTCCCTCATTATATGGGGTCGTGGTATAGAAAAAAGAACCCCTGGTCTAGTTTATCCTTTGCCGTACGACCACGTCTGTCACTCGATTAAAATAACTGATTTATTTTGTCCCCAGAGGAAAGAGGCAGAGCGGCCCAAGGTGGAAGTTGTGGTGGTGGAAGAAGAAGAGGTTATACATGAGGACAATAATTGGGGTGAGCAATGGAGCAGAAGTGTAAAATGGTTGACGTACTGTTACGTCTGCATTAGTAATGGTGACGAATCCATTATTTTGCATGCCCACGTAAAAGCTTGGCCGCCTTGTTTCTGAGCAGGTATAGAGCTGGTATCAGAGGTGACTGATGAGGAACTGCAGGCCGCCTCTGGTCCCGTCCCCGACCTCCCAGAGGGCATCACTGTAGCCTACACCATTCCAGACAAGGTCAGTGCCCTCTATGTAAGAATAGTGAAAATCGACTGTGTAAAGCCTAATTTATGCTTTGCAACTGGTATAGCCCTAAATATCAGATTTTATGACGTGCTAAATCCTCTATTTACTAGACCACTTTTTGCAATTTATTCATCACCAACCACTCTCTGCCATGACTGGAATTCATTCTATTTGTCTGAACCAGGATGCAGCAGATGTAGAGACAGTGGAGGAGACGGAACAAAGTCTGGAGGAGTTGATGGCTCAGATGAGGAAGATGTAGGCGTGGTAAAGATGCCATGTCTGCTGCCATCGTCATCATCCTCAACTGTAAATGCATCGCCAACCTCAGACAGTGATCGAATAACCCATCTAATCCAATGCTTATTGAGAAGTTCAAGTTGGCATCTTCTTCACAAAGGTTCCATACGAATGGGGGTGTATCTCAAACGCGAACGCAAAGCAAGTTCTGAACCAGGTGTCAACCCGGAATGAGTGCTTTCTTCATACCGGCTGAAGAAGGGAATGCATGAGAAGTGCAGCCACTGCATTTCAAACAAACAAAATCTCCTGAATTGCTGTATGTTAACGGTTCTGTGTAATTTGTTAATTGAAAAGAATGATTACAGTATTCTGCTCCCGGGATGTGAATGGTGAACAAGGTTTCAGTCCATTCAAGTATCCTGTCATTGCCCTGTCATTCACTCAGCTTTGCAAAACTCATCTCTTAACAGTACTGACAATGTACACTTTGGTTTCAATAAAAGTATTTATTAGACAGAATATGGGCTTCATGATTTTCTTTGTGCTGTACATTTTCTTACAGTTTTCATTACATTAATTCCTCATAAAACATTATGCACTAAAGTTTGTATACAGTACACAAATACGATTAAATTCAACCTTCAAAATGTTAAACAAATTAGACCCTTCCTGACAGTCGGTGCTGCCAGATCGTATCTTCACTGTATGATCCTATCACACATTGAATACTGTTTTACAAACTGGTCTTGCACAGGCGTGACGATTCTCAAACCCATTGAACAGCTCTACAAGAGTGCGCTCAAAGTGTTTGACAGGAAGCCTCACTCATATCATCATTGTAACATCCTCCGGAGGCTCATTTTTTTTTTTTAGCTTTGATAACTTAAAAATGTTGGGGTCATATACAAGACCTTACATGGTCTGTGTATTATTATTATTATTATATTACTGAAATAGAGTGTGACCATGAATCATAATTGTTTCACAATTACCCATGTGATATGTTATGTCATTGTCACTGTTAACACTATAGTTCATATTGTTGTTAGTGTTAGATGTTTGATAATATATTACAGATTTTTTTTAATATTATAAAAAATGTCTGACACATATATTGTAACGGCAGAGAAATGCAGCGCCCTGCGCCGGATGCGAACCTTCGCCCCACGCAGGGGCGTCACAGGGGGGGTGTAAGTGGGACTGAGTTACTAGGGCCCCCCCCCCCAAAAAAAAAAAGTATTTTTGGGGTATTTTTTAAAGAAAAAAAATCGTAGGGGGGCCCACAGTGAATCTTTGTCCCCAGGGCCCAGAATTTGGTGCTACGCCCCTGGCCCCCACGGCTCACTAGTCCGGCCATACCATTGTATGGGGTGTATTCTAAATGAGAGAGCATACCATAAATACATAAATAAACATACAATACATACATACATATCTTTAACCCACACAAGTATTTAAAAGTCTCCATGAACTACCCAATATTATAACTTCAAACTACAACATAAATTAGCAAGTACAAAAGCACATCATCTCTATCGCACCCATACATACATTTCTATACAAAATACAATGTGCAAATGAATAAAGTGCAAATATTCTGTGCAAATACGATTCAATAAATAAGGATTAAATGACATGGGCAAACATAGGTAACAGAGGACCTCTCTCTGTTACAGTAATATTGTGTGTGTGTGTGTGTGTGTGTGTGTGTGTGTGTGTGTGTGTGTGTGTGTGTGTGTGCGTGTGCGTGCGTGTGCGTGTGTGTGTGTGTGCATGTCTGTTTCTCAATAGGAACTGTATTGGCCAAAGGTTTACCATAGCAGAGCAGCGTGTCGTGGTGGCCTTGACCTTGCTCAGGTTCCGCCTGACCCCGGGCGTGAACCCTGACCTCGGGGCGGCTTCAGGAGGAGCTCGGCGTCTGCCTCAGGTGGTCCTGCGTGCTGAAGGAGGCCTCTGGCTGCAGCTGGAGTCTCTGACCCCTCCCGACCAGGATGGACCACATGAATGACCTCTGACCCCTCCCAACCAGGATGGACCACATGAATGACCAAGCATACCTTCAATAATACAGACAGGGGTAAAATCATTGGTGGACAGTAAACAGTAAAAGTACTATCTACTGTACTGAGTACTGTACTTAAGTACATTTTTTGGAGTATCTGTACTGTACTTGAGCTTGTACTAGTTTCATCGTTATTGATATTTTTGGTAATTTGTACTTTTGAATACATAGTATTTTTTGAAAGCAAGTACCCCAGTACTCTAACTCAAGTAAAAATTTGACTGAGCAGCTTTTATTTGGAGTAATATTGTACAATGTTTATTAAGGTAATAAACGTGTAAAGTTCGGCCAAAAACCCAATGGAGCTTAATTGCTTCTGCAACCAGCAGCGGTGAAACAGCGAGACTACAGGCCATTCATATGAACTGTCACACTTCCTATATAGCCTCAATTTACAAGCCGGATGCTAGCCCCTTGGTTTGAACTGGGGACCCCTCACCCTGACAAGCACTCTGAAGTAGGAATTACATTTAGTTTGACTCGGTTCCACAAAAAACATGTGTAAATAGCCGAACTACAAGCTCACAACGCCTTGCACTGCGAGACGTTGATGAGCTTGCAGAACGGCAATTTTTTTTACAATATTTGCCTCTTTCTTACGTATACTATTTGACAATTTGGCCACTTTTGTATTGAAAAGGTCTTAAAAGTCCTTGTTTTATGTGTTGTTTTCTTTTGTTGTTTGCTTTGTAAAGCACTTTGTAACACAGTTTTGAAAGGTGCTATATAAATAAAGTTGTATTATTATTATTAAAAGTCCTTAAATTGTGCAGATACCCTGTATACCCTGCATGTTGGTTTGTTGACTGTTGAGTGAGAAAACATTGTTGCACATTAACCTAATCATCTGGGGACCCCCCCAAAAAAGATATTTGGGGACCCCCCTGGTTCGGGAACCATTGGTCTAGGGGTTAGAATCTACTGTGGCGCTACTGTAGGTTGGTAAACCCTCCCTGGTCGTGGAATTCACATTTCATCTTCATTCAGAAAGAAAACGAAATGTGAATTCCGTGATCGGGAGGGTCGCGGGTTTCTTTTTCTCTCTCAAGTGTAGAGAGAAAAAGAAAAGTGCAGACCAAGTACAGAGCCAACTCAGGTCAAGTATAGAGGCTTTATGTGGTTACATCCGATGCTGGAAAAATGTGCTTATTTTCGCCAAATGTATCAGCTACACCTTCCTCAGGAGGAACCCAAATGTTTGGCTGCAACATGTTGAATAAATAAACATTTTATTTTCCTGAGTGCAGGTCTTTAACTTTCGATCAAGTCGATCAAATATTCCTTATAGGTCAGATGAGCTTTCTGCTCTAATCCATATGTTTACTGGTTGGTTTTAGTCCTCTCTGTCAGCTGGTGACTCCATGTGTATCACAGGAGACATGTGGTTGATTGAATAAAGCTTGATTGATTGTTTAGTTTATTCAAAGAATAATCAACTCCACGAGGATAACACAATAAAGTCCACGCCGTGACACGTTGTGAGCTTACAGATCTGCTATTTTTGGTGAAGACATTTGGTGTACTGTAGAGGGGGGAAAAAAGAGCAGACCAAGCCAAGGCCAAGTTTACCAAGTATTGAGGGTTTGTACATTGTGCATTGTCAATAAATAAATCACACCCAGTGTGAGTGAGCGGTGCCTACTCTGTTTGATGAGTGTGTGCTGTCATTCAGTTGGTACAAATCTATTTGATGTGTGGGCGCTGGCATTCAGACTGGTATTGAGGCGGTACTAAAAGAGTATCTGTATTTTTTTATCGACTTTTAAGTATTTATACTCATTTTAACCATGTTTAAGTATTTTAACTCATTTGAAGTACTACTGAGTATTTTTACTCAATTTAAGTACTCTTAAGTATTGTTACTCAATGTATTTACTTGAAGGTATTTTTAATCGCTTTGTTAACTTTAATGTATTTTTCACTCATTTTTACAACTTTAAGTATTTTTACTCTTTTTATCAACTTTTAAGTATTTTTACTGTTTTTATCAACTTTTAAGTATTTTTACTATTTTTTCAACTTTTAAGTATTTTTACTCATTTTGAGTACTTTTAAGTATTTTTACTCAATTTAAGTACTCTGAAGTATTTTTACTCAAGGTATTTACTTTTAAATATTTGTACTCACTTTATTTACTTTTAATAATTTTTACTCACATTGTAGATCGGTCGTTTTAGTGTGTGTGTGTGTGTGTGTGTGTGTGTGTGTGTGTGTGTGTGTGTGTGTGTGTGTGTGTGTGTGTGTGTGCACACGTGCGGGCCAGTCTGTATGTGTGTGCATGTCTTTAAGTGGTGCATGTGTTGCAAAGGTGTGCCTCACAGGACTGCATGTTCTGTGTGTGTGTGTGTGTGTGTGTGTGTGTGTGTGTGTGTGTGTGTGTGTGTGTGTGTGTGTGTGTGTGTGTGTGTGTGTGTGTGTGCGTGTGTGTGTGAAAGAAAGAAAGAAAGAAAGAAAGAAAGAAAGAAAGAAAGAAAGAAAGAAAGAAAGAAAGAATCACACCCTGTGTGCAGTGGGCGGTGTCTTCCTAGCTAACCACAATACTGAATGGAGTCAACCAATATATATGTTTTGATCTGAAAGAGCCACTTAGTGTCAGCATGTGTCTTGCTAGCTAATCACAATACTGAATGGAGTCGATCAATCATGTACAAAAGATAAATACATTTATCTTTTGTAAAACACACTTTATGATGGACAAAACCATAACTTAAAAAAAACAATATTAAACCTTAAAAGTTCATTCCTTCTTTCTTGTCACAGAGAAAGAACAGAACCCAAGCAGCAGAGAAGACGACTCATCCATTATTATGGCTGTAGTTACACTGTTGTGGTCAGACCTGGTGGAGATGGAGGAGCGCAGGGAAGAGGAGTGGAGGATCAAGGAGGATGAGTGGGAGGCCATTCAGAAAGAGAAGGAGGAGAAGATGGAGGCATTGGAGTCTCTTAAGGCTGACTTCTTTTCTCTCCGGAAGGTGGAGAAGGAGACTCTGCTGCAAGAGACTCTGGTGGATGAATGGGAGGCCATTGAGGAAGAGAAGGTGGAGATGGAGGAATGGGAGGAGTCTGCTTTGGCAAAACTCTATTCCCTCATGTGAGATCTCAAGACCCTGCACCCCCCCCCCCCACCCCCCAACGGTCCTTTTAAGGACCACCTTCCTCTCCTTTTGCTGTGACCTTGCCGTGGTGGAGAGGCTTAGTGATTCAGTGACCCTGGGTCCTATGCTGGTGGCGGTTGACCATGATAGGTTTAACCACACCGGTTTGGTCACAGGAGAGAGATCAAACTAACAACAGCATAATCTCTCTGAAGTGAAGTGGAGAGGGGGATAGGATTGCCCAGGGCTCCCTGGGCTTCCAGCCCCCACCCCTCAAACCTTTTCATGTCAATGTCCGCCAAGTTGTATATTTATTTGGTTTGGACATCGATTCCCCATTGCACCCCCCCAACCCTGCGCTGTGATCGGCCACCATTGTACCCCCCTAACCCTGCACCGTGATTGGCCAATCACAGTCTATTCAGGACTGTGATTGGCTAGTGAAACATGACACACGTGCATAGCCCTATAAATAGGACTATGCACTTAAAAAAAACACATTTATGTTTTTTTTTCAAGTTAGGGGTGTACAATGGTTGGTCCACAATATTACTTTTCTTTAAGTGAACTTCCATCACTGTGATGACCACTGTGACCACACCGCCCACTTCACACTGGGTGTGATTTTTTGGGCGGTGAAACCGCCCCTATATGTGAGGTTTGGATATTTGCACACCAAATCCTGTGCTGTGATTGGCCACCAGTGTACCCCCTAACCCTGCACCGTGATTGGCCAATCACAGTCTATTCAGGACTGTGATTGGCTAGGGAAACATGACACATGTGCATAGCCCTATATAGGACTATGCACTTAAAAAAAACACATTTATGTTTTTTTTAAAGTGAATCACACATTGTGCTAGCAAGACACCACCCACTTCACACTGGGTGTGATTTTTCTTGACTTTTTGAAATTAGCACATAAACGTTCCACTATTTTCAAATAGCCAATGTGTATAGGTTTATGGTGGTTAAAGTTATGTTGATGGCTATTAACACATTTTAGTAAGGACCCCCTGGTAAAATACCTGGATCAAGACTTGTAGAGGTAATAGTATAACAAATTATATCCATTATGCCGCTCTATAAACAAAACTGATCATTATTATCTGAATTTTGAAAATTCAGATAATTTTACATTTCTTTATTTATTTTTAATTATACAATTCTCCAATCTTAGTGCTTGTCCGGTAACATTGAGTGGTTTTACCCATTACCTGTGCTTCAGTGATGGCCACACATAATGTAACTTCCTGAGGGTCTAACTGACCCAATTCACTTTGTTAGAATGAGTACAATGTTCATTAGACATTGGATTCAAGAAAAATCTACAGACTTTCCAAATATCCCAGATAAATCCCCTTTTGAAGATCACATGGTTAGTACGTATGTATGTATGTACGTATGTACGCACTCGCAAGCATGTACGCATGCTTACGTACGTAGCACACGTGCGTGCGCGCGCACACACACACACACACACACACACACACACACACACACACACACACACACACACACACACACACACACACACACACACACACACACACACACACACACACACACACACACACACACACACACACACACACACTATTCTCTATCTCTCCATCTCAGTCATACCTGTCATTCTCTCAGTGCAACGCTCAGTGAACATGAACTTGATTAACAGGAATAAGTTTAACTGGAGCGCAACACTTACAGTCTGGACTCATTTCTGCTACGACACACCTTGTATGCAGCAGGTAAGCACTCTGAATGAGAGAAAAGTTATTATCTTTCAATATACACAATATAACAAATCACATCAAATCAAGGTATTGTTTATGGCAGACCACAGAAGAGTATCAAATGACTAAATGCATTCCATTGCTTACTTGATGAGCAGGCATCAGTTAGTTAACATTCTATTACCATTGCTTTCTGGCAGAAACCAGGACATTTTAGTTTTTGTAAATGAACACCCGTAGTACAAGAGTATTTTGAAAAAGTAGTGGAACTAGCCGACCTACAAGCTCAGTACATAATGTGATATACGTACTGTATAGGTAGCCGATCTATGATCTATGTTTTTAAAGATTTGTTTTTAAATTGAAAGTGTGCAAGTGTTAATGGCAAAACTGGAAGGAAAAGGACCAGGACCAGTGTTATAATGATGAAAAGAAATTCTGGTTTTATTATAGCTACAAATACAAAAAAAAGTAAATCACTTGCAAAGTTCAAATAATGCTGTTAACAATCTAAATGTCTCTGCAGTTCTGAAAAAGGTCCAAAAGGCAAAAAGCAAAGAAAAACAAGATAGAAAACCATAGGTGAGATCCAGTTGCCGATTATCTGCTCGGACCAGTTGATTTAAAATCTCATTTGTTTCTGCTGCCCTTGGCCTTTTAAATACCACTGTGTAATTCTATGTTTCTATTTTGTGTGTTTACTGCTGGGCGTGCAACAAATTGCCTCTTGGGTATGATAAAGTTGAAATTAATTAAATAAATTATATTGCTTACTTGGCCAGTCAATTATTATGTAAGTTTAGTCCAAGTAACTCACTGCTACATAATAAATGGAACATCATGGGAGTATTTTAATACTAGTGAGATCAGATCTAAATAGCATTACAAACTCCCAGGTACATTATTTTAGTAGCACTCTCAGGATTGTTGTGTTGACGTTTTATTGGTAACACTTTACTATATAAGCTAATTATAAATGTACTTATAATGCATCATAGACCTGACTTTAATATATAGTCTTACCGTTTATCTTCTTTTAATGCACCTGGAACTTTTACCTGTTGACTGAATGATACACAAAAATTGCCCTCTTCATAATCATTGAATAAAGAGGTTAGCTTCAAATGCTTGGGTGATAATTAAGATGATTATGCATACATATACCTTTATTTATTCACAAATACAACAAACAATAGCATTTGATCAACACTTTATTGTATTGTTTGACAGTTGAAACAACATCGGTAGAGAAAATGTACTACAGTGGAACCTCAGCTTCCATCAGAGGTGAGTTCTGTAAAGTGTAGTGCTATACTGATTTTCTTATTTTGGTCCCAATCAGCAATATTATAAATTGGTATTATAAATAGTATTATTTACCAGTGTCGATGGCCACCAGTGTTGATGAAGCATAAAAGAGGCTTATTATAACATGACAATAAATAAGGGTGTGTGTGTGTGTGTGTGTGTGTGTGTGTGTGTGTGTGTGTGTGTGTGTGTGTGTGTGTGTGTGTGTGTGTGTGTGTGTGTGTGTGTGTGTGTGTGTGTGTTCATATATTTATGTGTTACCCTCAGTTCATGTCTGCATCGAAATACATATGTATTGAAAAACCCTAGCCTTTTATTATATCCATAATAAAAATAACTTCTCTAAACCATTGATGGCCTAAACTTTAGTGCCTAAAGTGTTTAAGGTACATATAATCTGTTGTTCCAATTTTTAACTGCATGGTACTTTAACTTTTAATGTATTATTATAATAACAATTATTATTAGTAGTAGTATTATTAGTATTGTAATTGTTTTTAATAGGCCTACAGTCTAATATTAATAGAAAAGTACATCATACTCATTGTTATACATGTGATATAATATTGATAAGACTGTTGATCATTTAAAATGAGCTGCTCTCTTATAGCACTACATCCATGATTAAAACATGAAATGATAAAACAAAACTAGTTTGATCATGTAATCTTTATAATACTGCTCTTATATTTCCAACCAGGGAAGAAGTATGACCCAACAGAACGTAGAATAGTTCTGATTGGAGGAAGACATGAGGTAAACCCAGTGGAAAGAGTTCCGTAGGAAACATCATCCTGGGCAGCAATGTTTTTGACACAAACAGAAGAACAGTCAAGAGTGTCTTGAGACAAGAGGAAGTGTCTGGGAGGCAGGTCACTGTGGTCGACACTCCAGGATGGAGGTCTGATCATGCTGTAGATCTGACCCCAAAACTGACTCAGTTAGAAATCCAACAGAGCGTGAATCTGTGTGCTCTAGGACCCCATGCCTTTGTCCTAGTGATGCCATTGGACACCACATATGTAGGAACACAGATGTCAGTAGAAGAGCATGTGAGATTTCTCCTCAGTGACAGAGTGTGGAGCCACACTATTGTGGTGTTCACTGTAGCTGATAAAAACAACATGAGACTTGATCTCATTAGATCTGACCCTGACTTAATATCTCTTACTGAGAAATGTGAAGGTCGTTTCCATGTTCTTAACATCAGTGACAGAGGAGATGGAAGTCAGGTTACAGAGCTGTTGGAGAAAATAGATCAGATGGTGACTAGTGATGGTTTACACTATGTGACAGAAAAACACGTCTCAGAGGAACTGAAGGAGATGGAGAGAACTGTCAGAAGAAGAGCAGAACAACGGAGGGAAGACGCTCAAACAACTAAACCTCTGAAATATATTGGTATGTTTTGTTTTGACCAAAAATAATATGTCATGTTAACTTTTAGTGTATTTAATATATGGGCATTGGTGCTTTGTTCATTAAACAATGTTTTCTCTGACAGGAGTGACTGACCTCAGGATTGTGTTGTTGGGAAAGGAGAGCTCTGGGAAGAGTTCAGCAGGAAACACCATACTGGGAGGAGATGTTTTTAAAGTTCAGGGAAGGTCACTGCAGTGTGAGGTGAGACATGGTGAGGTTGCAGGGAGACATCTGACAGTGGTGGACTCACCAGGCTGGTGGTACAACAGTCCACTACAGGACACCTCAGAGATGGACAAACTGGAGATCCAGAACAGTGTGTGTCTCTGTCCTCTGGGACCACATGGTGTTCTTCTGATGGTTCCTCTTTATGAAGCATTTACCAAAGCACAGAGAATAGCAGTAGAGGAACACATGGCACTTCTGTCACAGGGTGTGTGGCGTCACACTATGGTACTGTTCACCTATGGAGACCTGCTGGGAGACACAAGCATTGAGCAGCACATTGAGACTGAAGGGGAATACCTCCGCTGGCTTGTTGACAAATGTGGGAACAGGTATCATGTCTTCAACAAGGAGAAGAGAGATGACTCTCAGGTCACAGAGTTGCTCGTGAAGATCGAGGAGATGGTGGCAGGAAACAGAGGTGAACACTATGAAGATCATGGAGATGTTTCAGAGAAGTTGTCAGAGAGGAAGAGGGACATAGAGGAACACGTTCAGACATTCATGACCAGGACACACAGACAGAGAGCTGCTCTGAAAGCTCTGTTTGAAGGTCAGTAAGTTCTTATGGTAGATCTTTTTACTTTTACAATTAATGGGCATGTAATGTGCTGAGCACATTATCTTAATTTTCTTAACACTGTTCATATATGGTTTCTGTCCAGAAGAAACCTTGTATCTCCATATTTCTTTTAATAAATGAATGCCCTACTTTGTACGATGTGAAATCTCATAACAAGTTGCATCGTGATGTGTTGTGAGCTTGTAGATCTGCTATTTCTGCTACTTTAAATGTATTTTGTTTAAGTAGAAGTAAAAGTGATTATGTCTCTCTGTGGGTTTTATAAATATTGAACCAATGAAAAGTATAAAAAAAGTGCTTGTGACTAAATAATAGCTATGGTAGATCCATTGGAACACAGGTTCTCTTTTATTTCTGAAAAGTAACAGTTTTGGACATATACGTTGTCTGTCAGCCTGTCTGCCCGTCCTTTTATGTGAACATACTTGTTGGCTGCAAACATATGGTCGCTGTCGGGCAAAAACCTCATAACTCCATATTATCTCCATATTCCACCCGACAGTAACAATATGTTCTACATAATTATATAGAAATATACTATATGTACTGTATACTGTATATAATAATTAATAGAAGTGAATGTGTGAATCCAGGTCATAAACAGTCACCTCAGTGTTCAGTGAACTAATGTAGATTTTGTTCCAGGAGAACATCAGAGTGTTCCAGAAGTCAGGCTGATGTTGGTTGGTGGAGAGCAGTCTGAAAGGGGCGAAGCTGGAAACTTCATACTGCAGGATGTTGTGTTTACAAACCCTTTATGGAAGGTGAGTGAACACATTTAATGGAAAGAAGTAAACATAAATAAAATAATAATGTTGTCTGATGATCATGTGAAAGTATCTTCAGTCATGACCAATACATTGTTAGTGATCAATGTACTGTTCTGTATGCAATTAACTTGGAGTCATCAGATCAGTGGTTCTTAAAGTGGGGTCCAGTGACCCCAAGGGGTCCTTGAATAGGTCCCCAGCAAAGCTTGGATCAAAATCAGTTGAACCAATTTAACCTTATATACATTGGCCATTTGAAAATAGCCGATCTACAAGATCACAATGTGTCACAATGTGACACGTTCGGCTCCCCCCCCCCCCCCCCCTTGTCTTTATCCTTAGTTTGTTGTAATTACATGCAGAATCAATCAATCACTGAATTGGGTTAAAAGTACAAATATAAATTTTCATCCTGTCTGTAAACTTTCATTCTGTTTTATATTAATATGTCACTTTAATCTCTGTTAGCAAACTGTCACAGTTAGTTTTGATATTCTACATACTTCCATAATGAAGCAGTACACTGAATAATGATGATAATAATAATAATCAAAATAATACATTTGTTTAAAAGCACCTAATTATTTATTATGATGTCAGCCTCATAGCATAATTGCCTAAGAAATGTTTTGGACAAATTGACAATTCTGCGTGACTCTACTCTCCTAACACTGCTGCTTCATTGTGCCTTGTTGCCTATCAGAATGGTTGTTACATTCCAAAGTCATTTTACAACTTTTTGACTTTTATTTAAAAAACACAATAATAATTAGAATGTAACAGCATTCTGAAATAGGTAATAAGGCGGGGTGAATAAGCAGTATAAGCAGTGTTAGGAGAGAAGAGTTAGGCAGATATAAATAAAGGCAGATAAATATGACTTAGGCAAAATTATTTGTTTTCTCATGATTGCCTAAGTCAACTATATGACTTAGGCAGATAGGGGATTTTTCTTTTCTTCTTTTGTGAAAACCTTAAAAATATGACTAACATACAGTAAACCTCATATTCCAGGAGTTTAAAACCCAGACTAAACTGGCACAATGTGTCAGACAACAGAGACGAGTTGCTGACAGAAAAGTGAGAGTGGTGAACTGTCCAGACTGGTCGACTACACCTCCATCACAGAAGATCAAAGATGTCCTTCTACACGGTGTAACTCTGTGTTCTCCTGGACCCCACGCTGTCCTGGTGACTGTCGATGTCAGGTCCAGTTTCTCTGAAGCTGACAGGAGATCAGTGGAGGAACACATGGAGCTGCTGGGGGACAGAGTGTGGAGATACACTCTGGTTCTGTTCACAGAGGGATGGTGGCTGGGAGAGAGATGTGTTGAGGAGTACATCGAGTCTGAAGGAGAGGCTCTGAGGTGGCTCCTGGGGAAATGTGGCTACAGGTACCATGTTCTAGACTGCTCCAAGTGGGACATTTCAGAAGTAACAGAGCTGATGGAGAAACTAGAAGACATGGTGACGAGGAACAGAGGACACTTCAGGGTGGAACGTGAGACAAGACAGATGACACTGTCTGAAACACTGGATAAGAACCTGACATTAAGAGACAAAGAGGAGCAATGGAGGAAGAGAGAGGAGGAGATGATTGACAGGATTTTGAAGTTTGTGGTGAAGGAACCAGAAGAACCAACTGTCAGGAGAAGACAGAGCATAAATATCTGTCCTCCAAGTAGTGAGTATCAATAGAATTGATCTGATAACAGATGTTTCTGAAGCAATGGTTCTCAAAGTGGGGTCCACGGACCCCCAGGGGTCCTTGAGGGGGTTCCAGGGGGTGACCAGCTAAATGATTGATAGTTTATTATTATTATTACCCTTATTATTATTATTAATGCAAATATCTTGCTATGTGTTGTCTTCTGTTGCAGTGAGTGGTGGAACACCATCTGAAACAGGAAGTTCATACCGCTGGTCTGCTGCCAAGGTCTCTGATTGGCTGATGAAGAGACATCCTAGACCAAGATCATTCTCTTCAGAATATGAGACCATGAGTCTATCTCCCAGCCAGACAGACACTAATGTGATGACTGCAATGGATGAAGATGAATCTATGGTTTGATAACAATAACACTCATCTTACTATCTTACTACTATATAATTGACAAAAGCTCCGAAGTTCGGCAGGGATTCGCAAGCACAGGATCACTCCACATGCCTCCAAGACCCGTCACAGACTGTTGATCAGAGCTATGGCTATGTTTTATGCATCTTACCCCACCTCGATCAGTGATCGGACTCTCGGTTTGATTGATTCTCTGATTCGCCTATCAGACCCTCAGCCTGATCTGGCAGGTTGCCATAGCAACCAGATACAGGAAGTCTGACCTCTTTATCACATGACCGAGGTTGGGAGGTTGGGAGGATGTGACTAGAGGTTAGGGCCGCAAAGCAAAGCGGGGAGGGAGGAGAGGGGAGGAGAGGGGAGGAGAGGAGCCGAGAGGAGAGGAGAGGCCAGAGAGGCCGGTCTTCGCATGACGTGTGTGCAGAGCTATAGGCCAGGTCGCCGCCATGGTTCATAAATATCTCTTACAGAGCCATGCCACGGAAAATAAAACTATTTCTGGGCCGTCGGACCCGAAACGCCAAGCGCAAGTGTTTCCTTCGTGCAGTATAACATCTAAACGCAACACGCTGTAAAAGCAAGAGCGTAAAGCGTAAAAGGACCACAAAAAAGCCAACTACAAGGACATGCCACAGCCAAGACCGCTAACTGGGCAAAAAAAGCTGGCACAAATTTCTGCCAAGAGGAGGAAATTGACTATTTAGAAGGGATGACAAAGGAAATGTTCGAAGATGATGAATTAGAGTGCTGCAATAGTGTCTGTGTGCGAAGCATCTCCTCACACCAGGCTTTGGCGTTTTGGGTCTCTTGACCTGTATTTGTTAAACTAGATGTGAGGCCCTCACATCTAGTATTATTAATTCATAGAGATGCAGCAGTGTTCTTTTCGGCGTGATAACGATAGCCATTAAGTGGTTCATTGCACTCAAGGAGGCTCTTCCATAGGCTATTGACTTAATCAATGTCATCATTCTGGTAGAAATGCAAATATGCTAATGTGATTCACCCTGTGTCAAAGGGAGTATATGTTCTGCACATGTGGTTGTGTCCACCAACCAGATGGAGTTACATCCATGTCTGTGTCAACACTGAAGGTTATGCACGGAGGGGGGGGGGGCATATCATATACTGTATGTAGTGGAGACTTCAAATTTAATCAATTCAATTCAATCAAAAGTGTTCACAGTTACCTTGACCTTTGACATTTGAACCCCAAATTGTAGTTCAAAACAACATTTTTGCCAGATGTTATGTAATTTCAACCAGGCGTCCCTGATATATATATATATATATATTTTTTATTGTATTATGTTTAATTTTTTTGAATTCTCTTCATTCCTCCAAACAGGAACAGAAATCAGAGAAACAGGTCTTGGTTGAACAGCTGAAAGCAGAAAAAGAGGAAAAGAGTCTGGTAAATAAACACACAATGCCTTTATGGTTTTATCAAATGTAATAAACACACAATGTATTTATAGTTTTATCAAACACTGCTTAATTAGATGATTCTAAAATAGTTGGTATGTTATTCGACAAAAGTCAAATACATGTTTGTGTGTCATCCATCACTAGAGACATTCAAATCACTGAACACTGGTTGTCTATGACTGCCCTCTGCTGGTGTGAAACTGTCATCACATGTGGACCTAGCCTGGCTTGGCCAGACTAATATCACTGTGTAGATATTAGTCTGGAATCTCTGTGTGGAACCTGTATTCCGAGGGGCAAATTAAAAAAATGCCTCTGGTGATAAACCTGCCCCATATTTGCATACTGGGCTCTGATTGGTCCCTCACAACTTCGGAGGGAGATAAATAAAATCTCTATTGAGAGGGGCCAGACCTAATCTGCCAAGGGCAATTTTTTGTTGCAATAGTAGATTTGTCTGGAACCAGGCTAACGTGGACCCACTAAAACTGAGACAGGACTTTACCTGAAACAATTTTCTTTTCTTTCGTTCTTTCGTTCTTTCGTTCTTTCGTTCTTTCGTTCTTTCTTCTAATATATTGTAGTTGGAGCAGCAGATGGAGAGTTTGAAGGTGGAGCTGGAGATTAAGAACATTCAACTGCAGCAGAGAGACAAGAAACTCATGGAGATGAACACACTGGTGACAACACACATGCACATGCACATGCACATGCACATGCACATGCACATGCACATGCACATGCACATGCACATGCACATGCACATGCACATGCACATGCACATGCACGGGAAGTGACTAATTAAGCTTATCTAATCGGACTGGGATCAGTAACAAAAAGACACAGACACAACAGAGGAGAAATACTGCATCATGGTTTGTGTCTCTACCAACCAGTTCTTATAATATCATAGTGAGGGGGGGGGGTGTTATCACTCTACTGACATGTATGAAACAATGTTTTGTAAGGTCACAGTGACCTTGACCCTTGACCACTAAATATGAATCAGTTCATCCTTGAGTCCAAGTGGATGTTTGTACCACCTCCTTTATTCAAATTGCCTAGAGGGTGGATGGACCGAGGTTGGGTGGACCAATGGTAGGTGGACTGACGGTGAACATCACAAATGTAACATCCGATTCCGGACTTGCGAAGCGAACCCATGCACCGATCTGCACCAAACATGGCACAGACATTGTTCAGGGGTCTGCCATGACAATAGTCACACCAGGGTTCCCGTCAGGCGACAGGCGCACCAATGTTCCAATCTGCATCACATTGGAGCAAACACTTTTCGCATGAGAATAATCACCATTAAACGTAAATTAAACACATAATGGGGAGCTACAGCAGTGTTACAGCAGTAGGGGTGGGACAAACAATATATATGATGATATATCGATCGTATAGTATTGTGATATCAAATATCAATATTTTATTATGAAAGCATTATTATGTCAGTCCACACTGCTTGATTGATTAATAAAAAAAGAAAAGAAAGACACGACAGCAAAATAAGCAACAATAGCAAAGTAATTAGCAGTATTCGTGTGTGTTGTTTTTTGGGTGTATTAGACATTACAGTTATTGCATGGTATGAGGATTTAAACAGACAATGTTGAGAAAACCATTGAAGCAAAACGAAACAGAACAGAATGGATATGGATAATTAAGTTATCTTTTTTTTCTTTTGATGTGATGTGTCGTATCGCAGATGTTGTGTATCGTTATATTATCGCTATCGAGGGCCAAATATCGCCACAGTATCAAATCATCAGTTACTCGTATTGTCCCACCTAGACATAACATTTACTTCTCTCCATCCCTCCAAACAGGAGCAAATGCTTCTATCAGAGAAAGAGGAGAAGAGGAGGATACTTGCTGACAAGAGTCTGGTACATAAAAACACAATGCATTTATAGTTTGATCAAATAAAATAAACACACAATGCATTTATAATTTGATCAAATAAAATAAACACACAATGCATTTACAGTTTTATCAAACATTGCTTAATTAGATGATACAAAGAGGTATGTAATTGGACAAAAGTCAAATAAAGAGTGTCATCTGTCACTAGAGACATTCACATCACTGAACACTGGTGTGCTCTCTGCTGGTGTGAAACTGACATGTGGGCTCACTAAAACAGAGCCGGTAATTTTCCTGAAATGATATTAACTAACAAAGTTTCTTTCTTTCTTTCTTTCTTTCTTTCTTTCTTTCTTTCTTTCTTTCTTTCTTTCTGTCTTTCTTTCTGTCTTTCTGTCTTTCTGTCTTTCTTTCTTTCTTTCATATGGTGTAGTTGGAGCAGCAGTTGAAGAGTGTGAAGGTGCAGTTGCAGCAGAAAAGAATCTGATGAGGATGAACACACTGGTGAGAACTTACCATCTCTTCATGGAGAATCTGCACCAAGGCCTAGCAACTCATCCTGTTTGTGCTCTGCTTTTTTTAGTCAAATAACATACATAAATTGTAGGTGTGTAGGAAATACGAACCAATGAACAGTGGTGAATAAGTACAAACTAGGAAGAACATTTTATTTTTTAATATCAATGCATTGGTGCAAGAGTCCCTTGTAGTGGAGTCAAAAGTATAATATTTCCGTTTGAAATGTGACTGAGTGAAAGTTGTGTGCTTGCTAAAGAAAATGTCAAAAAATGTTCTTAAAGGGACTATACCATGAATTTTAACTTTTCCTTATTTTTTGTGTTTTTGGTCTCCCCTACCTCTCTTCTATCCCCAAAAATACCCCAGTTTGAGCACTCAGGCTTTCACAGCATATCTGGGGTTTTATGTAAATTGGTCTCAAAACAGACCAAACTGATTTGGTCCCGAATGTGACGTCACTTTCGGGGCAGTCCCTCCCGTTTTTCAGTTCCAACATAGAAAAGAAAATTAGTTTTTTTTTTTCTTTCTTTTTTTTGGTACTGGCTCATGTGCGCCACGTGCAAATCAGGACAATGTGGTATTGCAGGTGAAAGTGCTTTATAAGCCAGAGAGAAGTTAGTTGGAATGAATATATGTGAGGCTTGATTTAGGCTCAAACCTTTTGAAAAACGTTTGAGGGACATAAATAATATGATATTAAATATTAAATATTTATGAAGGTATGAAATAACAACTTACTTTACCCCACTCAGATTGCACAAGATTGATGGGAATATTTCTGCTCTGTGCCAAATATGTAAAATATCAGAAGGTAACCTGGTTCATATGTTATGGAGCTGCCCATACATTACTTAGATGATTATTGGAAGTTCATCTTGTCCAGTGTCTCGGAGGTCGTAGAATTTGACATTCCACATGACCCAAGAATATGGTTACTGGGGGACGTCAATCTGCTCAATAAATATTTTGTGTCGCTCGCCGCAGCCGCGAAGAAAGTTATTCTAGTTAATTGGAAATCTGAAAATTCGCCTTCACAGAGACATTGGCTAAATGAACTTTCATCTTATTGCACACCAGAAAAGATATTTTATAATGTAAGAAGAAAACCTGCAATATATCAGAAAATCGGGGGTAATTTCTTTGACGTTCTTCCATCATTATCTCCTAATAGTTGATTTTTCTTTCTCCTCTGGTTTTTTGTTTTAGTTTTATTATATTTGATATTGTCTGAAAGTTGTTGTGAAAAAAGAAAAATAAGAGACTCTTGAGGGTTAAGTAGTGTACCATTCTGGGAAAGGGGTGGGGGGAGGGTCTGGGAGGACTGTTTTTGTATTTTTTGTCTTCTTTCTGTTGTGTTCTTGTGTATCGTGTCTTTTCCTTTATTCTTTGTCTTTTTTATTATGTCTTATTTACAAAAAAATAAATAAAAAATAAATGATAATGATATGTACAAAAAAAATCACACCCAGTGTGAGTGAGCGGTGCCTACTCTGTTTGATGAGTGTGTGCTGTCATTCAGTTGGTACAAATCTATTTGATGTGTGGTCGCTGGCATTCAGACTGGTATTGAGGCGGTACTAAAAGAGTATTTGTACTTTTTTGATCGACTTTTAAGTATTTATACTCATTTTAACCATGTTTAAGTATGTCACTCATTTGAAGTACTACTGAGTATTTTTACTCAATTTAAGTACTCTTAAGTATTGTTACTCAATGTATTTTCTTGAAAGTATTTTTAATCACTTTATTAACTTTAATGTATTTTTCACAATTGTTTACAACTTTTAAGTATGTTTACTCTTTTTATCAACTTTTAAGTATTTTTTATCAACTTTTAAGTATTTTTACTATTTTTTTCAACTTTTAAGTATTTTTACTCATTTTGAGTACTTTTAAGTATTTTTACTCAATTTAAGTACTCTGAAGTATTTTTACTCAAGGTATTTACTTTTAAATATTTGTACTCACTTTATTTACTTTTAATATTTTTTACTCACATTGTAGGTCGGTCGTTTTAGTGTGTGTGTGTGTGTGTGTGTGTGTGTGTGTGTGTGTGTGTGTGTGTGTGTGTGTGTGTGTGTGTGTGTGTGTGTGTGTGTGTGCACACGTGCGGGCCAGTCTGTGTGTGTGTGCATGTCTTTAAGTGGCGCTTGTGTTGCAAAGGTGCACCTTGCAGGACTCCATGTTCTGTGTGTGTGTGTGTGTGTGTGTGTGTGTGTGTGTGTGTGAAAGAAAGAAGGAAAGAAAGAAAGAAAGAAAGAAAAAAAAGAAAGAAAGAAAGAAAAAAAGAAAGAAAGAAAGAGGGGAAATAATAGGCCACTGTTACATAGGGGGTTGACCGTTGACAACACGTGACGTCATTGCAGATTATCAACAGAAACAACACAGCCGTATGGAGATGTCGCCATGACAACACATGTATACGCAAGCCCAGTGTTTAATGTTGCGCGTGCAGAAAGCATCAGCCAATGGGCAACGGGCAGCCAACAGTATCTACAGTACCAGTATCTACAGTACCTTAAAAGTTCATTCCTTCTTTCTTGTCACAGAGAAAGAACAGAACCCAAGCAGCAGAGAAGACGACTCATCCATTATTATGGCTGTAGTTACACTGTTGTGGTCAGACCTGGTGGAGATGGAGGAGCGCAGGGAAGAGGAGTGGAGGATCAAGGAGGATGAGTGGGAGGCCATTCAGAAAGAGAAGGAGGAGAGGATGGAGGCATTGGAGTCTCTTAAGGCTGACTTCTTTTCTCTCCGGAAGGTGGAGAAGGAGACTCTGCTGCAAGAGACTCTGGTGGATGAATGGGAGGCCATTGAGGAAGAGAAGGTGGAGATGGAGGAATGGGAGGAGTCTGCTTTGGCAAAACTCTATTCCCTCATGTGAGATCTCAAGACCCTGCACCCCCCCCCCCACCCCCCAACGGTCCTTTTAAGGACCACCTTCCTCTCCTTTTGCTGTGACCTTGCCGTGGTGGAGAGGCTTAGTGATTCAGTGACCCTGGGTCCTATGCTGGTGGCGGTTGACCATGATAGGTTTAACCACACCGGTTTGGTCACAGGAGAGAGTCCAAACTAACAACAGCATAATCTCTCTGAAGTGAAGTGGAGAGGGGGATAGGATAGCCCAGGGCTCCCTGGGCTTCCAGCCCCCACCCCTCAAACCTTTTCATGTCAATGTCCGCCAAGTTGTGCATATATATTTATTTGGCTTGTTTCACATTTTTTCTAGACTTTTTGAAAGCACATAAACGTTCCACTATTTTCAAATAGCCAATGTGTATAGGTTTATGGTGGTTAATCAGAATCAGAATCAGTTTTATTGTCACATCACAGGTTTACAAGGTAAAAAAGTGGGTGAAATTCTTTGGCTATTAAAGGGATACTTCACTTTCGGGCCGGGGACACATTTAAAAAAAATATTAAAAATAAATGAAAAAGGTTATGGAAAATTCATGGCCCCCTCACACATTAGTAGGACACTGCGTGTCGTGAGGGGGCCATGAATTTTCCATAACTTTTTTCATTTATTTTTAATATTTTTTTTAAATGTGTCCCCGGCCCGAGAGTGAAGTATCCCTTTAACACATTTTAGTAAGGACCCCCTGGTAAAATACCTGGATCAAGACTTGTAGAGGTAATAGTATAACAAATGATATCCATTATGCCGCTCTATAAACAAAACTACGATATGTAGATGTGATCATTATTATCTGAATTAAATTATACAATTCTCCAATCTTAGTGCTTGTCCTGTAACATTGAGTGGTTTTACCCATTACCCGTGCTTCAGTGATGGCCACACAAAATGTAACTTCCTGAGGGTCTAACTCCTCAAACTGACCCAATTCACTTTGTTAGAATGAGTACAATATTCATTAGACATTGGATTCAAGAAAAATCTAAAGACTTTCCAAATATCCCAAATAAATCCCCTTTGGAAGATCACATGGTTAGTGCACTTGTTACCTCTACCAAAGGTCTAACATCCTCCATTTATAGTATTCTAAACAAAAAATCTGCCGATTTATAATGCAATGACTTTTAAACATAAATGGGAGACAGACTTGGGATGCACTTATGATGATGTGTGTTAGCAGAGGTCAAACTACAACGGCTCTGCATGAGAACCATACACAACACATAATAACACCGAACATCACAGGGGAAATAAATAAAGAATAAAAACATGGAGACAGGAGACACGGAGCTTTCTCATACACAGCTTCTCAGGGAACTAGCTGCCCTCACCTAGCAGTGAGGCTTTTTATTGAACACACACCACACCCAAATCAGCTCCATAATACACGCCCATCACAGATGGCATTGTTCAAGCAATCAGTGTCAGTGTCAATAATCAAATCATACAACATAAAGAAACAATCATTAAGGTTTGCCTCTTATAAAACAAATACTTACTACAAATGGGAGCATAACTCAACACCCCCACTTGTTCTCACTTTGTTATCATCATGCACATTGTACAAAGTTTTTTTTTTCTTCTCACATTCCAAACATAAATTCAGCAAACTTAAGTAACTTAAATTTAGTAGCAGGTTTTGTCATCACATCTGCTACCATTTCCTCAGTTGGACAGTATTCTAATACAATGTTACCATCATTCACAGTAGACCTAATGAAGTGGTACTTTATGTCAATATGTTTGCATCTCTGTCTGTTGACAGGATTCTTTGCCAAAGCAATTGTACCCTGGTTGTCTTCGTAAACCTTAGGTAGTACATATTCATATTCATCAAGACCTTCTAGAAGTTGTTTAAGGTAAAGACACTCCTGTATTGTTGCGGCTAGAGCCATATACTCTGCCTCACAAGTGGACAGTGCAACAGTGGGTTGCTTTTTGGTCTTCCATGAAACCAAAGTGCCTTTTTTGGTTAGGCTTACACAATAACCTGTTGTACTACGTCTGTCATCATCAGCCGTCCAATCTGTATCACTGTATGCTTGTAGACCTAGTGTCTCATCAGATTTTCTGTAACACAACTCCTTGTCAAGTGTACTTTTAAGATACCTCAGTACATGTTTAACTGTGACCCATTGCTCATCAGTTGGCTTTGTAAAGTACTGTGACAGTTTGCTCATAACATAGCTTAAATCAGGTCTTGTGCAGACAGTTAAATAAATGAGGCTACCGACTGCCTCTCTGTATTTTTTTTCCATTTTTTTTTTTTTCATCGTTGTAACATTTTACTTCTTCCATACTGGACAAAGAAACAAGACGGAACAAGTCTGTTACACACAAGCCAAATACCCATACAAATATTTAAAGAGGCAGAAGTAGTACAGCTTGCTACATACATTTTTTTTGATTTTCTTAAATCAATAAAATGTTCCACTCTGTCAAGAAAGAAAATGCAACTAATGAGCATTAAGATTTCAATGCAAAATATATCATATGAAAAATGTGATATCTAGGCTGAGAAAATGTAAGTAAACAGCATTGAATATTACTTGGGTGATAAGTCACCATGCACCATTTAATTGGTGCAACAAACAAAAATCCAGTCCAAATCCACGAAAAAACTGTTCCGTCTGTATTTCTCAAATTTCTCAAATGTTGGAGAATGGCATTTTTGGGAATGAAACCTCATGTTATTTTGATAAGAAAAAAAACATACCTCAATTTATATTAGCAAATAACAGCCTAATTGTGTAATTGCATCAAAAGGAACAAAAGGATGTGATGGGTATGCTCCGAGATAGATTTCAGAATCAGCTTTCATTAACTCAATATATATATAAAAAAAAAGGTATTGATCTGTGGGCTGTTATTCTGCATAGATTGTAACACATTAACAGAACAATTTCAAATACAACTTCAGTAAGAAAGGACTGATACAATGCAAAAATACTGAATTATTCCACCAAAGTAAAGTATTTACACATCCTTCTGATATATCAAAAACAACTTTTTTGTTGTTAATAAAAGAATGGCATTTTTGGGAATGAAACCATGTTATTTTGATAAGAAAAAAAAAGATAAGAAAAAAACATGCCTCAATTTATATTAGCAAATAACAGCCTAATTGTGTAATTGCATCAAAAGGAACAAAGGGATGTGATGGGTATACTCTACATTTAGTGCCGAGATATATTCCAGAATCAGCTTTCATTAACTCAATATATCAAATTAAAGGTATTGATCTGTGGGCAGTTTTTCTGCATAGATTGTCACATTAACAGACCAATTTCAAATACAACTTCAGTAAGAAAGGACTGATAAAATGCAAAAATACTGAATTATTCCACCAAAGTAAAGTATTTTCACATCCTTCTGATATATCAAAAACAACTTTTTTGTTGTTGTTAATAAAATAATGGCATTTTGGGAATGAAACCATGTTATTTTGATAAGAAAAAAAAAGATAAGAAAAAAAACATGCCTCAATTTATATTAGCAAATAACAGTCTAATTGTGTAATTGCATCAAAAGGAACAAAAGGATGTGATGGGTATGCTCTACATTTAGTGCCGAGATAGATTCCAGAATCAGCTTTCATTAACTCAACATATCAAAACAAATTAAAGGTATTGATCTGTGGGCTGTTTTTCTGCATAGATTGTCACATTAACAGACCAATTTCAAATACAACTTCAGTAAGAAAGGACTGATAAAATGCAAAAATACTGAATTATTCCACCAAAGTAAAGTATTTTCACATCCTTCTGATATATCAAAACAACTTTTTTTTGTTGTTAAAAGAATGGCATTTTTGGGAATGAAACCATGTTATTTTGATAAGGAAAAAAAAGATAAGAAAAAAAAACATGCCTCAATATATGTTAGCAAATAACAGCCTAATTGTGTAATTGCATCAAAAGGAACAAAAGGATGTGATGGGAATGCTCTACATTAACTCAATATATCAAAAAACAATATGGATGGATTGTTGTGGATCCACAGTGGCTGCTGTGCAAAAGGCACTTTGTTATCCTTCTGTTTAATTGGGTAGTCCAGCCAGAAACCCCACTACGCCACCTACTGCTACTCCTTTTGTTTGGGTTTCACCATTCCTCCAATGTCATGACCAGGCAGTGCGAGTTCACGGGTCTCGTTCCGCAGGGCGTGCAACTGGCCCTCTAGTTGGGCGTCCATGTCCAACTGGTGGATGCCCTTCTCCCACGTTAACTTATATGCAGTAGCACATGGAGCGAACTTATCCATACGGTCTATCCAGTCGTACAAATTCTTCCTGAGCTTCCTGAGCTCGTCCATGCCTGGTGGCTGCTGAAGATCCTTAAAGGATGCACAGAGAATGACGTCAACCACTGAAACCAGGCTTCCAGTAATATATTCGTCGCCCGTGTTCCCCAGCAACTCCTCTGTCCACTTGGCCAGTTTCTCCAAGGCAACAGGTTTGGGTTTAGCCTGTAGGAGAGCTTCTTCCAATCTCAGAATGTATCTGGAACAATCGATTTTTTTTCCAGTACTTCTTTCCAGGATCAACTGACAGATGTCGTTTGCACTTGCAGCGATAACCTGGTCACCGTCGTCCACAATGCATGGCGATGGTTTACCTTTGCTCGGTGGTCTAATGCAAACTGTTATAGCACTGAGATCACCTTCAGGTTAGCAGAATCCTTTGGCCTTGTCGATATATAAATGGTCAGAGACATTTTGTCGCTGTTCGAAAAGACAAGAGGTGGCAGGTGGTATGCTCGGTCGCAATCACGGGTATCGCCTCTCTGTATTTTCTGACATCAGGCATCATGTCGGCACCATCAGTATAATTTAGTTTTTGTTCACAAGGTGTCGATCTAGGCTTACAATCCTGCATGTCAAACCTTTCTAGGATTTTCTCTACATACTTTGCTTGTGACATTTTTACACAGTTATCAATTTGGTTAAAATCAATACCTAGAAAATGTCTAAGTTTGCCCAAATCTTTCATTTGGAATCTTGAAGCAAGCATGTTCTTCACAGTTCTCAGAGCATTTTCATCACTTGCAGCAATGATTAAGTCATCAACCCATATTATCATGATTACTTTTTCATTTTCAGTTTCTCTGGTGTAAACACAATTGTCAGCTTGATTTTGCACACAGTGGATTTTGGTCAGGTTTTCATGCAAAACCTTGTTCCAATTTCTGCCAGATTGTTTTAGCCCATACAATGACCTTTCTAGCTTACAAACCAATTTTTCATTGGTGCTAGATTTCACCTCGTAAACCCTCTGGTTGTTCCATATAAATTTCACAATCTATAGGTGCATTCAAGTAGGCAGTTTTAACATCCATCTGGTGCAAAATCAGGTTTTCCTGTGCTGCTTTCTGCATCAACACTCTGATACTTGTTAAGTTAGCTGTGGGAGAAAATGTCTCCTCATAATCAACTCCCAACTGTACCCTTTAGCCACATACCTAGCTTTGTATTTTTCAGACCCATCAATGTTGTTCTTAATCGCATAAACCCATCTACCCCCCACTGCTTTCTTACCCTCAGGTAAGTTGGTTAGTGTAAATGTGTTATTTTCTTTAAGCGATTGCATTTCCTCATCCATCGCATGGACCCACTCTTTTGAGTTATCTGAGCTTAAGGCTCCTGTGAAAGTTACAGGTATGTTACATGTCACTCTGTAGCAATAATCAATGTTACTTTGGACCTGATCAGTTTCCTCATCTGATGAATCCTTAGAAACATAGTCACGTAGGTAGCTTGGCTTTCTCCTCAGTCTACCAGAAGGGTATCTTTTTGGCTCCGGTTTAGCTTCAACTCCTTGTGGTTGGCTTCTCTCTTCAGCCTCATTGACTGGAACCTGGTCAATTTCTGGAGTTACATTCTGCCTAGTATTGGCCCTGTACTCCACCATTCAGATTAACATCATCATCATCTGCAATTATAGTCTGAGTCTGTTGCTCTACACCAGTCTTGGAAACAAACTTGACTAATCTATTTTTCTGCACTTTTCTGCTGTCTGGAAAATAGACAATGTATGCTGGACTGGTTTTGTCATACCCGATAAAAACACATTTTTCACACCTTGGATCAAGTTTTCTCTTGTCTTGTTTGTATGCAAAACACTCTGATCCGAACCTTTGCATTCTGGACAGGTTGGGTCGTCTCCCTGTCAGCACCTGCACTGGTGTCTTCTTTGTGCGCTTGTTAAAACACCTGTTCCTGATAACTGCTGCTGTCTGTACAGCATAAGGCCACAAACATTTTGGAAGCCCACTCTCAATTAACATGCACCGTGCCATATCAAAAAGTGTACGCCAATTTCGCTCAGCTGTTCCATTTTGGTGTGGAGAATATGGTGCTGAGGTCTCATGTCGAATACCATTTTTAACCAGTAAAGTTTTGAAACTTTTTGCAGTGTATTCGGTGCCATTATCAGATCTGAGACGTTTAATTTTACCATATGGGGCTGTGTCGGCAAGAAATCTTTCAGTGGCTTGCACTGTGTCACTCTTATTTTTAAGAAAATAGACAAATACTGCACTGGAAAAGTCATCAGTAAATGACAGTGCATACTTGTACCCCTCTCTGGACTCTGGTTGTATAGGTCCTGCCAAATCTGTGTGTACTAGCTCCAATGGTGTGGTAGCTCTCACATCAGGGTCCCGGTTTCTAGTTTGAGTAAACTTGCCCTGAGTGCACACTTCACAATGTGGAGGTTTGTTTGTTGTACCTTTAATGGTCATGCCATCTACAACAGTTTGCAACCTCTGAACGTCATCATAGTTACAATGCCCTAATATTTCATGCCATGTTTGCAAATCAAAACAGCCCTTAACTTGGTCATCACATTTCACATCATCTTTTACAGTGTGCAAATAATACAGTCTATCGTGCACGCGAATGTGGAATTTCGTACCGTCTTTGTGTATCAGAACGTCCTTCCCTTTCTTGAAGATCACGGTCGCTCCGCTGGCAGTAGCTGCTTTCACTGAAAAAATGTCTTGTGGATAGGAGGGGATATAAACGCCTGTTTCAGCGTTGTTTTGAGGTGGCGCCCAGGCTGTCCATCAGGCGGACCTCTGCGTCCCCTCGGCGCTCTGCTACACCCTTGAACCTTGTGCCGTCGGCCAGCTCCACACAGTGGGACTCGGCCTGGAACTCGTCATCGAACTTCTTGAACATGTCAAGGTCTGTAATAATATGCGAGGTTGCCCCGCAGTCGACCATCAGGCCCCTCGCATCGACGCCCCGGCATGGCTGGGGTCGCTCGCCCGGAACGCATACTCGTCCTGGTCATCTGTCGCCTCCTCGGAAACTTTCCGTGCGTCATCTCGGCGCTGTCTCCTTCTGCAGGTCGTGTCTCGGTGTGTGGTGCTTCTGCAGTGGTTACACCACAGTTTGCGCTGGCAAGCACGGGCCATGTGTCCTCTCAGGCCGCACCTGTAGCACACCACGTCCGCTGCTGCCCGTTCAGCTCCACGTTCACCTGGACCTGCTGCTGCTCTGGGTCTCGCTGCCCGTTGTTGTCCTCGCGCCGTCATCACGTTGTCCTCCTCGACTGGAGCACGCATCTTCGTAGCTCCGTAGCTTCGTCTTAAATTCAGCAAACAGTATTGGCTCATCTGCTTGCGTGACATGGATTACAAACGGTTTAAAAGACTCAGGGAGTCCCTTTAAAACCATCGCAACTAGTAACCCGTCACTCAAAGTCTCTCCAGCGTTTCGTAACGCAGTGATGGCGGTCTCAGCCCGAATAACGTACTCCGTCACACTCTCGCTGCTCGATTTCTGAAGCGAGGTCAGTTGTGTGTACAGGCAGATTATTCGTGGCTTTCCTGCACCTGCATAATAGTCTCTTAAAATCTTTAGTGCTGCCCGCCCGTCGTCGGATGCCTCTCGCATCACCAGCGATAAACTTTTATCATCCAGGAACTGGATTAACTCCGCATACGCTTACGCATTTTTCGTTGCGTCTTCCTGCAGCGCTTCTTCTGCTCCTTCTTCTTCTCCTTCAGTATTGGGCTCTGTTAAAATAGTCTCTTTCAACCCTTGTAAACGAAGGTGGCCCAAAAACTTTGTCTCCCATAGTTCATAATTCTTTTCATCCCCGTCAAACAAAAGTCTTGACCAGCGGCTACTTGGCTCCGCTGCTCTCCTCATGGTGCTACGACACAGCGTGCTATACAACACGCGTCTAGTCTAGTGTTGTTGGTTACTCTGGGCCCATAACCTGTTAGCAGAGGTCAAACTACAACGGCTCTGCATGAGAACCATACACAACACATAATAACACCGAACATCACGGGGGAAATAAATAAAGAATAAAAACATGGAGACAGGAGACACAGAGCTTTCTCATACACAGCTTCTCAGGGAACTAGCTGCCCTCACCTAGCAGTGAGGCTTTTTATTGAACACACACCACACCCAAATCAGCTCCATAATACACGCCATTGTTCAAGCAATCGGTGTCAGTGTCAATAATCAAATCATACAACATAAAGAAACAATCATTAAGTTTGCCTCTTATAAAACAAATAATTACTACAAATGAGAGCATAACTCAACAATGAGGATTGACAAAACATTCTAGGGAGATCTCAGAGAGTGTTGATTTCTACAAAACATAGACAGATGTAATTTAACATTTTTCATAGAACTTACTTTACCCCACTCAGACTGCACAAGATTGATGGGAATATTTCTGCTCTGTGCCAAAGATGTAAAATATCAGAAGGTAACCTGGTTCATATGTTATGGAGCTGCCCATACATTAATTAGATGATTATTGGAAGTTCATCTTGCTCGGAGGTCGTAGAATTTGACATTCCACATGACCCAAGAATATGGTTACTGGGGGACGTCAATCTGCTCAATGTAAACTTTAATAAAAAATATGTTGTGTCGCTCGCCGCAGCCGCGAAGAAAGTTATTCTAGTTAATTGGAAATCTGAAAATTCGCCTTCACAGAGACATTGGCTAAATGAACTTTCATCTTATTGCACACTAGAAAAGATATTTTATAATGTAAGAAGACCTGCAATATATCAGAAAATCTGGGGTAATTTATTTGACGTTCTTCCATTATTATCTCCTAATAGTTGATTTTTCTTTCTCCTCTGTTTTTTTTATTTTTTTTATTACGGGGCCAGAGCTCAGCTCTGGACCTGTCTTAATGTTCCCCTCTTTTTTCTTCTGCCACTTTTCGCAGTTCTGGCTGAACCGTGCATACGCTTTTTACGAAACTTGGCCATATGGTAGATGGTCATGAAAAACTATCAAGAAATAATTCTCACAATCTTTCGTCAAAAGGTGGCGATATAGCAAAATGCCAACTTTGAACAGGTACAACTCATGCCCTGTTTGACCTACAGCCATGAAACTTCAATATACATATGCGTCTACTCATGATCAACAACTTTCACACTCTGACTTTTGACCTCTGACCTTTAGATCTCCCACCATTTTGAATTATATGAAAAACAGTTAAAACTCTCCTCCTGGGATTTTTGAGTAATCTGCACGAAACGTTTTACACATGAACTTTGGACCTATGCCGACAAACATGTGCAAAAGATTTTCCATAAGTGAAAAAAAGCTTTAATGAGCCAATGAATATTGCAGTTTTATGACAATTATTCATCTGCCCCTAACACATGCAGACTCACATTTCTTTGAAACTTTGCGGTAATGTTGAGGGTCATTCCAAATATCACTGAAACCAATCTTACTCCAATTGGTCAAAGGGGGGCGCTATAGCGATTTTTTGAAAATGCAAACTTTAAACAGGCAAAAGTCATGCCTCGTTTGGCTGACAGCCATTAAACCTGCTTACCTGCTTACCTGCCTTGACTCATGAGGAACACATCTATCACGTTGACCAGTAAGCTCCGCCCTTAGATTGTCCGCAATTTGGAGCAGTTTGAAAAACACTTAAACCCAGGATTTTCCAGCTATTTGTGTGAAACTGTATCTGTGTGATCTCTTTTTTCACAGTTTCTGTCTGTTGGTCCAATGCCTTCTCCCTTAAACGAATGCCTCACAACACCAAGGTTGCCAGTTCAAGCCTCACTTGATGCAGGCTTCATTAAAGTGGCATTGCACACAACATGACTGTATCAGTGAATACATGTGCAATTGTTAAAAATAACATGAAATGCTTAACAATATTTGTTTGTCAATTTTCTGACATAATTATGTTCTTGTAGAAAGTGAGCAACAGCAACAGTCCACCTGGCCTATTCCCATGGATTGGATCTACCCACCTCACCTGCTGTCATTCCCTCTCAATCCATAATCACACCTGCCCCCCCCCTCTCTCTCTCTCTCTCTCTCTCAATTGTTAAAGATAACCTGAAATGCTTATTTGAGAGTATGTCTTTTCAATGTATGACATACTTCATTCTGAAAATAGCCGATCTACAATCTCAAAACTTTTCAGATAGCAACGTGTTTCTGAGCTTGTAGATCGGCTGCTTTCACTGGTTCAATTTTATCTTCAACAGACAACCTCAGCCTAGACAAAGCTATAGCACTATAGGTAGTGTTGCAGCCTTTCATTCCGAAGGTTGAGGGTTCGATTCCTGTTAATGGCAATAGGTTGAGACGTCCAATCAATCCATTCTGCTTCCATCTTTCTCTCTCTTCAATCTATTATGTTTCCATGTCTCTCTCTCTTCAATCTATTCCGTTTCCATGTCTCTCTCTCCGCCCTTACATTGTCCGCAATTTTGAGCAGTTTGAAAAAAACTTAAACCCAGGATTTTTCAGTTATTTGCGTAAAATGGTATCATCTGTTTGATCTCCGTTTTCACAGGCTCAGGTCTGTTGGTCCAATGGCTTCCCGCTTAAGTGAATGTTTCACAACATCAAGGTTGCCGGTTCAAGCCTCACTTGGTGGAGACTTCATTTAAAGTGCATTGCAAACAACAAGACTGTATTAATGAATACATATGCAATTGATAAAGATAACATGAAATGCTGATTTGAAAATCTGAGAAGGTATGTTTTTGCAATGTATGACATTCTTCATTCTGAAAATAGCCGATCTACAATCTCAAAACTTTTCAGATAGCAACGTGTTTCTGAGCTTGTAGATCGGCTGCTTTCACTGGTTCACTTTTATCTTCAACAGACAACCTCAGCCTGGACAAAGCTATAGCACTATAGGTAGTGTTGCAGCCTGTCAATCCGAAGGTTGAGGGTTCGATTCCTGTTAATGGCAATAGGTTGAGATGTCCAATCAATCCAAATAATGGACGGAAATACTTATAATTATCAACAGACACTACCAGGGAGGCCATATATCTAGCTCAATGAGAAGAGAGGCAACCTCAGAGTCCGTAGATCGCTGGTCCGACCCCTGTCCGCGACAATCTATTGAGGTGATTATGATTTGACATTCTTGTGTTTACACATAGTGTTTCTTGAGGATAGGCTTAGGCGTTGTTTTACTGAGGTTAGGGTTAGTGAGGGTTTAAAATGCTCATTTGTTAATTGCATGGTCTTCATTCTCTCAAGTTCATTCTTCTATGTTTCTATGGCTTATTGTGCATATTACTTATCATTGCTTCTTTCTGTTTTCTTTCTGCATTCCCTGGCCCCGCTTATCGCTGCTTGCAGCTATATTTATATTTGATATTGTTTGAAAGTTGTTGTTAAAAAAGAAAGATAAGAGACTCTTGAGGGTTAAGTAGTGTACCATTCTGGGAAAGGGGTGGGGGGAGGGTCTGGGAGGACTGTTTTTGTATTTTTTGTCTTCTTTCTGTTGTGTTCTTGTGTATCGTGTCTTTTCCTTTATTCTTTGTATTTTTTATTATGTCTATTTTACAAAAAAAGAAAAAAAAGAAATATGATAATGATATGTACCCAGCCAACATGTCCACCTGGGCCCCATGTGGGGCACATGTGGGCTACATTGGTACCAAGTGGGCATGGGCTTGAACTGGGCAATTGTAGTGGGTTCCATATAGGTTCTATATGAACTGGGCAAGTTTGGTGGGTTCTATATGGGTTATGAGTGGGCTAAGTGGGCATGGGTTAGAACTGGTCACCCACGTTTGGGTCCCATAAGGGTTATGTGTGGGCTAAGTGGGCATGGGTTAGAACCGGTCACACATGTCTGGGTCTCATATGGGCTATGTATGGGCTAAGTGGATAGGAGAACTGGTCTCACAAAAGTGGGTTCCATATGAGCTATGTGTGGGCTAAGTGGGCATGGGTTAGAACTGGCCACCCATGTCTGGGGCTCATATGGGCTATATGTGGGCTAAGTGGGCATGGGTTGGAACTGGTCACCCTTTTCTGTGTCCCATATGGGCTATGTACGGGCTAAGTGGGCATGGGTTAGAACTGGTGTAACAAAGTGGGTTCCATATGGGCTATATAAGGGCTAAGTGGGCTTGGGTTAGAACTGGTCACCCTGTACTTGGTCTCATATGGGCTATGCACGGGCTAAGTGGGCATGGGTTAGAACTGGTCACCCATGTCTGGGTCTCATATGGGCTATACGTGGGCTAAGTGGGCATGGATTAGAACTGGTCACCCATGTCTGGGTCCCATAAGGGCTATGTATGGGCTAAGTGGGCATGGGTTAGAACTGGTAACACAAAAGTGGGTTCCATATGGGCTATGTGTGGGCTAAGTGGGCATGGGTTAGAACTGGTCACCCATGTATGGGTCTCATATGGGCTATGCACGGGCTAAGTGGGCATGGGTTAGAACTAGTCACCAAATGTCGACTTAGAATGCGCAATAAAGCGTAATATCTCGATAACGATACGTTTTTAGAATCCGCCTTTCGGATATGTTGTAAAGCTCGCAGAGGCGCACGCGTCGATGTCTTCGCCTTTCTCGTACGACACTCCCACGCAGAGTCCTCTACTTTCAGGGAGCTACATAGAGTGTTAGACCTTTAGACCATAGTGAATGCAAACTTTAAAAGACAAATTTCTCCTAGGAATGTCGGATCGGGACATCAAGGGCATCCACGCGTGCGCCTTAATGAGCTGTACGACATATCCAAAGGGTGGATTCCAAAAACGCATCGTTATCGAGATATAACGCGGCAGAAGATAGCCCTTTGACCCCAGCTAATTAAGGAGAACAGTAAGGCTGTGTATGACGAAAGTTATATGGGCGACAAACTAACCCAGAATCTGGTGTTTGATTTTGAAAAATGACTTTTCCAAGCCTTTGAGACAGTTATTTATGATTATGGCCCCTAGGGGTCGTGCAGCTTTGAGACTGGCACCGTTGGATTCAGCGTCAAAAAGCAAGTTGGAATATATGTATTTTTTTTAAAGCGATTAGAAGGTTAGAACTGGTATCACAAAAGTGGGTTCCATATGGGCTATGTACGGGCTAAGTGGGCATGGGTTAGAACTGGTCACCCATGTCTGGGTCCCATAAGGGTTATGTGTGGGCTAAGTGGGCATGGGTTAGAACTGGTCACCCATGTCTGGGTTCCATATGGGCTATGTACGGGCTAAGTGGGCATGGGTTAGGATTGGTATCACAAAAGTGGGTTCCATAAGGGCTATATATGGGCTAAGTGGGCATGGGGGTAGGTTTGTGCTACTATATTGGCATATTTATCATACCAAAATATAAGCTATGACATAGTACCTTTTTGACTAATAATAAAATACTGCTGTATTATATGATTCATATCCTTTCACTGCAATAACTAACAGACAAAAAGTTTTTTTGTTTTATAAGTTAGGCTATACTATATTATGTTTACAGCCAGAATAATCTTGTATCATACAAACCAAACCGTGTGTAAATCCGTTGAGAACTCAATGAGTTGTGATGCTTTTCATGGCTCAATGAGCTTGGTTTATACTTCGACGCACGACGGTATCGCGCGTCAAAAATTGCCGATCTACAAACGCACAACAACTCGCCTCCACAACGCTTGTGGGCTTGTACATCGATGATCCCGTCGAGCGTGGGAGCGTAGCTCAGTCAGCATAGACATTATAAGCATAGAAAGTGAAGCTCTGCAGTTGGAATGAGTAGCAGCAGTCAGAACAGTTCTATGTGTATAGATATCTATGCGCTGAACACAGCAAACCTACGCACACACACACGCACACATGCACGCACACACACACACACACACACACACACACACACACACACACACACACACACACACACACACAGACGCACACACACACACACACACACACACACACACACACACACACACACACACACACACACACACACACACACACACACACACACACACACACACACAGATTAAGTTTACGTCTCATCTACATAGAGGCTAGAGCTTGCCCACTTCCAACCCATGCCGGTTAGCCCATATGCAGACCATGTGGGAACCACATGGGCTTGCCCACTTCCATCCCACGCCCAGTTAGCCCATATGCAGACCATGTGGGCCCGGCATGGGCTTGCCTAGTTCAAGCCCGTGCCCAGTTAGCCCATATGCAGACCATGTGGGACCCTCATAATTTGCCCAGTTCAAGCCCATGCCCACTTGGTACCCAAGTAGCCCGCATTGAAACCATATGGGTCGCACGTGGGCGTGCAGGCTGGGAGATATCTATGCGCTGCACACACACACGCGCACACACGCATGCAGGCACACGCACGCACGCACGCGCGCGCACGCACGCACGCACGCACGCACGCGCGCACGCACGCACGCACGCACGCACGCACGCACGCACGCACGCACGCACGCACACACACACACACACACACACACACACACACACACACACACCTATAGTGAAACACTTTATGCTTTTATTTTCACATAATTTTTATTGAAGATGTCAGTTTTACAGGAGGATAAACAATGACAGAGAACTCTTCATAGTGCAGCGGATAAAAGCAATATTTTGGGAGAATCGTTCACTTGGTGATACAAGCGTGAAACTTGGTACAGATCATCTTTAGAGGTCATTTATCGATTTTTTTAATCGAGCCACTTGAAAATCAAAGATGGCGGCCATTTTTCAAGATGGCCGACATCTTAGTGGGCAGTTAAGTGATATGATGGTTTATTTGGTGATACAAGCATGAAAATTGGCATGAGCAGTCTCTGTGGGTCACTTGACAATAGGCCACCCACAGCTACTTGAAATTTCAAGATGGCGGCCATTTTTCAAGATGGCCAACACTTTAGTGGAGCAATTAAGTTATATAATGGTTTATTTGGTGATACAAGCATGAACATTGGCATGAGCAGTCTCTGTGGGTCACTTGACAATAGGCCACCCACAGCTACTTGAAATTTCAAGATGGCGGCCATTTTTCAAGATGGCCAACACTTTAGTGGAGCAATTAAGTTATATAATGGTTTATTTGGTGATACAAGCATTACATTTGGCATGAGCAGTCTCTAAGGGTTGCTTGACAAGAAAACACTCCCAGCCACTTTACATTTCTATTTTCAAGATGGCCGCCCCCTGGATCCTCAAAAGATACATTTTCTCATAGAAATTAATGTTTTTTTTTCTTTAAGGACGATTATACGATTATTATTATTATGCTAAAGAACAACTTTTAACACATCACAATATAGTTGTGTTGATTTGTTGATCATATATAGATTAGATAAGAGTGAATATCTGCACTACCAGGGCACACTGGTGATATATCACTGCTGTTAAACTCAGAGTGGGGTTCAATGTCAGCTAATTGAAAGTTGGTATCCCAAATGCTGTCTAATTTACCCCAAAACAGTTAGATAGCCGCACCTGAATTGACAGGTTGTGCCAGCACGGGAGAGCCGAGCCAAGGTTAATGGGGTTTTAGTTAACCGGATGGTGTACAGATCGCTCAGGATTTAAATGGCATTGGATGAACGATCGAACTAAGTGTAGGGTTAAGGCACGAACTTAGTTGTATCCCATACATCAAAGTGCTTGGTAAAAGGTGGTAAAAGGATAAACCCTCGGCCTCTGCCTATGCTGCAGACATGGCAGAAGCCATCATAACAGTTGTGAAAACTAACTGGGACAGATGTTTAATTTGTCAGCAGGTCACCAAGGAAAAACTCATTCAGCCGAGTTTATTCAACAGAGAGCACGATCGTACTGGTTATGATACCATTGCAAGAAATGTTCCATTATTTCATAAGATCAATGCTCTGCCTATCTTACTTAGTCCAACCCGACTAGATGAAGGTGATGGCATAGAAAGCACATCGACAAGAAACAGAGAAAAATATAATTCAACCTGTAAACTTAGGTTCAACAACACAGAGCTGGAAAGGGCCCAAAAGAGAGCATCTACATCTGCTGAAGACACTGAAGATACCAAAGATATCCATGTCAAGAGGCCAAGAAGATCTAATGTATGACCGGTCCAGCGATGTCACAACTGTGAACGAGGCCAGGCTTGATCTCTTTGCCAGAAAGCAAAGACAATATGACTTGATCCCACCAACTCAAGCAGCACTCAAAGAGCATGCCAAACATGCTTCTTATGAGGCTGGATACGTGTGGGGACAGGCATTGAAGCGACATCCACAAATGCCGAGCCCATCTGACTGGGGATGGGTGGAACAGGACGAGAAGTGGAAAGTCTTCTGGACTCCACTTCCACCTATTGCGGAGAGTTGTTGGGAGTTGACCAAATGTGGGTGCTCCAAGGCATGCACTGGAAGGTGTAACTGCTTCAGATATGGACTCAGTTTCACATGCCTATGTAGTTGCCCCTGCTAGAACCTATTTGCATGTTTATTTTGCCAGAGTTATTCCCTGTTGTCCTCTGTGTTTTCAAGTGGAGGCCTATGGCTCGGCTTCCCCTCGTCACATCGACGCATCATGTTTTACTTTTTATCTAGTCTATTACTGTGTAATTTTCAGTTGTTACTTTGTAACATTGCTTCCACTGCCTTCCACTGCCATATCTAACAGTGAAGCACATTTTCAGTTTAGTTCCTTAGTATCGTTTGTCATGGTTCCGTGGCTATTGCCATTCAGTATTAGCCATTACTCATAATTTTGGAGCACTGTCCGTTCAGCACCACAACTGTGCTTATCAGCACCACAACTGTGCTAATTTATTCATCTTATTTTTTGTTTCCCCACCCCTTAGTATTTATTTGACACATGTAATGGCTGTTAGTTTAAAAAAAACAATATATATATATATATATATATATATATATATATATATATATATATATATATATATATATATATATATATATATATATATATATATAATATATATATATATATCTATATATATATATATAGATATATATATATATATATATATATATATATATATCCTCCCTTGTGACTGTTACCTTGTCGTGGTAAGGGAGCTTGTTTAGGCCTACCTCAGTGAACCCTGAGAGCTATGCCGGTGGGAGGCAACTCCTGACAGGTCTTACCAAACTGGACAGGTCGTGGGCGAGGAGTCAGACAAAACACAGTCAAACAACCTCTCTTGACAGAGCTTTTTGAGGAACCCAATACATTTCTATGAGAAAAGGTATCATTTAAAGATTGACATCTTGAAATTTCAAGTGGCTGTGGGCGGTTTCTTGTCAAATGACCTTTTGAGACGGCTCATGGCAATTTTCATGCTTGTATCACCAACTAAATGATTTCTTAAGCTTAACTAGTCCACTAAGGTGGTGGCCATCTTGAAAAATGGCCGCCATCTTGACATTTCAAGTAGCTGTGGGTGGCTTATTGTCAAGTGACCCACAGAGACTGCTCATGCCAATTTTCATGCTTGTATCACCAAATGAACCATTATATAACTTAAATGCTCCACTAAAGTGTTGGCCATCTTGAAAAATGGCCGCCATCTTGAAATTTCAAGTAGCTGTGGGTGGCCTATTGTCAAGTGACCCACAGAGACTGCTCATGCCAATTTTCATGCTTGTATCACCAAATAAACCATCATATCACTTAACTGCCCACTAAGGTATCGGCCATCTTGAAAAATGGCCGCCATCTTGGATTTTTGAGTGGCTCGATTAAAAAAGTCAAAGAGTTGACCTAAAGGAATGTTCATGCCAATTTTCACGCTTGTATCACAAAGTGAACGATTGTTCCTACTATCCGCTCTACTATCAGATTTTCTTTGAAACAAACAAACAAACGAACGCACAAGACAAACACAAACCCCCCCACCCAACCCTCACAAGATAGTAATTAACACTTTATGCTTTTGAAACATTGTCTGCCGCTGTGCAGTTTCAGTTTGTCTGTCTAATAACATATTATTTTTTTCTTGTAATGATGCTGCTGTGTAAAACAAGAAGCAGACATGTTATTAAGCTGAAGTTTTTCTTTGCAAGTGCAATTGTTGTCTGCTGCTGTGCAGTTTCAGTTTGTCTGTAATAGCGTGCGTATTGAATCATAATTAACGTGACTGTAATATTAAATCATCGTTTCTCTTCAGTGTGCAGTTGTTTTTTCAGGCTGTTGTGGGCTTGTCGTTGTGCTCATTGTTGTAACATTTTGGGAAGACCGCATGGCTTATTTGCATACGCGTATATTCACGTGGATATGCAAATGAGGTCTCTGGTCTCATGAAAACAAACGCCAGCCATGGATCATAGAACCGGGATGACTGGAAGCAATGATTGAGGGCTCGTCTGAGGACGACCTAGAGAGAGCTGATAGGTAATTTCTCTCTGTGCATGCCTCAATGCACGGACTACTATAAATGACCGTGACAAAGATTATGTTTAAAATAATGTATTGTATTTATATGTGGACTGAATATGATGTAATTCAGAGTCAGACATACTCTGTTATATACAGTGGCAAAGCAGCAGTGCCGTGCGGGACTGCTGCGGGGGGTGTGGGTGGGGTTCTGGGGACTGTAGCAAAAAGAGGGGCGGTTAAGGAATCCATTCATAAATGTAAGTTTGATCATCCTGGCCCTTCATTCACTATTTCAGGAATAAATGGCTTTGCACAGCAATGTTAACTATAAACTTAAGATAACGATGTGGCCATCCACATTGATGAATTGCCTTTTCTTATACTTCCTCTATCCTTATCTAATCACTCATCATGTACGTACAGGTACATGCTGGTTTTTACTCTGACCTTTCTTTTTCCATTGTTCCACATATTTTGCATCACAACTATGCAAGGTCTAAGCCTTTCTCATCATGATAGAAGATTTCGCATCAAGATATCACCGTCATGGAAAGAAACCACAACTATCAAAGCTACGATTGGTATGGTAGAACTGGTAGAACTTGATCTGCACCTGACCTCAAGTAACACTGTCCTCCGCTAATAACCATAAACCCGCACCCACTCACCTCTGCACCTAAATGGCCCTTTGCTCATGTAATGTGCGATGGAAGCGCTGTACTGATAAGACCCAAATAGACTTCCATCATGCCACATTTAATGCCTGTCTTAGCCTCCTGGCAGTCTTAAGGTTTTCTTCAGAATAGACACCTCTTTAACCCTGGCATCCCCATTTTGGGCATGTCATTATAGGCCAAGTAAATAAATAAATAATTAGAAACATTTCTGAAATGTTTCAAAAATACCAGATCTACAATCTCTCAACATGTCATGATGTAATGTGAGCTTGTAGATTGACTTTTAAAACAAAGGCTTATATTTCTTTGTGGCTCAGTGGTTAATGCAGATATACCATCATTGTAAAATTTCTAGCACAGTGGCATAGACAACATGGCATATTAGGAGTTCATTATGTATTTCTGGTAAAAAAAAAAAAATATTGATCACTTATTTTGTATGTCTGTGGCAAAAATAAAATATCGCTGAAAATTTCCATCACAAGCTGGCATGGTGATAACCCCTGTACATGATACTTAGGCTGGGTTAACCTTCCCATCTAGTGAAGGGTCATTTTTATTGCATAATATTATAATGTCATTAGTTTTGCAGTTTGTTGATTGGATTGGACAACCAGAGCGAGATATTTTCAAATGATGTTATACACATTTCCAGAATGATTCCAGATGTGTTATGATTTTACATTAGGTCCTTTGTCTCTATCTAGATATACTCTACTCTCTGTAGTGTAAAACAATTCATTTAATCTCTAATATCATGACATTGTGAAAGGGATAGGTGCACAGGGGAACAATACAGTATTGCTGCAAATGCTGGGATGAGACTGGTGTTAAGATAAAACAAGTACTTTACTTGTGTGGACAAGTTGAACATAGTTAGAAAAGCAGGCTGTTGTCTCTTGTCTGATACAGCCCACTGTACTCTGATCATGTTCATCATTCCCACTATTCATCTGTCTGTGTTCAAGGGTCTTTAAGATAAACCAGGTGCACCTCAGCAACGTATTTGAGACCAAAGTCAAATATATTTTCTTCCTTTCTTCCTTAGCATATCTCTGCTGTCGGGCAGAAACCAGCTATGTCCAAAATGTTAACTTTTCAGGTAATGAAAAAACAACAACAACAACATAATACTGCCTCATCAAAGTTGGTATGATATTGTAAGTTGGTATTATACATTGTCAGATACTTGAATGTGTCCTTATATTATCCTCACTATACCCAAATACAGCTCAAGAGGTTTTTGACCATTAATGAAGAGAGAGGTAATTTCGTCATGGGGGACATGTAGTACCACCTAACTCCACAAGTTGGAGTTAAATGGTTTGACCGACAGTTTGAGGATCCAATGGAGTTAGGAGGTTTAGTCAGAAGCCCTTTTGTAATACTTTTCATTTGTTCAATATTTGTAAAACCCACACACAGACGTAAAGAGTGTTCAATAGCACTGATTTATATATTTTTTAATGTTGAAAAATTGAGTTTTGCCAAACATGAACTCTGTACATTGTTATGTTTATTGTGAAATGGATTTCTTGACTTGCATATAAAGCTTCATCATTAATTTAATATTGCACTTTGCTGCTGGAGTTCTACCCTCATCTATGATGTGCAAGTTTTTACCCTACTTTAGCCTCTGCTGCACTCCCTCCTACACCACCTGCTATACCTACCACCACCCTAAAGCTCCTAATATAGCACCAGCTCCTCCACCAATTGCTGCACCAACTGGGCCTAAGCAAGATCCTAAACCAGCTCCTGCAATAGAACTGCTAATAATATTACCTTTACGAACTTTCTCAGCCAGTTTTCTTACTTCTCTCTTATGTTCTTCACTCATCTCATGTGCCGCCTGCTCTTTCTCTCTTTCAGCTGGTTCTTTGAGTTCCTTTTTATCTCTCTCATGTTTTTTCGTCATGTTCTCTTTTTCTTTCTGAGCCCTTTCGTTCACTTCTTTTAACTCTTTCTTGTTTTTCTCTTTCTCTTCCTGAGCCCTTTTCTCTAGTTCTTCACATTTTTCCTGTTGTTCTTTCCTTTTCTCTTCTTCTTCCAGAGCCTCTGTCTCATGTCTTTTCTTAAGTTCTTCCATCACTCTAGCATGTTCTTTTTGCTGTTCCTGTTGTTCTTTCTTCGCCTCTTCCTCCGTTTTACGTATCTTCTCTTCCATCTCTTTGGCTAATCTTGCTTGTTGTTCTTGATGTTCTTTTTGCATTTTCTTTTCTTTTTCCAGTGCCCCTTGGTCATATTTTTTCTTCAGTTTTTCCTCCTCTTTACGTCTCTTCTCTTCGGTCTCTTTAAGAATTCTCTGTTCCTTTTTCTTTATGGCTTTCTCTGCTGCCTGGAACATCTCGCTGGTGTAGTGGTTTCCTCCATTCATCTGCACCATGGACACGATTTTCTCCATCAGCTCAGTGACCTGAGAGGGATCCTTGTTTTTGTTGTTGAAGACATGATAGCGACCTTCACATTTGTTGATTAATTCTTGTAGTTTTGAATCAAGATTCAGAACTTCTTCAAATGTTTCTTCTTCTTCAAGTCTGTCACCATTAGTGAACAGAATCATGGTGTATTCATTTGACTTTTGGCCAAACATTTCCTGAATCATTTCCACAGATTTCTGCTCCTCCTCTGTAAATCTTCCCAGCTGGATCACAGTCAGGAACACATGTGGACCAGGAGAAGCAAAACCAATGCACTGAGCCATCTCTTTATTGGTTTCTTCTTTGCTAAGCGTGGTGTCAAACAAGCCTGGTGTGTCAATAACAGAGACCCCTTTACCAGCCACTACCCCACTGGCCTTCTTACAGTTGACTGTCACAGATATTGTTGTACACTTGGAATCAAAGGCTTTAGCACCCAGGATGGTGTTTCCAGTGGCGCTCTTTCCAGCTCCAGTCTTCCCAACCATCACAATCCGAACTTCTTCATTATTTATTATGAGAGCTGGAGGATTAAAAAATTTGATCATGGATGCTGAGCATTATTGATTTATTTATTAATTACGAATTAATAATAATAATAATAATATAATAATAATAATAATAATAATAATAAGGGTAATAATAATAATAATAATAATAATAATAATAACAATAACAATAATAATAATAACAATAACAATAACAATAATAATAATAATAATAATAATAATAATAATAATGTTCTCCTCGTCTTGGAAAAACGTAGTATCCTGCCAATGTACCTTCATGCCCCTTCTTGTTTCTTGAATCTGCACTCATGTCTGTCTTGTTTTACTCTTACTCTGTTATTGAGAGAGGGGGAGAGAGAGAGAGAGAGAGAGAGAGAGAGAGAGAGAGAGAGAGAGAGAGAGAGAGAGAGAGAGAGAGAGAGAGAGAGAGACAGAGAGGGAGAGAAGAGAGAGAGAGGGAGAGAGACAGAGAGAGAGAGAGAGAGAGAGAGAGAGAGAGAGAGAGAGAGAGGGGGGGGGGAGAGGGAGAGGGGGGTCAGAGAGACAGAGAGAGAGAGAGAGAGAGAGAGAGAGAGAGAGAGAGAGAGAGAGAGAGAGAGAGAGAGAGAGAGAGAGAGGGAGGGAGGGAGGGAGGGAGAGACAGAGGTTAGTATTATGTTAACAACAGATGACAATCTACAGCACCTTTTTCATCACATAATCTTATACTATAAGCAGGGGAGTAGTGCTATAAGAGTGGCATTTCTTAAAGGTTTAAATTATCAATACATTGACAATGCACAAAATACATTGAATAAACAGTTAAAGGCCGACTTCACCCATTTTGAACCTATCTTAATATAATTGGTCCTCACTAATGCTCATTATAATATGATACCATTTTGAGGGGCGTGTTTAACATCTCCGGCGAGATAATGCGTGTGATCCCATTGGTTCACCGATTTGTCCATCAGCCCCCCGCCCCGTCAACACAACATTACGAGCGACGCCCACTGCACTCTGGTTGGTTGGGGAAATGAAACACTTCCTATATTGGGTACACCGACACGCTGGTCCAGGCTTTTATTTTTTAGAAAAACTAAACAATAAAAGCCTGGAGATCGAGGCTAGCCTACCAGTGACATCATCGATGGGGAATCCAAGCTAATAGAAAATGCAGGTTTTCTATTCCTGGAAAGTTAGCATGTGCAGAAGAATTATCCATTATACTATTGTTATTATGGTTGCTTATATATCTAACCTTTATATTTTGTCATCACTTACTGTACCTATATAATACATTATGATATTTGGTAGCTTGTAAGAGCCTAGATGTCTCCACTAGGCCTGATAGCTATTGTTTTGGTACAGCCTATCTTGTTATGGTTCAGCTTGTCCTTGAAGCAGCTACAGTATAACTATGATCCGAGCCCTGTGCTCCCTGGCAGAACTACCGTACCACTGACATTACAGTGTTATTGTACTTCTCCCCTTGATATCACGTACAATAAATATAACCATCACGACCTAGAATATTGTCTCAACCCCTATTGCCTCATCAATTGCTGATTGATCCAGAATTCCATGACACATGCTACAGTATAATGAAGCTGATGTTCTGTCGTTAATAAAAATACAAACAAGAAATTACACAGTCATATTATACCAGCTTGCAACAAGCGAAATCCCTTGAAAAGTACTGTTGTGTCAACTACACCTGTTTCAGAGACATAGCACGTCATTCTTATTAATCTATCAAAAGAAAAAAAACAGGGGGTCCGCGGATCCCCCTTGGAGTCTTGGGACCCCCCGCTGAAACATCGCGGACCCCTTCGGGACCCCCCACGAAACATTGCGGAGACCCCTTAGGGGTCCACCTGGAGACCCCTTGGGGTCCCTGGCGACCTACAGGCAAGGCGAAGGGAAAACAGAAAACTGTAAAGCCAGAGCCAGCATGCAAGATGGTGCGTGTGTGTGTAGCGCAAGGGCTGTCAGCGTTAGCCTCCCCGTAGCTCACCCACAGTTAGGCTCAAATGCTCTTCCCTAGACTTAGATGGATGCTCTAAAGGCGTGCATTTACTTGCATTAACTCATTGAGTGCCAATGACGTCTTTTGACGGCCGTTTTCAGTGTGCCATTAGTGCCAATGACGTCTTTTGACGTCATTGGCACCTTTTTTTTTTTTTTTTGCTGGATGCACCGCAGGTATTTGAAACCCTGGAGTCTGCGTGGTGAGCAGGTACTTTAGCCCTGCCCCGCCCGAGCTCTTAATTGAGCTCTTAATAATATATTATTAAATTACTTATTGAGTTTATAGACAAT